>NC_074710.1:12863242-13215742 GCF_024334085.1 Lutzomyia longipalpis
GGAGGATCAAATTGGTAATAACTACCAGCTGATAAAATATGCTCAATAATTAATTATTAATCAGTTTATTGAACAAGGATCGAAAGTTTCACTAATTCTCAATCTCTTTGAAGCATTCCTACACCGAATTACTAAATATTTTATTGCGAAAATCGTCACTGAAAAAAAATTGCGTAGAATCGATGCAAAATTGCCAATTCAAACGACTTTTTTAGCTACAATTTTACATAATTTATTATTGCGCCTAAATCATCACAAACTTTGATTCTTAACCCTTTAAGGTTTTTTGGGTCATACGCTGACCCAAACGTGAAACATTTTATTTTTTCAATTATTTATTAATGTAATTGTTTTTCCATGTTACAAATGCATCAAATTCACGCATAAGGGGTCAAAGAAGACGTTCTGAGTGAGAAAAGTCCTCTAAAAAAAATCATAGAATAAAAATCGCGATAAAAGAGCGCATGTTTCAATGTTTTTATGTTTCACGTTGGACGTTAAAGGGTTAAAGTAACTTTTTAGTCACTTCCGGCAATAAAATTAGTCCACATTAATGATTTTTACCGAGGAAAAGTGAACAAGAACACTTTATTTGGGAAATATGGGGAAACATAACCTCAAAACCATGGCTAAAATGTATGAGATTTTGACTGGTAGTTATTACCAATTTGATCCTCCACGTTGGATTCTGACTTTGACCTCAATTATCTTCCAAAGCAAAGACTTTTCTCGAGATTTTCTTTCTGCTATTTGAAAGTAATTAAAATTCCCTACATATAGATGCTAAATTCATCGAGATTAGTCCAATATATTTTATTTTGTGACGATTTTAAGGTTCAAATTGGTAGCAAGTACCAGTAAAGTCCTCCGAGTGTTAAATATTACTACACTCCTTTTTGCTATCAATTTTGTGTGTTGTCGCGCATTTTTTAAATAGTTAATAAAAATCACAGCTAAAAATTGATATTAATGCATAATTACCAATTCAAATCAAATTTTTTAGTTACAATTTTGCCTATATTCTTATTGCGCCTGAATAATCGCTTTTAATGAGTTAAAATTAATGATTTTCATCGCGGAAAAGTGAACAAGAAATCTTTATTAGGAATATATGGGGAAACATAACCTCAAAAGACTGTCAAAAATGTATGAGAATTTAGCCACGGTTATCATTTTCGTCCTCCGCGTATAATTTCGTCTTTGACCTTAATTATTTATTAAAAAAAAACTTTTTCCGGATTTTCTTTCGCTTAACTGAAAATAATTGAAATTCCCTACCTTCCCTACACATAGACGTGATATTTATCACGATAGGTCCAATACATTTTAATCTATAACGATTTAAAAACTCGAAATGGCCACGGGGGCCATATAAATCCTCTAAGTGTTAAGATTCAAATTGGTAGCAAGTACCAGTTTTGTCCTCCAGTGTTAATAGAAAAACTTCAGAAAAGCCCGCGAATTTTACATGCGAAGTTTCCACCAGAAATCCAAGGATTCTCCATGGGAGAAAATCAACTCTCCTGTCATTCGCTGGCGTTTTATCATAATAACCCCATAAAGAGTTGTCCTATTATTGTAGACATGTCTATGGACAATTACAGAAATGTTTTATAGGGTTGTTGTTGGAATATTTTAGTTTGATTATTTTGAAGAGAAAAGGAACACCAAGTAAAAGTTATAGTTTTTTTTGGTTTAAAGTAAAGTAAAAATGTCCAAGGGAAAGGTAGTTGTTGATTGGAAGAAGAGAGTAAAAGCTGAATATGCAAAAATTCGCCAACAAAAGAGGCACAAGCGCGCGGATGAAGTGAAGAACGCGTGGTGTCGCAACCGGTAAGGAATCTTGCCACTTTTCCTTTGTGTTTGGGATCTTTGGGCAAAATTATTCGTCACTTGTCGCTACTTTTGTTGTATCTGTCTCAAAACTCCATTTGAAAAATCCTTAGCCTTGTCTCACAAAAGCAGGCACAGAAGGAATGTTCCAAGTGTCATAAAATGAAGCTTCCTTTTTCCAGGGAGGATATGGAGAAAACTCTGATTGTGGAGAATGATCGTTGGAAGGAGGGAGTAAATGCTGAATGGGATCCAAAAGAAGTTGAGCCTCCACATATTGAATGCATGAAGAAGGCAGAATGCGTGAGTCTTGATGGGGAAATTGAGGATTCCGTACCCATCCGGACAATCAATGCAGTCACCCCAATTCCCACAATGTACACATGGGTGCCAACACAGCAGAATTTCATGGTTGAAGATGAGACAGTTCTGCACAATATCCCATACATGGGAGATGAAGTTCTCGATCAGGATGGAACGTTCATTGAGGAACTCATTAAAAACTACGATGGGAAGGTTCATGGGGACAAGGAGGGCAGCTTCATTGACGATGCTATCTTTGTTGAGCTCGTTCATGCCCTTATGCAGTACGCCGAGAAGGATGACGTGAAGGAACCCGTGGAAAAGAAGGCAGAACCACGAGAATTGAGGAATAAGTCCGCGAGTCAAGAGGAGAAGGTTAAAAGTGACAAAGATGAGGTGAAAGTTAAGAAAGAACAAAATGAAGAACCATCATCGAGTAGCTCCAAGAAGGAGCTGCTTTTGGTGATTAAAAAGGAATTCCCCGAACCACTGGCAACACCTTTCCCTCCCCCGA
This sequence comes from Lutzomyia longipalpis, assembly GCF_024334085.1. Classification (NCBI taxonomy): domain Eukaryota; kingdom Metazoa; phylum Arthropoda; class Insecta; order Diptera; family Psychodidae; genus Lutzomyia; species Lutzomyia longipalpis. The sequence goes on from NC_074710.1 coordinate 12,865,893, forward strand.
TAATATTCCAAGCAATTAGCCAGCAATTTCCCGATAAAGGAACTGCACAGGAGCTAAAAGAGAAGTAAGAGAGAAAAGTTAATTCATCTATTACGGGAAAATATTTTAAATTCTTTTTTTTTTTTAATCTTTAGGTACATCGAATTAACAGAAAGAACTGACCCAGATCGTCCACCTGAATGCACCCCAAATATTGATGGAGTCAAAGCGGAAAGTGTCTCAAGGGAGCAGACTCTTCACTCCTTCCAAACTCTCTTCTGTCGTCGTTGCTTCAAATACGATTGCTTCCTGCACCGTGAGTACCATTTTATTTGCAAAAACTTTTTATCGTGTGTGTCCCTTTTATTCCTTTAGTTGGCAAAAAAGAAAAATATGCATTAATGATCCTTAAAGGTATTGCGATGAAAGTTTAACGAAGTTTTTAAGTCCAGGATGAACATTTTTTATTTAGGTCAAAATCAATCTCGAGTAGATACTGACGGAAATTTAATGTTTTTGATGTTTTAGGACAAATCCTTCCGAATTGCGTCAGCCAAGGGACGGTAGGTCAACCCAAACACATCCTTTCAATTTTAGGGGCCAGAGCTTTCGACGCTACTGTGCGTCTTCCTCAGTGGCTGGAATTTTTATTAAACATTTAAATAAATTACATTTTTCCTTTCAATATTTCGTTTCTTTCAATTTTTCCAATTTTTCAAAATTTCCTAACTTACTCAATTGTGTCTTTGTTTGGGAATCGTCAAAGATCATTCAATTCAGACGTTTCCTAAGTTAGGAAATTTTGAAAAATTGGAAAAATTGAAAGAAACGAAATATTGAAAGGAAAAATGTAATTTATTTAAATGTTTAATAAAAATTCCAGCCACTGAGGAAGACGCACAGTAGCGTCGAAAGCTCTGGCCCCTAAAATTGAAAGGATGTGTTTGGGTTGACCTACCGTCCCTTGGCTGACGCAATTCGGAAGGATTTGTCCTAAAACATCAAAAAAATCAAAATCAATCGTTCAGAACAGACTTTAAACTTAAAAAAAACATCCTTTGTCGTAAGAAATTTATCATTCATCATTAGATTCCTTAATTAGCACAATAGGAATCAAGTTTTAAAGCTAAAAAATTCACTAATTGTATGTTTGATTAAAGTTTCTTAAGTCAAGCTACGGTTTTCTTGAAGAGGACTTCAGTTTCTCATGCTAGGGCTAGGTTTCTTGAGTCACACTTTAGGTTTTTAAGTTCTTAAGATCAGTTCAGGCTGAATAGGGGTTGAATCCGAAAATACATTTCTTCATAATTCAGTCTATCTGACTTATCTTAATCACCTAGTAACCCTTAAAAGCCTAACTCTTAGAAACCTGAGCCTGTCCAATAAAAACTCAAGTTTTGTTTAAAACAAATATAGTTTGGCTTAAGAAATGGACCAAACCATATTTAAAGACTCTAAAGGACAAGCGCTTAAAACGTCCTTAATTTAAAACGGAAAAGAGGACGACTGTTTCCGCTTTTTTCTTTCTTAAAATGTATACAACATCAAGTTCTTGAAGGTCTTTAAACTTTTGCTGATCTATCAGAATTTTTTCTTAGTTCTTTCATTCGCAATGGATTTTAAGGATCTAAATAAGGGTTAATTCTGTCTAAAATCTTTTTATTCTTTTCCTAAAGATTTTTTTTCCTAAAAACATTTTTTATTCTATAGCGAAGATCTTTTATGATATTTAATACATCTACATAATTTAGTCAAGATACGATATTGTGAAGAAAATTAAGAGGGTTTAAGGTTCAATTTTGACTTATCTATATAATAAAGAAAGGTCTGTTTGTTGGTAATCTTCCGTCGTGTTCGGCTATACAAATCTACACCGTTTGACCGATCGCGATGAAATTTGGTACAGAGGCTCCTTATATCAGGCGGTTTCGAGTGGCCGTATCCATTTTCCCCCCAAAGCCCCCCTTCAGGTAGCCCCAATATAACAGTCATGCATTTTTTGCGAATTTTTGAATTTCGCGCCTTAAATGTTGTATGAAAATGATTTCTTCTCTTTGCAATTTTTTTGGGGTTGATGAGTGGCTCCAATCAACGTATAAATCATCACAATTTTTTTTGTCTAAAATTTGCGCGAAGCGCAAAACCCCCCGCGAAGCGGGGCGAGGAAAATTGGAGCGAAGCGACAATTTACCTCGTTTCAGAATATATCAAAAATTACTCAAAAAAGAACATCTAAGTCGTACAAATTAGTACCTACAAATTACTTAAAAAAGAAAAATATTAGACAAAACACAAAATAAGTTCTCTTTTATAGCACGAAATGTGTCTTGACTAATAAGGTCTAAAAGTACTAATTTTATTTAGACCTGTTTTCAGTTCTTTTCTTTTAGAACTGAACAAATCTATTCAGATAATTCGATTAGTACACTTTTTATAAAATCTTGAAATTGTAAAAGAATAAAAGATTTTCTATACAGAATCAACCTTTAAATCCTTTTCTGTAAGTTATTTTTGCTCTCGTGTGTTTAAGCTTATATTCATTTTGTGTTTCGTATGCTTGCCGTATTTATTTTATTTCCCTCTCAATTGGATATTTTGACAAAATTTATAAATCTATATTTTTAGCCAGCATTTATGCCGTAGTTTTTTGTGTTTTATGTGTGCCTCTGTGTGATTTTTTTTATTAACGCCTTTATAGCATTTCCTTACAAAAAAAAAGTTGAATCAATTTATTCTTTTATTAGAGAAGAAGCTTTAAAAATGAAAAAAAAAAATAAAAGTATTTTGCCTGTAAAATGAAGGTGTTGAGCAATTTAAAATTCAAAATTTTATCTGTTCTCTTTCTGTGACAAAAAAAATGCCCTCTTCAGGACATCAGCAAAACGGTGAGTGATTTTTTGGGTGCATTAAATTGGAATTTGGTTTTGGAGATTGTAAAATAAAAATGTAAAAAAAAAATCTATTTTAAGTAGAAAATATTAGAAAGTGCTAAAAATGTAAAATGTTGAGGGAATTCCGTCTATTTGCCGAAGATTCTTTAATTGATTAAATTGGAAAAAATTCTTGTAGGACTTCAAGCCTGCCAGCCGGGTCCAAATTTACAAAAACGTCGCTTCCCAGAGCTCAAACCCTTTGCCGAACCGTGCAGCCCAACCTGCTATATGCTTCTGGATGGGATGAAGGAGAAAATAGCAGCTGACAATAAGGAGAAATCTCAGAATGACTCGAGCAATGATGCCAGTTCGGAGGATAGCAATGACAGCAATAGTCGCTGCTCGAAGGATTTTCAGAATTCCAAGGAAACCCCGACGCTGACGGCCGCCTCATCGGCTGAGATAACATCCCTAATGGGTGCCAGTAGTCAAACTGAGTGGACAGGATCGGATCAATCACTCTTTCGTGCCCTTCAGAAGGTCTGCTTGACAAATTACTGCGCCATGGCACAGATGATGCTCACAAAGACCTGCCAGCAACTCTATGAATTCGGGCAGAAGGAAGCAGCTGATATCCCGCCGGAAGATCTTCGTCAGGACTACACACCACCGCGGAAGAAGAAGAAGAAGCACCGCCTGTGGTCGGTGCACTGTCGCAAGATTCAGCTGAAGAAGGATTCATCGTCAAATCATGTCTACAACTTCACCCCGTGCGATCATCCGGGGCCCTGCGATGTGAATTGCTCATGCATTGGAGCACAGAATTTCTGTGAGAAATTCTGCAATTGCAGCAGTGATTGCCAGAATCGCTTCCCCGGATGTCGATGTAAGGCACAATGCAACACAAAGCAGTGCCCCTGCTATCTTGCTGTGAGAGAATGCGATCCAGATTTGTGCCAAATGTGTGGAGCTGATCAGTTTAAGCTTAATAAAATTACATGCAAAAATGTCTCCGTTCAGCGTGGATTACGTGAGTATTTTTTTCTTGATAAATTCTCTGATCTCTCTAGATGTAGAATAATTTTTTTTAATTTCCTTTTTTTGCTATTTTTGTGCGAATTTCGATAATGACTCTGAGAGCTCGTAATTCGGCTAGTCTGTTTGCAATACGCATCCAATATCCATTAACCCTTTAAGGTTTTTTGGGTCATACGCTGACCCAAACGTGAAACATTTTATTTTTTCAATTATTTATGAATGTAATTGTTTTTCCATGTTAGAAATGCATCAAATTCACGCATAAGGGGTCAAAGAAGACGTTCTGAGTGAGAAAAGTCGTTTAAAAAAATTCATAGAATAAAAATCGCGATAAAAGGGCGCATGTTTCAATGTTTTTATGTTTCACGTTGTACGTTAAAGGGTTTACAAAGCTAGGACTACTTACCCTATTCAAGAGGTCAATAAAAATTGACTCCAATGACCCTCAATGGCTATAAAATTCATAATTTTCAAACATAAACATTCCGAAGCGTTTTCGCAATCCTTTTGCTTAAATCTTCTTGTTTCAATTAATATTTCAACATTGTTTCACATGTACGTCAACAAAAATTCATTGGCTTACGTTTCGGCTTTCCTGAAGGTCATTCTTCAGGACCTAAAACAAATTTAAATAGAAGAAGCATAAGCACGAGCATTAAAATTCAAACAAAAAAAAGCTTTTTGGATTAAAAGTATTAAAACAAAGAATTATTGTTTTTTATCTTTTATTGGGTCTTATTCAGCGACCAAGAAACCCTTGAAATTCGCTTAAAATCTTGAAATTTCAGTACAAAATTTAAAGATTTCAAGGGTTTCTTGGTCGCTGAATAAGGCCCATTGTACGATTTATTTCATAAAATTGACTCATAATTCCTAGTTTTTTTTTATAAAATAATTTAATTCTAAAAGGAAGATTTTTTTTAATATTAACTTCCGGCGGTTCTTCCGGGAGATTCATAGATTTCTTTAGTTTTGAAATAGTTCTAAAAACAAACAAAATGACACAGAAATTCAAAGAAAAATTGACTTTTTTTTGCAGACAAACATCTACTGATGGCCCCCTCGGATGTGGCTGGATGGGGAATTTTCCTAAAGGACAGCGCACAGAAGAATGAATTCATTTCTGAGTATTGTGGTGAGATAATCTCACAGGATGAGGCAGATCGACGTGGGAAGGTGTATGACAAGTACATGTGCAGCTTCCTCTTTAATCTCAACAATGATTTTGTGGTTGATGCCACGCGGAAGGGCAATAAAATACGTTTTGCCAATCATTCCATTAACCCCAATTGCTATGCGAAGGTAATGATGGTTAATGGGGATCATCGAATTGGGATTTTCGCCAAGAGGGCCATTCAGCCGGGGGAGGAGTTGTTCTTTGACTACAGATACGGTCCAACGGAGCAGTTGAAATTCGTCGGGATTGAAAGGGAAATGGAATTCCTCTGAATGTTTCTTTCTGCGGGGGGAAGCTTTGTGCTTTGTTTTGTATTATTCTTATGCTGGATTCATTAATAAAAATTTTCAATGCTTTTCATGATTTTTAAAGAGTTTTCTTTGTTTTCTCTGCTGTGAGGAGACTAGTTTGCCTCATTTTGGGGTGCCTCAGTGGGGGCTTTGCGTTGATCAGCCAACACATGCTTAAACATGTGCTTCTTCAGTTCATTCATTGAGTAAAAGACAGCGGAACAGGGACCACACGTGAAGGTTTCTTTGGCGCTATCGTGAACAACTAGGTGGTCAAGAAGTTCACTGACACTCCCGTACTCTTCCTTACAAACGGGACACGGAAGAATATTTTCTTTGGCTCTGCTGAGATCAAACCACGCCGGTAGGTACCTCCAGTTGTTCTTCTGCAACCGCAGCGGCCTCTTCAGACAACGTGTCTTGTGCTTAGCCAGGAAGCTTATATTGGAGAAGATGGCAAGACACATAGAACAAAAATTGAATGAATGACTCTGGAAGTGCTTGTGGAGCATCCTTGCGGGCATCATTCTTGGACATTTTGGGCATTTTGCGGGCTCAGATCTGCAACAAAGTATCAAAAAAAATGCTTATTCCCTCCAAATCAAATTCACCCTTAATTACTCACGGATTATATTCATCCTTCCTAGTTCTTCTCTTTGTAGGTGTTGAAGTATCCTCCTCCGTGTCCTCCAAGACGTCCCGCAGGGGGAAATCCATCTCACAGAGCTTCTTTGTTTCAGCATCAACGTGATTGTTTTCATCGTTGAATTCCAAGAAAGGACCTCTCTCGTACTCCATTGCTTTTTAGGGTTGATTTTAACAATAATCACTTCACAAGAACTTTGCACATAGATCGAATAAAAACGACAAATTATTGCTATTTAATCACAAAATTATTTATAAAAGAGCCAGGAAAATATCTCTCCGTGACATTTTTTCGGGTAAACAAACTCTCTGTTTCAGGGTTGCACAAGCTTCTCACCAACCCCCGTCACAGCTATTGCAATCGAGTGAATTTTGGAAAAGCATTCCGCAGGGGTTGGAAATTGAAGGGTTTCTTTTTTCGTGTTTAAATGTTCGTGGAAAGTCCTAATTTTTTGTCTTTTATTATGTTCTATTTTTTAGATTAATTCCTTTAATCATTGTAATATAATTTAAAGACAATTCTGGAGTTTGTAGATTCCGAATAAGCTACATTTTTTGATCGAGAACATCGAGAATAAATATTAGATTCTCTTTGGCAACGCATGTATTAACCCACCAAATGTAAAACATTTTATCATCTGGTGTCGTTTTGTCTCCTAAATGACCTCCTATGTTTCATGCGGATGCGAAAGGGTTAATAATTTATCACGAATATTGCGCAAAAACAATCCCTATTTCCTAATTTTAGAATATTATTTGATAATTTTTTTGATCCGGAATTTTCTTAGCTTATTCCTGAATTTAAATTATGGAAAGTTGTAGATACTATTCACAATTTTCAATGGAAATCTTGTGCAGCACTGTTGAAATGATCAAATTCATTAAAATTATGTTTTTTAAACAGGATTTATTTCAGGACACTTGAAAAATTGAAAAACTTCTTGAAAAAGAACCATAAAAATAAAGAAAAAATAAATTTATTTCATTTCTTAGCCATATTTGCAATAATTGGTTTAGGTCTAGCGCGGAAAATGAGTTTTTTCTTTACAATTGCCTTCACAATGTATTCTGTTTTGTGCTTTGACTTATTCTCAATGGCAACAGTTGCATCAAGAACTTGACTATCGGAAATACTCTGATTCACATCAATTTCCATGTTTTGTTCATCGGGTTCTTCATCATTTTGGTGTTGAACCACTTTCTGCAGGACGGCAAATGGTTTTTCCATGGTCACTTCTCGTCCATGGAGAATATGATGACCAATTATGAGAATCTGGTGAAAATTGATGGAAAATGTTTCAAAAACCTTTTACTTTTACTGTAAAAGACTTGGGGAAGGAAACTCACCGGTTGACCGTATTTTGTGTAGTAGAGATCCCCAATAAATTGCCCAGCCATTGATTGTTCTCCACGCACCTCCAAATCTCCTTGTAACTCAATGAAACCCCATTCGGGGGTTCCATTTTCATTTACACCACTAGAAAAAATTTTAATTCAAAATTAATCTATTTGAAAATGATAAGGATAACAATTGGAAACAGAGTAGTATTCAGTAGAACAATCTATAACAGTTGGATAGCGACATTCCGATTTTCTTATTTTCTTTTTAATCCTTACGTTTTGCTCTATTTTGAGAGAATTACTTCATATTCGCGCCTAAAATCCAATGCTCCTTTACTGAACAATAAATTATTTTTACTGCTGTAAAGAAATCACAACAGACCGTAAACTAATGCTTACCAACCAGCGCTATTCAAGATAATTTTAATTTATCTTATTCTGCAAATGCTGTGTAAGCCCTTTTCGTTGGTTTTCTTAACATACTACCACGTTAGAAGAATAATAAATTTTTTATAAATTCCAGAAAAGAAATAAAAATCTTCCTGAAGTCCATTCAATGACAAAATATATTTGCAAAAATGTTATAGATAGAACACAAAATATTTTTGAATAGAATTACTTTATTAATTCCCCCAGTGAACATAAAGATTCCTTATGGACTATACATTAATTTTTACAGTCATGGAAAAAAGTTAAAGAGTTGCGATCAACCGGGAGCCCTAAACAATGTGAGAAATCATCCTTTTGATACAATTTGTTTTAAATTTTTACATTTTCTTATTTCCTCATTTAAGTTATTTTAATATATGTGTACATAATAGATTGAAAGACTGAGTGAATACCAAACTTTGTTGTACGAGTGAAAATATTTTTAACGAGTCTTGCGTTACTCCTGATTCTTTTACTGTTATTATGTTTTGCGTGTGTATATAATTGTTTCTTCTTTTTATGTATAAATATATTTGTAAAAATCTTATAGATAGAGCACAAAATATTTTACAAAATTGTATTACCATAACACGAGTATTCGCTTAAGAATGGCTTAAAAAGTTAAACAGATTCAGTTAAAGAAAGTTTTTTCGACTCTTTTGGGTAAAAGAATTTCGTTTAAAAATTGAATTTTTCAGACAATTTTGAAATAAATCTGAGATTCCAAAAAAATTCTAGACACATCTGGGTTAATTCTCAACCCATTAGAAAAAAAACCTTGTCCCAGTAATCTCAAAGGGGTTAACATGACAATCTCTCTTTTTGCAAGGTGGTTTACCTTTATTACCTCCCCGTATTACGTACGAATTTTTGTTTGTAAACTAATAGAGCCAAGGACACTCCCGGAAGAAACATTTTTACCATTTTTAGCAAATAAAAGAGAAAAAATAAATATTGAAAAGCATTTTATTGGTTTTTTTTAATGAAAAATTGAAAAAAAATTTTTTTTTGAATTTATCCACGGAACTTCTTGAAGAGCGGATGCTGATGGGCGTTCTTCTTCTTGAACTCATAGTAGACAGCATCATCACCACCAGACATGGAACTGAGGCCCCCGACTCTCTTGGTCATGCGTGAGCCACTGGGGCCACCCTCACCGGGCACCCTTTCATCCTCGCAGTCAATATCCGATGCTGCCAGCACTTGCTGCAGGAGATTTCCCTGTTCCTCGCGTGTCTTGTACAGAAGCTCATTGTCCTCATCCATACCCTCGAGGTGCGTGATGACCTTGTAGCTGTAGCCCTGATCCACGAGGAAGCGCTGCCTCTTCCGTGAATAACTCATCTCGAGCGTATCCTGGGAGACGAGTGTGTAGAAGAAGGCATTGTAGTCCTCGGCGAAGGCTCCCTTCTTTGCACGCAGAATTCTCCCCAGTCGCTGTGCCTCCTGACGTCGGGATCCCCCATGCGAGGAGATCTGAATGAGGACATTCGCCTCGGGCAAATCGAAACTCGTATCGGCGACTTTACTCACAAAAATCGTGTTGACTTTCGTGTTGAATTTGAAATTCTGCAGAATTTGAATACGTTCATTTTGCGATGTTGGCCCATAGATGTAGGGCTTGTTCATCTTTATAGCATAGTGCTTGAGGGCGAAGACGTTATCGCTGAAGACTATTGTCTTATCACCACGACGCTCATGGTAGCGAATGAGGAATTGCGTTGCGCGGAATTTGTTTGGATTCATCACGTACAGCAGCATCTTCTTGGACGTCTGACACAGGAGGTATTCCCTGTAGAACTCAGACGTCATTGGGCACCACACCTCTGCGCATTGGACCTTCGCAATGAAGCCTTCCTTCTGCAACTCCAACCAATTGGCTTCGTACAATTTGGGGCCAATGAGGAAGTTGAGATCGGCAATTTTATCATCTTCACGCAGAAGTGTGGCCGTTAGCCCGAGTTTGCTGTGACTTTGCACAATAGTCAGGACTCGCCGGAACATCTTTGCGGGGATAGTGTGCACCTCATCGAGCACCATAATACCCCATTCCTGATCCTGAAGCCATCGCATTGTCTGCTCCGCTTCCCAGCTTCGTTTCTGCGTGTGCGTGATCATACTGTAGGTTGTCACGAGAATCCCACAACCCATTGGCTTGTCCTTTGCATCCGACGTAAAGCGGCAGATCATGCTGTCATCAGCTGTTGACCACATTTTAAATTGTTGCTTCCACTGCTCCACACTCACGCCACTGTTGCACAGCACCAGGGCTCTCTTTCGCACCGTACACACTGCTGTGACCCCCACGAGACTCTTTCCAGCTCCACATGGGAGTACAATCACCCCTGATCTTGCCCGACCATTGCCGAACATCTTCCGGAGACTCTTCTCTTGATACGGACGCAACACAGCCCCTGGTTTGAGGTCTAAATTAATGTCGGCATTCACGGTGTCATGGCGGAAATCATATTCAGCCAGCAGCGGATGCTCAATCTCAATACAGCGCTTCTGGAGCACCTCAATCTTCTCCTGATTCACCTCAAAGGATACCGTTGTTAAATTAACATCTTCCTCCTCATCCTCATTGTCGATTTTCTCGTAGTAATTTGTTATATCCTCTGGGACTGAATTGTCTCCATTATTTGCCTGAAAATTTTCAAGTTTAATTAACGAAATATCCGTTAAAATTCAAAATTCATATCAGATCTAAGAGGGCGACACTTGTTATACTGTGGAAGTTATACGAATTAATCAAAAGGTAGCCATTTTAACTTCATAATAAATAGACATCAGAGAAAATTGCAGGAAAATAAGTTTAAAAACCAATCTTACGACCTTTTCTTGTTTAGCTCTTTAGCCTATGATATTAAAACTTTAGGGAATTTCATGGAAAGTTTAAAAACTGATTTAAGCTCTGATTTAAAGGGATAAATTGCCAAACAAACCTTTTGTCCTTGAGCTTGTGGAGTCTTTCCATCGGCAGCGGTTCCAGTGGGTGCAGCTTCAACAGGATTCGCAGGCAATTTCGTCCCAAAGGATGTAATACCCTTTTTCTCCTGAACTTGTGTGAGGAATCCATCATCAGTCTCACTATCGGTCCTTTTGAGCCTGCACTGCTGTACTGTGGGATCCTTGAGGAGTTTCTGCAGCACATCCGGATAGGAACTCTCAACAAAGTACTTATTGTGCTTGAGTACTAACTTCACCTTCCCGTAGGAGAGTGTACAGAGTTGGATGAATTCGACAATCCCTTTAGGCACGCTGGTCTTGCTAAGACGATTGAGGTACTCAACAATGTCGTGCGTTTGCAGACCCACCGACACAGCAGCATAGAGACTGTAGGCCGTCAGCTTGTACTCGTGAATGTGTTCCGGACGACAAACAGGCTCGGAGATGGCAATGAGGAAGTCATGCGCGACTTTGTACACCGGGGAGAAGGATTCGACAAAGATGTGACCATTTGGGGCCACCCAGAGGGGTCGTGATCCATGATCCTCCTTCAATTCCATCTGTGATCGATAATCCTTCGCCCCGTACTCATCCTCCTGCGTTGCATCATCGTTCTTTTCAGCATTCTTTGTGGCTGCCCCGGGGATTCCATCACCCTCCTGAGTGTCATCGTCATTCTCCACCAAGGTTGAGTAGGCTTCATCTTCAGCGCGTTTTTTCTTGGCAAATTTATCAGAGAAATTCTTCGAGTCTCTCTTGTTGCCCCTCTTTGGAGGGCCCATTTTCCTTCTTTACACGGAAACCCGTTGAAAATTCACTTTAAATTGAAGATTCTTCAGCACAATGCTTTTCTTTGGCACTTGCTTTGTATTTTCGTAGGAAAATTCACGGGAAAAGTGAATAATTTCACCCGAAAATTTAATTTTTTTGCAAGACAAAATAATTTCACAAACTTGCACAGCTCAAAATGACAGACCACGAAATCAAAACAAAGTACAACAAATTGAGGTTATGAAAGACCGCGGAATGAATATCAAGCAAAAAAGCTAAATAAATTCCATAAATCACTGCAAATTGGAAAGAAAAGTGTTAAATTTATATTTCAACTTACGTTTTTACTAAGATCGGCATAGAAATTGCTCAAGAGACACACAAAACAGCTGAAAAAATAAAGGGCGCAAAAACAAAAAATCCCAAAAAATGTAAAGACTGAAAAAATTCGTCTTTCCACAGAATTGTCCACGGAAATCTGTAGTGTTGTCCAATGTTGTGGATCTTCCCACGTGGATTAAAAAATCAAAACATTGCAAGATGACAACAAATCTCCAATCAACATCCCTAATTGCAGCTGAACTTCCCGCCAGGCAGCGTGAGGATGTCAATCCCAATCACATGTGGAGCTGGAGAGTCGGTAAACGCAGATCGCACTTCAAGGAAAGCAAGAAAAAGCCCAAAAAAGCTCGTGTTGCGCTGAGAAATTTTATTTGCAATCGCAACGGTGTGGGGGTGGCAGATGGTGAGATCCTCAACAATCTCTGGACACAATATGCTAAGGATTTCCTGGAGAAGCATGGTATAAATCCGGGAACAATTGACACAAGAACGGATTACAAGTGAGTTACAAATGAAAAGAATTTAGGGAAGATTGGGGAAAGTTGGAAAAGGACTTTATACATTTTGTCGTTCTCAGAGATATCCTTCCAAAAATGGAATTAATTGGTGCAAGAATTGAGGTAAAAAAGGCTAAATGTTCATCAATTGTGGGGAAATGCGGTGTAATTATCATGGACAGCAAGAATATGTTCACATTAGTTAGCGATGAGGGCAGAGTTATTCGTAAGATTTATTGAAAATCACATTTTTTGTTTAAAAAAAATTAAAAATCCTTTTCTTTTGTAGATCTTCCGAAAATGGACTTGGCTTTTGAATTATCAATTCAAAATATGATTGTTCTCTTTTACGGGAAGTTTCTAACAATGAGAATTGCAGATAGATGCGTGAAAGCCTACAAAAGTGTTCAGAGCCATGAATTTTGATGATTTCATTAAAAGAAAATGAAACAAATATTTTGTACAAAAACAAATCTCTTTCATTCAAAAAACTGTTTAAGATTTAAAAAAAAAATGTTCTTTACAAAGAGAATTCTTTACAGAGAGGTCAAAAATCTTCCAAATTAAAAAGAAGTTTTTTCTCTCTTACTCATGGATTTGCCCCAAGAAATTCTATTTAGCTACCAATTAAGACATTCTCCTTAGAAGATGAAAAAAAAATATTTAGCGAAAGAAACCAGTATTTTTTCTCACGCAACACAAAGTCTGGGGCTTTCTCGATAAAAGCACTGAACTCTTGCGTTCATTTTGGCAAATTTCTTTAAAATTTCAGAGGAGACACATCAGAGAATTTACTGTGAAAGGTGGAAATTTTAATCATGAAAGGGTTAATTTATTTATTCGTCCTTATTGGTGTTGTGTGCGCAATTCCAGTTATTCAGGAGAGTCCAAAGGAGACATCCGTGAAGCTTTCGCCGGTTGAAGTGAGTGCAATGAAGCTCTTTTGATATTAAATATCTTTATTTTTTATTAACCCTTTGGTGACCACGTGAAACGTTCGATCTTTTAACATAATTCTGTGGAAGCTTTTAGCGGATGTTTTAAAGTTTAAACGTTTTCTTTGATCTCTTCTGCGTTAAATTGATGTATTTCTTACTTGGAAAATTAATTAAATACATTTGAATTCGAGAAAATAAAATGTTCCATGCTTAGGTCAGTTGACACCGTTGACACGAAAGTTTTAACATGATACTTATTCTGTGGATGTCCCCAGAGGACATTCCTTGGCCAAAATGTCTTTTTTTCCATTTTTATTTGAAAAGAATTAATGAATTTTTCACGTTTTGGTCAGATTTTTACCTAAATGAACGTGAAAGGGTTAAATAGGAGAATTAATATTGATAAAATATTGTACAAAAAAAAAGGATTCAGAGGATAATGCCGGTGAGGAGGGAGTTGACTTAAAGCCAGCTGAGAATTTCTTCATTGGATACGGCGGTGGTTACAATCCCTGGGGCTATGGAGGCTACGGGGGCTATGGTGGTTACGGAGGTAAGTTAATTCAGTTAAATCAAACTTTAAAAAAAAATTGTAAAATTAAATCAAATCTTTCAAAGGATACGGCGGCTATGGACACAGACGCCATGGTTGGGGTGGCTATGGGAGCTTCTCAAGATCCAGCTTTTCCAGCGAGTATTGGGGATAAACTCATGTTAAGCAAATAAATAAAATCACGTTTTTTTTTCACAAAAACATGCGCAGATTTTTTTGAACACAAAGCAGAATTAATTAGCAGAATTTAAGGAGAAGAAACTTTATTGACGATGAATTCCATGAATTAACCATTAATTTAAATAAAAATTAGCGAGTTTTATTAACGCGCTCTGGGAAGTTTTTTTTTCGTTGGCTTATTTGCGATTGACATCATCGTTGAGGAGCTTGAGGAGGGATCTTTAGCTGAAAAATATTTAAGATCTGTCTGAAATTCCAACGTGGTCCAGTTTGGGTGTCTTCAGTTAATTTAAGAATTTTTATATATTTAATTTTAAAATTTATTTATTTAATTAATATTTAATTCATTATGTAAGAGAAAATAAAAAAAATTGAGGAGACTGGGACTTTGTCATGTCATGAGGGAAGTGATGGATTTTGTCATAGATTTTGCTCGATTCTATACATTCTATAAATCGTTTTGTTGGTCTAGAAAAGAAAAACAAAGAATTTATTATTCAAGAAAGATCTATGAAGAGGCCTGGCGCTGTATTCTCTAAGAGTGAAAAACTCTCGTGATAAACTTCCGAAGGCTTTTTGCAGGGAAAAATTGAAGAAAAACTTCACGTGAGCATGATTCTCTAAGAAAAATAATGCATCCGTGATAAACTCCCGTAAGATTTTCCCGGCTTTGCCGTTTCTTTTAAAGCGCTAAAGCCTTCAGGAGATTATCACGGGAGTTTTTCACTCTTAGAGAATTCATGCCCTGGAAAAGTAATTTTCCTTTAAAAATACGATTTAAGGTAGAAACAAAATGTCAAAATCCTATAAGATTTTTCCCGGAATACCAAAAATCTTAAACTGACGAATTGTAAGGAAAGAAAAGATTTTTATCAGAATCTACCCCTTAGTTTGAAAAAAATCTTTTACATTATAAAAAAAATATTCATAAAACAGTCAAAAACCGTTCAAGGAACTTTCAATTTTTCAATGAAATAGCCGGAAAAATTTACCAAGAAGCAACTCCTCTATTCTACCTCATTTCCCCGATTTTCCTTTTAAAATTGATGAAACATAAGCATCAATGAATTGTAGTCCTAATTTTTTTCCAGACCCTAGTCTCATGGCTAAAGGGTGGAGGGAATGTGCGAGCTAAATGTCCTAGGCGGTGGATGTACGTGTGAGCGTCGTCCATCAGCACGCTCCGGTATGAGTCAGTCTCTCTCTGAGTTTCGTCGGGAGCGCATGTGGGGCATTTAGTTAGCCGTGCCCTACCGCTCAAATAGACTTTCTAGGTAGCCCAACTTAATTGGACTACAGAATGACCTACATCTCCACAAGATCCTCTAGTAATAAGTTTCTCAAGAATAAAATAACAATTTTTATTTCTTAATCAAAGAAATTAACAACGGAACTGTAGAGCACCTATGCCCTTTAACCCCAGTATTGTTGACTGGAACTACTGGAGCTGGAAAAACTATGAGAATGTCCTCCCCAGCCGTGTCTTCGAAATCCGTAGCCTCGATATCCTTAATTAAGAGAAAAGTTCGTTTTATAATGACCTTTTATCGTTTTAAAATTAATTTAAAATTAAAATAAAATTACCTCCATATCCTCCATAACCATAGCCTCCGTAGGGACCTCCTGGTCCACCAAAGGGTGATGCAAGTCCAATATAAAATTGTTCTGCAGGCTGTAGATCAACTCCCTCCTCTTCAGCATTATCTTCTGATACCTTTAAAACATTAACGGAAATTAATTGAAAATCCTCAAAATTGAATGCTTATTTCCTAAAGTTCTTTTTGACTCACCTCAACAGGTGATAGTTTCACAACACTCTTTTGAGGATTTTCCTCAAGCACTGGGATTGAATACACAACAACAAAAAGAGCAAAAAATAAACTAATTATCCCTTTCATGTTCTTTAAAACTTTTATTAAAAACTTTTTGATGAAATTCACCTAAAATCAACAGAATAACGTAAATTCCCACAACTTGATGCTTCTTCTCTGGCGATCTGCACAATTTTAACGATGTGAGCTCTTTATGTTCTTTATAAAGGAAAAACAATTTGTTGTTGACAACAATGTGTGAGAAAATTAGTTTATTACCTTTCAATTAGCAACCTAAAGTCTAACAGAAGAGATTTCCTCTCCCAAGAGCAAGTTCATGGTAAATGGTATTTAATCAATACACAGCTACCGGATTCACGATCTGGAAATGTTTTTTTTCTTCTAATTCTCTCACTTGTGAATGAATCATGATGGAATTTTTGTCCCAAAAACACGTGTTTTAATCAAAAATATTAGAAACATATTTGCGTAAAAAATTATAAAAATTCGTTAAAAATTAAAATTGAAAACAAATTGGAATTTTCTTCTAGAACGAAAAAAATCTTTATTAAAATTCACCATTTTCCGGCTAATTGTTCCCCACAAAAAAGAAAAACTCTCGATGGGGCGCTTCGTGGGTGTGTTCAAAAGATAGATGTCACGGAATGAATTTCCGCAAGATCGCTGTAAATTTCATCAACGCGCGTTCCAATTTTCTTTGAAAGTTCAATTTTCTCATTCATCGGGAGATTGATGAAGGACCAAATGAGATCCCCATCGACAATACATCTCGCTGGATTGGCTTGCATCCTCTTGGCCGTCTTGATGGTACGATGTACTTTGGGATTGAGCCCACAGAGATGCGGTGAGTGCACCATGAGGAGATTCTGCAGCATAAAAAGACGCCTATACGTCTTCTCAGGCAATGGCAGGCAGAACCCAAGTCCCCCATCGAGTGTACCGAAGAAGGTGATGTGCTTTTGGTCATATCCCGCATAAGCACGACCTCCCACCTGCTCCCGATGGCTGTCGTGTAAATTACACTGAATACGGAACATGGCATTGATACGCTGCCCAAGGTGATAGTCTGCCTTCCGGAGGAGTCTCTGCCCACCGAAGGATTCCCTCGATTCCGGTTGATACATATAAATGATGATATTTCCATCCCCATCTGTCACGAGAAAACCCAAATTGTGATTGTCCACAACATATTCAGCACTAAAAACCGTTTGTGCCTGAAAATCCCGTGTCACGAGGGAGAGTGTGCGATATTCCTCCTGGAAGCGCAATACACTGATGGATTTGTACACATCAGCAACAAGGATGATGCTCTTAATTGACACCATCTCATGGACATAGATGTTCGTATCAATGAAGGCAACTCCCACTAGATCTCCATCCTGTGTTTTGGACATTAATAAAATTGAAAAGAAAATTAATTAAGGGAATATCTTCAAACGGAAATATAAAAGAATAAAATAAGACAGTTTAGCGACAGTGCCCGATAAAATTTAAATTTTGAAATTCAGAACACTAAAAGCGACACCTGTTATACAGTGGGAGTTAAACGAGTTAATCAAAGAGTTAGGTTAAGGGCAATCCCGGAACGATTAAATGTGCTTCCCGGAAAGTGCCATAAGTGGCTGAAAGTATTGTAGTCATCCTGCCCATTGCATCAAGATGTTTCTAAGGGATCTTAGGAACATCCTTTTCAACACCGAGCTGAATTAATCAAACTTTTGATCCTCATTCAATAAGCAGATCTATAATTAACAAAACATTTAATATTTGGCCTTTTTATAATGTTGGACACGGTGACCATTTTGATCATCCGCGTAGGTAAAAAGTGTTTGGTTGTCCAAGTGTTAAGGACACTAGTTTTCAATATAAGTGTCCGTTAAAATTTGAATTAAGAACTTATAAACTTATAAAAATTGATTTTATTTAACTGATTAATCAAAAAAAAAAATGAAAATTTGGAAAATAACGAAAGTATCTTTCTTGGGAAAATTTAACAAAAAAATCAACTAATTTAAGGAACGAAAAACTCACCTTCAACTGCCAGAGATAGATCTTCTGCCCCACGGCTGTAACAAGGAAGCCCAAGACGTGCGTAATAGCCGAAACGGGTCCCTTTTGCTCCTTTGTGTAGACTTCTTTGAAGCGATACCGCGTTAGGGGTTTCCCCGGTTCTGGAACAACCTCAATAATGTCATAAATGAGTATCCTTCCACGGGATGTAATATCCTCGCTGTAGTTGTAATTTGTTCCGATGCAAATGTATTCCTTCAAGCCGGATCGTGTTCCTTCGTACAGCAAGGAAACATTCTTAAATGCCGTCACATGTTCCCACTCATCCAGATCAATCTGTGCCGATGGTACAATTTCCCATGATGTTGGTGCCACGAGGACCACGGTGAATTTATCCACTGCCGGATAGATAAATCTCTCCCCTTTATTCTCCTCCGTTAGCTCCTTATCCTCGCCGTTGAAGCGAAAGTACTTCTGGCTCACTTCCGATGTATTCGTCACGAGGCAGTAGATATTCCTTTCGGTATGGTAGCATATTTGCATTGGTGTGCAACGCAGGGGGATCTTCCGGACGGGCCAATCTGCGTCGTAGGTTAGGTATTTGGGAAAGACAGCAATCTTGAGTTCACTGCTGTCGTCAAAGTAGAGAAATCCATTGGGGCAGTTGACATTGTTGAATGCAGCAAAGCTCTTAATTACCCCTTTGCCGTACAGACGATGCGTCCGGAATTCCCCTTTGGGCGTCAGGAGGACAAAGTAGGGATTCCTCCCGCAAATAGTCACCCCGTTGTAGCCAAAAATATTCCCAAAGTACCGCAATTGGCTCACAAAGCGCTCACCTTCGGGCACAATCTTCTGATACATCATTTCATGCAGCATCTTCCGGAAGCGAATTTTGAGGTGTCCACGTGGATACCGGAATACCCGGTAGACGTGAACATCAATCTCGGTGCGAATGAAGAGTAATGGGCGATTCCCATGGCATCCAAGACCAACCATTAGGATTTCCTGGGCCACCGAAGGGCTATTCGGACCTGAAATGATCACATCACTCTTTGCCGCATCGTCGGGATTTGTGAAGAGTGGCACGAATTCCATTGAATCCGTCAGCACCTTATTCCCATTGGCCACATTACTTATCAAGTAAGTTAGCTTCAAGTCAGGCATTGAGTAGATTTCCAAATTCCCATTGGCTCGTGCCACAAACAGCCAATAAGTTGGCTTTGATGTCTGCATGTACTTCCTCCACCATTCATTTCCAGTTGCTTTGCCTGAAAAAATAAATCAAATAAATTGTTAAATCCTTTCCGGAAGGAAAAAAAAGGAGAAAAAACTCACTTCCAACCGCCATTTCGGCCATACTGGTGACTTTGAAGCTATTCCCTGCATCCCCATATAGGAGATCCTCCTCATCTTCCACCTTCATGTGCGGTTCGGGCTTCATGTAGCCAAACCCCCCGCCATAGGGAAGCCCTCCTTGTCCCTTCTCCACGAAATCCTCAAACTTCGACGTAAACATCCCGGATGTGTCTCTGTAGGCGCACAGGGCAGTCACAGCTGGTTGTGGGCTCACTGTGTTCTTGTTCACAGCCAACCTGGGGGCTCCCTTGGCCTCCCTGAGAGCCAGCGTGAGAACAACACCCTTCTGCGACAGGACACACACATACGGATCAGCAATGGATGCCGCCACGAGGGGAGCTTCCTTGTCAAAGGGAATATTCTGCAGAAGCCTCGTTCCCTGCAGCAACCGAATACTCTTCGTTGTCACCTGGACAATGTAGCGATTTGTACCGACATTCCCCACAAAAACCGTCGGGAGATTGTTGCAGAATCCCGTCTTTTCAATCTCATTGATCTCATCACCCGTCTGCAGGATCATTGTTCCCGTTTCCTGGGAAAGAATCATAAAAGCATGCGTGGAATCTTCGGGCTTCTCCACTCTCTTTCCCGCATCATCAGCCACTGTCCACACATCCGTGCATCCCGAAAGCCCGAAACTCGTGATTATTTGAGGCTTAATGGAGTTCTGGAGCACACAGAGGGCCCCATTTTTCCCATGCCCGCTCGATGTGACAATTTCCAGGTCCAACTGTGTTGCACGATCATCCTGCTCACTGTCTTCATCGTGATCCTCCTCCTTGGCCCTCTGACCAACGCACATATGCCCAATAGGGCCGATATTGAGCACACTGTCGCACACTTCGAAGGTAAAATTGGTCAATTGGACGGAAGTTTTAGGGCCCGATCCGTACACTTCGAGTTCCTCCTCTTCGAGACGTCGTTGCTTCGTCATCACCTCCTCCTGCTCTACCTCCTTCTCGGTATCCTCAATTGTAATCACTGTACTCTGATCCTTCTCACTGAGGCGCAAAAGGAGGGAATTCCCGAGGCGAGAGCCGAGAAAGAGAAATTCTTCCTCACACACACAAATGCAGCTTGTGAGGACACTCGAAGCAGCCTTGCTGAAGTGAAAACTCCGAACACTTCGCATGGAGTCCGCGCAGAGGGTCAGGACGTACAGTTCACCATTCTTCAGGGACATCACCAGCTTGTCGTTGTCAATGAAGGTCATTTGAGCGGTGTCCAAGGTTATTTTGACACCATCCTGTGGTTCTGTGGTAAGAAAAAGATTTTTTGACTGTTTTGGGAGACTTCCGGAAGTTTCTGAAGTTACTCACTTAGTGGGAATTGCGTGCTGTGGTCGGCAATACTGTTGACACTCACTCCATACGGTGGGACACTCTGATTGAGATAGATGATGGCATTTACGGACGCTACGAGGCATCCACCGATGGGTTTGTTTACCGGAACAACTTGGCAGCAATCAAAGGGAAGCCCCGAGAAGCTCCAGATTACCGGATGAACCCTCTGCTGGATATTCAACGAGATAGCCACCATTGTACATGTGTCAGATCGCACAGCAATTCTCCCCGGGAAGGTCCTCACTGGCTCATAGAGGATGAGCAATGTGGGCTCATAGTAGCCATGCAGGAACTGAATATCAATGATATTATCCACCTTCTCGTCCAAATCTTTCAGCGTAATGATGTAGGATGCAAGGATGGGCGTACGGGCAATGAGCTGAATTGGAAGCTTCTTCATTGGCTTCACATCCTGCAGCTCAATCTCATCGAGGGTGCTGTCTTTCCGGAAGGGCAGCACAACAAGCTTCCTGCCGTACACCAACATCACGGCACATCGATTGTCCGGATCAACTCGCACAATTGGGACGTGGTAGTTCCCCGTCCAGCCCCCACGGATCTCCTCCTCCTCAAAGTAGTGCAGCGAAAGGGTTTTCAAATCAAAGTTATCCGGATCAAACTGAACAACGGACAATTTGGCATCTTTGAAGCTCACAAGAAGAGCATCTCGCTGTGATCCAGCCAAGGAGACTGACTGCAGGCTCATGACATTCCCAAAGAGTGTATAAACAGCCACACACTCCAATCGCATCTTTGGTGGACGAGCATCTGTGGAGGAAAATCCCATGAAAAAATTTCCATGAAAAACATTCCGGGAGTGAAAAACAACAAAATCTCCTAACCTGTGTACTTTTCCTTGGGATTAACTTCAACATCCGGTACAATACGGAACACCTTGAGCACATTGGCACCCGCTGTGACGAGATTCCTTTCGGAATTACTGAAGAAATGACAGGAAATGGAAAATTCAATTCCCGTAGCCGGGTGGGTTTGTTTACAAATTGTTGAGAACATTTTTCCCCAAGAAGAAAAATGATTTTTCACACAATTTCACTTTCGCCCACTATTCACGAACTTTCTTGACTACTTTGTACAAGAAAATTCTTAAAATTCCCCTGGGAAATTGGAGAAAATTGCAAAATAATTGAGGACGCGAATCACACGAATGTTTGTTATGATTTTTTATTAAAGTGAGGTTATCTTAACAAAGAATATGCATTTCTACACCGTTTGTCCGATCGTGATGAAATTTGGTAGAGACTCCTGATACCAGGCGGTTTTTACCAACGACATTCATTTCCCCCCCAGAGCCTCTCTTCCTAGCGCCCCCATATAAACATGCTTTTTTTTTTACTACTTTTTGAATTTGGCGCCATAAATGTAGTTCCAAAAGCCACCACTGCTAATTTTTGGTACATTTCGTTGAAGAGAAAATGAGACAGTGCACATCACTGATATTGTCTCCCTCACACTTTCAGTTTTTCGCAATTTTCTCGCGTTTTCCGCCGAATTTCCCAGCGAAAGTGTGTTTTTTGTGACCAGGAAGCGACACCGCGTCGATTGGCGTCCCCAGTTCAAAACACTCAAAATCCGCGCCAGAAAAAGTCGTATAAAATGTTTTTTTTAATCTGCCGAATTTCGCACTCAAATTTTTACTGAAGCTCCCCGGGGCCCCTCTAAGCATTTCCCGCGTAGGCCCAAGTCGTAAAAATGAGTTTTTCCCGGAAAAAAAATATTTTAAAATTTTTCCGCACAACTACAAACCCTACAAACAAACATTTCACGCACACACTCATAAAAACTCACCGACACAAAATGCTAGAGTGAGAGGAAAGTATTTTTCTCATGCCGTCTCGTGTCCACTATTATGCGCTTTCTGCATTAAAATACCCCAGAGTTTCATGTAATTTAATAAGGGGTAAAATAATGCGTAATAAAATAAAAATTCAATTTTTGTAAACAATTTTTATTTTTCTTTTGCAATATATATTTTTTTTTAATTCTGTCAGGGGGTAGACAAAGACTCTATTTCCATAGGAATTCACTGCTCACTCGCTGAGACACCCAGGAAAATGCTTCAATCTGAAAAAATCCACCACCACTGGATAGATAATTTAATATTCTATCGATTGATAGCTTTTGAGGGGTGTCTCACGAAGATTAATGCACTAAAACTGATTTTAAAAATTTTGATGCACTTTTTGGAAATAAAGTGACGTCATTTTCTTCCTTTAATTTCTCTGCAAACCGTCCGCCATTATTTGCTGTGTTCGAGTAAAAAAGGGCTTTGTCTACCCCCTGAATTCTGTGCATGTTTTTTAAGGAATCCAAAAATATGTAAAAGAAAACATTTTCTTCTGCCTGTAGCTTACTTCAGGTGCTTCAGTATCAAAGTTCCTTCATTTATTTGCTCCAATTCATGATCAATCAAAAGGTTAAAGTTCATCCACTACTGGTCCGTTTATTTCTTTCCGTAGGGGTAGTATCCCATGCCCATCCTTGGGTACATTCCGTATGGCATGTAGCCGTAGCCTCCATAGAACTCTCCACTTTCAAAGCTTCCTGTTTGCGGGAATAAAAAAAAAGAAAAGGATGTTATGCACAATCTATGGGACCGTAGCTTTTGAAAAAAAAATCAAAAAAGGAATAAATCGAATGAATATAAAATCTATAAATAAGCGAAATAAAAAGAAAATCTTACCCGATCCGTAGCCGCCGCCATAAGGGTAGAACATTGGATCTGGACCTGGAGCTAATTACAACAAAAAAAAATAATTGAAATTAGGTCCTTAAATTTTTAAAAGATGGTTTTGGCATTTTTTGGCTATCCTTTTATCAAAAAGGAGTAATTAAAGAATTTTTTATAAAATAATTTACCTGCATTAATGAGTTCCACCACACCGAGCAAGAAAATTGCAAAGATGAAAAGTCTCAGGGAAGCCATCTCTTAGAATTCGTAGAGTTTCAACGAAGAAGAATATTCTTGTACAACTTTTTGTCTATTGCGAACGCAAATTCACAATCAACTGTATTCAATCCGTCGTGACTATCTCTATTTATAATTAACCTTTGGAATGCGGAGGCCTTGGTAGTTACGTAGAATGCGAAGGTGGGGTCGTTGAACGACCCCAAAAAGAAGGACAATTTTCTCCCAAACTATACAACCTGGAGTTGTCGGGTTAGTGCCTATAGATTCCTTATATAGTCCTCTTGCCCTCTGCACCACAAATTCGCCACCCGGAAACACGCAGAAGAAAATATTAGGGAAAAACATTTTTCACTCATTTTTCATAATTTCTTCTTGAGAAATTTGCCACGAAGTTGACTGCAACTGCTATTTTTTTTCACTACTTCCCCACATTCCCCTCACTTCCCGCACCATGATAAATGGCAATATTTCTCGAATATTCTTTATTGTTTTGCACATTTATATGCTTCTAATTATGTTTTATGTTGTTTATGTTACTTATTCGCGATAATTCTGACACTGAGAAGGTATAGTGAGAAAGTAAACACAACCCTTCAACCCCCTTCAACCATATGATTTATGATGTGACTAACTTCATTCTAAGAAATTTTCCGCAGCATGGCCGTTACACCAATTTTTGAATTCCCTTCTTCTACATTTTCCTTAATAACTTTTCTTGTGGTGGTCGGATTGAGCTGAAATTTTTACACAACCTCCTCAGATAACCAAGGAACTTATTTCCAAAAGATGGGAACGCTATCTTTTATATTTATTGAGTTATAGCACGAAATATAGCGCTGGGGTCGTTCAACGACCCCGCTCCGCATTCCAAGGGTTAAACTTTCTTTCTTGTGTTAAAAGTTCATTACCAAGGCTTTTTTGGTATTTTTTTTTTAATTTTTCTTCTGAATTTGCACAATTGGTAAATTTTGATCAATCAAACGAAGGAAATGAACAAAATATTTATTTTTAGCAAAAATTTAATATTTATTATCAATTCCGAGAATAAAAATTGAACGCAAAGGTGTTTTTCCAGTAACGTCACGAGTATTTGAAGAAATTATCACATGGACTTCAACAAAATTTCCATTTAGGCTAGATAGAACCAGAAAAGAATAATAATAAAAAAAGAATTTTGTGGAGTTTTTTGACTTCTATGTGACATTATTTATTTGTTTTATTTTCTAGAGCAAGTATATTTGATATTTTGTGATCAAATACTTATTTAATCTATAGTTTTATTTCTGATATTTGTTTTCTAAAGAAAATAACGCAAGATTTTAATAGAAAAGTCAGGAATTTTCTAAAAGTTGTTTATTTGTTTGGTAAAATGATGAAAACAATTTTAGATATCTTAATTTTTTCGTTTTCCTACTATATGTACGTTCTTTGATGAATCTTTGATTGTTTAAAAATTAATCTTTCATTATAAAATATCCCGAAATAAAAAATAAATTACGCGGGAATCGTTCATGCAAATATGAAGCAACAATTTTTGAGGTTATGTTACACAAAATATCTCCGTATAAATATTGGATAACCCAATGATAAATAAATTTTGCCGGACGTGACCAAAAAAGATAAAAAGATTTATTTATTTGACTAAAAAACTCCGTTGATCGTAATTTTTTCTTGGAGGAAACTATAAAATTTGAGTGTTTATCTATCCTTGAGTTGGTGTTTTATGTGATTTTCAAGTGTCGCTCTGGGAATATGTTCAATTTCACCTCTTTGACTTGAAACTGCAATCAAAGGTTCTCAAGAAACTCTGGGAAAAAATCAATTATTTTGCAAATCGTGACGTTCGTGAGAATCTTTGGAGGTGCAAAAGAAAGTTTTTATAAAAGAAATTCAATGTGGGACATTGGAGAAATGTGGATTACACCGTTGGAGCTCCTCTACTGCGGCATGATTGCAGGGTTGTGGTTCCTGGGACTCCTTGTGGGTGTCCTGGAACCACATTTGCCAACTCCACTCATACAAATCTATCGCTATGGGAAGCACGCATTGAAGAAGCATCGTCATGCTGTTGTGGATCGTCTGGAAGTGCCCAAATCCTCCTTCCGGCACTTTTACGTCTTTGCCGTTGGGATCACTGGACTCACTTTTTACCTCATCTTACGCACGTATTTGGGTGAAGAGGCGCCGCCGGAAGTTGTCATGACATTACTGGATTTTCTCTGTGGAACAAAACGGACAGCAAAGGGAAGCGGCGTTGGAACACTCCTGGCCAGTTTTTGCATCTTCCTGCAATGCCTACGACGTTTCTGGGAGACACACTTTGTGCAGGTTTTTTCTCGCTCCAGTCGCATAAATATCGTACACTACCTCGTGGGCTATGTGCACTACTTGGGGGCCACACTGGCAATCTTGGCACATGCTCCGGGCTTTGTTGTACCCACTGAGGAAGTCTCCCTGTCAATGGATCAACTTACATTGCGTGTTGTCCTTTCCGGGGGAACGTTCCTCTTCGCCTGGTGGCATCAGTGGCGCTCCAATGAGATCCTTGCACGCCTCCGGAAGAATCAAACTGGACAAGTTGTCACGGAGAAGCATTTAATGCCGAAGGGGGGATTTTTTGACGTCGTCTCTTCGCCTCATATGCTCTTTGAGTGCCTCATGTACGTCTCCCTTGTTCCTGTGCTTTCCGGAAATACAGATTGGCTCCTCGTGACAGCATGGGTGGTCACAAATCAGGCACAAGTGGCACATTTCACTCATGCCTGGTACCGCGAGACATTCCCACACTACCCAAAAGCACGCAAAGCCCTCATTCCTGGGATTTTTTGAAGATCCCCTCTGATTGTTCCGGAAGATGGGAATTTATGTGCCATACTCGACAATATCATAGCATTCTCTGAACTTTTTGAGGCTTATCCACGCACCAAACATCCCACAGCTAGCAGCTAATCAAAGATATTCAATAGACTGAGAAGATTTTTTTATTTAAAATTCAATAAAAGTCTGACTTTTGACAAAAATATTGAATTTTAATTTTATTTTCTTCTGAGATTCTCATAAGCTCTTGCCAGGATTCTCTCCTTCCAAACTTCGTAGTCTTCACTCTCCAAACCCGTTGATGCTTCCTTTTTCCCATCACACCGCATCTCTACATCTTCAGTGGTGTTTTCCTTAGCGCGGGGAAGCTCATTTGCCTTGGAATTCTTTTCGTATTTCTCCCAAGAATCCTCCAGGATCTTCCATTGCTCTGATCGGAGATTGCATGCCTGTGTGAATCGCATTCGGGACACTTTTACCTTCCTCTGCTTTGCTATTTGATACAGGACAATGCCAGCATACTGTGGATGTTCCCTGTCCACTGTCTGTTTAATCCTTATCATGTATTCCAGGTACTTTGGAAGTTTCTCCATGGCTGCTTCCTGGACACCACTGGGAAGTCCCATTTGCAAGCATAATTCAGGTATTCCAATAATCTTTGTAGCCCCAATTAGTTTTTGAATTATTCTTCTGTAGTTCATGTAGATACTCTTCCTTATGCCACAAATCTTAATCCCAGTTTCCTGGAAGAACAAATAAATTGAATAAGAAATCCCTTTTGTTTCCGGAAGCATTGAACCTTACAGTGTTGAAGGGTAATCCCATAGCTGATGCTGCTAAATCTGCACAAAGAACAATCTTGGGCATCTCCCCTATTGTGGCAATCATGGAACTCTGCTTGAGCTGCAACAATCTCGTATTTTCTTTGATTTTCCTGCAATTTTTGGGTAATTTGTTAGTAAACATAACCTCAAAGATGTTGTAAGTTGGAATAATTCATTGTTTATGAGGAATTCGAGGTAACTTACTCGAGAATTTGTGGATTATGCTGAAAACCAAGTTTTCTGGCAATATTTTCAATTAGTTTTCCATCCATTTTAGCGATTAGAAAGAAAAAATGATCAAAAACAACAAAGGAAACTGAGGAAAATTAACCGCCAAAAATACAGCAGCAAAACAAGATCTGAGGAATTTCAAGGAAGTTCCTACGAAAATGTCGTTATTTCCACAGAAATTACGATCTTCAATTATCAATGGATTTTTTAGGGTTTTAATCGTTTTAATTACTTTTTATTTACAAACTAATCTCATGGGGAAAAATTAAATAATTCCGTGAATAAAGTCAATGAAGGGTTAGTGTTAGAAGGCTTTCTTGTTGCGCTGCGGAAGAATTGATTCCTTGGCGTAATTGAAGAAAGTCAGTAGACCTGTTTTCTTTTTACTTGAAAAATAATTCGTTACAACGTCATTTTCACCTGAAAAGAAGAATTTTATTTAGTTTTTACGTATACTGAAGGCTGGGAAAAGATTAAAATAAGGAGTAAAAGGATAAGAAACTCACTCAGAAGATGACTCCTCTCATTCACCGTGGGCAGGACATTGTCATTGGCACTCAGTGAGACAAAGAGCGCAAAGGGCACCAACCACAGGCAAATTGTGAAGTAAGCAATCACCTCGGATAGCATGTAGTAGTGGGAGGCAAAGTACGTGAATGCCAGGTAATTGTTGATGATGAGCAATATCACAGAGCCAAGGAATGAGAATGACAGGAACTGGACGTACGGGAAGTTCTTCATTATAAGCGCATGCACACCCTGTGCTAGTAATCCACACAGAATCATCAGCCATGGGAAGCTGTCAAAGATGACCAGGAAGATGTGAATCACTGCCGTTGAGAAAATCATCATTAAAATGATTTTCTTTGCAATAACCGTGTACTCTTCTACCAGCTCAGCTACATAGTACAGTCCCGCAGCTGAAAGAGAAAGAAAGGATGTTCCTTAGGTGTCCTGGACGTCGATTCCTCTAGTTATTTATAGAGAATCGTCTTCCCAAAAAAAAAAAACAGACACAGAGATAAGATTTTTAGCTCACCAATTGAGATTGTGGCGAAAATAATTTGCAGCAGCAGTGAAATGTAGCTCAAAATGTAAAGAAATCCCATTTTAGCTCTACACCACACTACTTTGTCACAGGAAACGCGTAAAAAGGCTCACTTTTTGCCTATTTTCCTCGAGCATTTTCGCAAAAAACCAAAACATTCCACATCACACATTGAGGTTATGTTAACTCCACCCGCTGTCTCCTTATTCTCTCGCTGATGGCGCTGCTTGGAGCGACTTCACATAACCTCAATGTATTTCCCGCGCTTTTAGGAATGTCCCGGAGCGTCTCTCCAGTAAAATATCTTTCCCCAGTATTTTTGTCAATTTGTGATTTTCTACCCGAAAAAATGAGCCCCAACGGAATTAATGGTGATGCCTCCCAGCACGATGAGATGCAGTACCTGCAGTTGATTGAGCGAATCATCGAAACAGGTGCTAAGCGTGAAGATCGTACAGGTGTGGGAACTCTGTCAATCTTTGGGGCACAGATGCGCTTTAATTTACGCAATGACGTCTTCCCATTGCTGACCACGAAGAGAGTCTTCTGGCGCGGTGTTGCTGAGGAGCTTATTTGGTTCATTCGCGGATCGACGGATGCACGAGAGCTACAGCAGAAGGGCATCACCATTTGGAATGGAAACAGTACCCGGGAGTATCTGGATGAGATGGGCTTCAAGGATCGCGAAGAGGGTGATCTGGGGCCTGTTTATGGGTTCCAATGGCGTCACTTTGGTGCCCCCTACCGTACATGCCGTGACACCTACAACGGCCAGGGGGTGGATCAACTTCAGGAAGTGATAAAGCTTATCCGCGAGAAGCCCACTGATCGTCGAATCATCATGAGTGCATGGAATCCTGTGGATCTCCCCATTATGGCGCTCCCACCCTGTCACTGCCTTGTGCAATTCTACGTGGCCAATGGGGAGCTCTCGTGCCAAATGTATCAACGTTCAGCCGACATGGGACTGGGGGTACCATTCAACATTGCCAGCTATGCTCTCCTCACACGAATGATTGCCCAAATCACAGATCTCAAGCCAGGGGACTTCGTGCACACCCTCGGAGATGCTCATGTTTACTTGAATCACGTGGAACCCCTCCGGGAGCAACTGAAGCGCACCCCAAAACCCTTCCCAACACTCCACATTGCCCGACGCCCAGAAAACATTGAAGATTTCACATTTGAGGACTTTGAGCTACGTAACTACAGCCCCCATCCGAAAATTGCCATGGAGATGGCTGTTTAGGTTCCCACCAGCAAACTACTAAGGTGTCGATGGAGCTACAGAGATGAAGAACAAAGAGGGAATGCTGAAGAAAAAAAAAACATTGTAATGAAGCTTCTAAATTTGTTCACTTTATCAGTTTATGCGGAGAAATGGGGGCTTCTCGCATTGAACTTTTGAGAATATCCGCTGTGGTTTCTTTATAAGAAAAAATACAATTGATTCTTTTTTAAATTTCAATTTTTAAATAATAAATCTTGTTGAGCTTCCCTTTCTTTACTTCTCTTCCGGGCCAACATCACCGGCTGAGGGACTCTCCTCTGTCCGGATACCCTTTCCGGGTGCATCCGTCTGCTCAGACACGGAGAGATTCTGCAAGAGAAATATTTACACACAAACATCCCAAAATAAGGTCAGTTTCTTAGAGATTCCTTTTTTCAGGCATCTCCAGAGTGTGCAAAAACAGCCAAAGCAGAGATTGATGGACATGCTGGTGAAAGGAAGTAAGAACATGCAGAGAGTTCAGGAAAATCAAAAGAAAAATGTCATTAGAGTAAAAAGGGTAAAAGAGTTGTAGCAAGACACATAGAGTAAGTCCCCTGAATGCAAACAAATTTTCCCTTTTTAAATTATTGTAAAGCTTAGTTAAAGACTCAAGAAAAGTACGGTGATTTCCCGGAAAATTGCTGGAAAACATGAATTTTAAACGAATCCCTTAAAAAAAAATTAAAAAATAAAAATAACCATATATGGGAGTTGCCCTGGATTGAGAAAATAATTTTGACCCCGACGATTTGGTAGAGAATAAAAAAGGAATAAGGAGTCGCTAGAGAAACTCTATAAATTTTCTACTAGGATCACATAGATAAAAGCCAATTTTGTCTCTTCAAATATTTCAAAACATTCGCATTAATGTTTCGTAGTGAAAAATTCATTGAAGAAACAACAATTTGAATGTTTTGAAACATTTAAAGGAACAAATCGACCCAGGGCAACTCTCCATATAGACTGAATAGCCTCCTTTGGTTACACACAGAGGACTTACTCTATATTTCTTGCATAAAACTCTTTCATTAGCTAAAGAAATTAAGTTAAAAATTTTAAAAATGATTATTATTTTGTCTTTCAAACTTTAACAAACTTCAAACACTGGGGTGAATAAATTACAATTATTAAAAGCAAAAAAAAATGAAGAATTTTATACAAATAGTCTTTTACCATGCTATTGGTCAATAAAAAATAGAGAGAGAAAGAAAAAAAAGAAGTAATCTTGATGTAATTAGTGCAGAAAAAATCACTTCAAGCACTCAACTACCGGAAACTTTACAATTAAAATTCATGAAAGAGGAACAAAATTTATTGGAGAGAAATTCCATTAAATTGTAAAAAGAATTTCCAAAAAAAATTTACAAATAAAAGTCAATGATTAAAAAAGAAGTGAGTAGATGAAATGAGTGCAAAAAGAAGATGCTAAAAGCGGGAAAAGCATTAATTTTGGTGTGCGTGTGTGTCTTTCACCAACTAAAATACCTTGAGGGCATCCTCAGTTTGTTCTAAACTCAACATGCTGCTGGGGTCACTCTTCACCGTAACTGGCGACACTGGTGGCGACGATGAGGCCTTGAGCGACGGCTGCTCATACGGGGTCCTCCGTGTGAACATATTGTCCAGGATGTGATCAATATTCTCCACATTACTCTTCCCATCACCACCTGGTTCTCCTTCATCTGTTTGCTGTGACGACGCCGGGAGGCGTCCTCGTCCCTTGCCACTCCCACTGCGTTCAGGTGGCGCAAGGATGGGAATTGCATTTGTGGGACGCCTCTGGGCCACAACAGGCCGCGGAGGTGGTTGACTCTGCGGTGCGTAGTACGTTATGCCACCTTGACTCTGATGTGGGATACTTGGCGTAGTCTAGAAAATGATTTAATTGAATTTAATTGCCATAAACAATTCTAGAGTAAATGTATTTTCAACATGAAAAACTATTGAATTTTTTTCTATTGGATTGAAGAGAAAAGCCCAAAAAAAAAGGTAATTTCAAAAAAAAATTTCCTATCACATACATTGAAAATATAAACTAAGAGTTTGAAATATCCTCAAAGCATTTCCAAAATTTTAAAAATTCATCAAAAATTCAAAAATATTGTTTGAAAAGTGATCAAGAAACCTTTGAAATCGCTAAAATTTCAGAAGAAATTCTTGTAATTGTAAAGATTTCTTTGTCCCTGACTATTACCCAATTTCCAACATTCTTAAAACTTATTTGAAAAAATTTCAGAAATTCTAAAAGCTTTTCTTAATATTTTAAAATTCTTTGAAGATTCTGAAAATATTTTGAATATTTCCAAGATTCTCAAAATTCTTCGAATAATCTTAATATTTGAAACATTAAAAAAATCTTAATTTATTTTTAAATTTCTTAAAAATTCAATACTTGAATATTTTAATAATTCCCCAAAAATTCAAAAAAAAAATTCTAAACAATTTAAACATTTAGAATATATTACAAAAACAATTCGAAAATTACGAAAATATTCAAAATATTACAAATTTTTAAGATCTTGGGTTTGGTAGTTGCTGTACTTTTGTCCATTACATCGACGCTTTTCTTTACATATTTAAAAATACACAAAGTGTCAAAATATTTAGGTTTTATTCTTTCTTTTCTTTTTCAAGTAAGAAATATTATAAGATTTTCTATCTGTACAAGGCTAAATAATTTTTTTAAAAGTAGATTAATGAAGATTTAAGTAAAATAATTTTAGGAGTCTTGCTAAAAGTGTCTTAATGTAACGCAAAACATTTTCAAACTTGATAAAAAAAGATATTTTCGAGATATTCTTGCCGATAAGCTTTATTTTCGCAAAAAAATTTAAAGAATCCTTAAAGAAATTAAAAAATATATTTTCCTTCTACTAACTAAAGAAAGAAATTAACGGTCAAAATCTCAGAATATTTTGCATAGAATACCAAAAATCTTTAATCTTTAAAAATTGTAAGAAAAGATTAAAGATTTTTGACAGCATCAATCCCAGAATTAACAAACTTCAAAAAAAATTCACAAAAACGAAACTCACCAATGAATTGTAGTTGGGGTAATTGGGATACGATGGATACTGTGCCTGTGTGGGTCCCATTGTTGGGGGCGGTGTTACGTAGTTAAGAATCGGCTGAGGATTCGTCGACTGGGGTGGCGGTGCAATAAATGCCGGCGTTGTCTGTGCCGGTGGCGCTACGAAAGCCGGTGCTGCATTATTTGCGGCAAATTGTGGCTGATATGCTTGTCCCGGAAGTGTAGCCTGAAACACCCCCAAACATGGTTGAATATCCCTTTTAAAATGTTAAAAAAAATATGAGGAAACTTACATGATTCTTGGCAGCAGCTTGTGGTGCTGGACGATGTGCCGGAAGTTGTGGTTGTCGAATGTATTCCGGGGCGTAGTAATTGGTTGACGGTGGGGTTGTTTGGGTGAGAATTGGCGGCTGTTGGGGTGCTTGCAGTGTCTGCGGCGGTGCCTGTTGGGAATGATGTGCCTTCGGTTGACGCATCTTCAATTTGGGCGAATCAATCTCATGATGCTCCTGCGGCGGAAGTCCATCGTATTTTTGGGGCTTTTGCACCGGCGGGGAAATCTTGAGTCTCTCCTGATTCCCCACCGTTTGATGCTGTTGCTGCAAATCTCCTTCTGCCGATGGCGGAAGCATCTGCCCACCGCTGCCCATTACAGCTCTCTGCCGTAGCGATGAGTACCTCTTGGGTGTTTGACGCATGTTATCGCCACTACTCATGCCCATGGGAATGAGATTTGTCGAAGCAGTGCTGGCTTGGTTATGTGCCCGAACACCCGGTTGCTGTTGCTGCTGCAGCATCTTCACGGAATCCCCCGTGTAGGTGTGTTGCATATCACGCTGCAGCATCATACTCGGCTGTGTCATCTGTGAATGATGCATTGGATGCTGCTGATGCTGTGCCTCCTGTCCCATTTGATTGTGCATATAGGTCGGCACGAATTCCGCAAATTCATTCCCATTGAGATTGTGAATTTGCTGCTGTTGATGGTGCTGATGATGCTGCTGGGGGCGCGCTTTAAACTCCCCCCCACCACCACCATGACTCTGCTGCTCCTCCACGTGATGCTCCATCTTCCCCATGCTATCCATGTTATTCTCCATCTGAGCATTCGACATGTTATTGTTGCGCGTTACAATGAACGACTCCTGGCGATTGTGCTCCATTCCGGTAGCAGCATTGCTGGCATTCTGTCGCATACGATTTTGATTTTTAAATTCAATGCTCGACTTCACGCGGAATCCGGATGATTGATTTTTTGGTTTCAACTGATTATTCTCATACGACATCCTCCCGTAGTGCCCATCATTCCCACCACCATCCACATACCCTCCGGACTGATTGTTTCTCCCATAGTACTCGTAGTCACCATCTCCTCCCCCACCGCTACCGCGATTCTTCTCTCCACGACGCTTATGCGCCCGTCCGGAAGTGTTCTCATCAATTTCCGGAAATTCATCTTTACTATTTAGCGCAATACGGCGATTTGATGCCTTCCCGTAGGCATTCTCATCCTCCCACTTGCGCGTGTACTTACTCGGTCCCCTGCCGTAGCGTCGTCGCCTCCGTGCCCTCGGGGGGCTCTCCTCATTGCGTATATCATACCCATAAGCTGACACGAGTTCTGCCTTTGACTTTGGTGCCTGTTCACTCTCGTCGTAGCGATCATGGGACCATCTATCGCTTGAAGATTGCCATTTCTTGGTTGTTTTTGCAGCAGCCGGAACTGGTGTGTTGAACGAAACCTTCTTCTCACTCACCTCACCCTCTTGTGACTCCTCCTCTGCTTCGGCATCACTAAATCACCAACCCGAAATGTTCCCAAATTAATTTTCCTTAGTTAATTTTACTTTTTTCTTCATTATTTTTTCTCTAGTGTTTTAATTTATGCAAAATATTTCATTTTTACTCTCTTCATTCCATCACATTTCTTGCAGCATCAGTGCACTCTATAGGAGGAGCTTATTTATGCGAAAAGTATTCAAGTATTTATGGAA
This sequence comes from Lutzomyia longipalpis, assembly GCF_024334085.1. Taxonomy (NCBI): domain Eukaryota; kingdom Metazoa; phylum Arthropoda; class Insecta; order Diptera; family Psychodidae; genus Lutzomyia; species Lutzomyia longipalpis. The sequence goes on from NC_074710.1 coordinate 12,900,586, forward strand.
TTTTGCAATAAATTCAGAATTACAAACAAATATCAACGTAACACTTTCAAGAAGTTTTTAATCTACGCACGGTGATTGCATTAAATTTTGACGAGAAATTTCATCAAAATACTTAATTTTGTGGAATTTAATGAATATTTTACGAGAATTTGATCATTAAAATGTCATGAACAATTAATTTCTTAATTTTTTTGTGTCAATAAATTGTTCAATTTTTGAAGAAACGTTAGGCCAAAATAATTATTTTCATGTTCATACTGTAAATTATTATGCTTTTCAAACGTTATTGAGATAAAAGCGTCAAACGTTAGAAAGGAAATGTCAAACTCAACGCAGATAAATGTCCAAATAAACGTCAAACGATCTAAATGTCAAATAATCACGTAGTAATGTCAAATTTTGTGACATAAATGTCAAACTTATGAAAAGGAAATACAAAAATCAAGAAAGGAAAGATAATAATGAGACGTCAAACGTTAGAAAAAAAATTCAGGCATTTAATCAATAAAATTTCTCTTAACAAAAAAACTTTTAAAATTATTTTTAACTACTGTCCTGAAAAATATAATTAGGTTGGTATCAATTAATGAATGAAAAAAAAAAATAAAACTTTTAGTTTACGATGCATTTTTAGTTGTAGAAATTATTGGAAAGAATAAGTGTTCTAACGTTTTACGTGTTAATAAAATATTATTGACAAAAGGTGATGTTTTAACTTCAAAATACATGAATACTTGACGACTTTTTTGTTTAATATTCAAGTTTTTTTTTAACTGTCAACGTTTCTTTCTAACGTTTGACGTTCATGGTATAAAACTTAATATTTGTTTATTAAACATTAATAACGTATTACATTTGACGTTTGCCACTGTTACTTTCCTTACGTTTGACATTTTTATCCGTCAAAGTGCCTTTTTAACGAATAAAGTTTCTTTGCAAACGTTTAATATTTTCCTTCTAACATATGATATTTGTTTTCTATTGTTTGACATTAAAACTGATTAAAATTCATTTTTTTTTTAAGTTTTCATGTAATTTTAGATTGGAAATAATGTCTTTTGGGCTTTAAAGAAAAATTTAAGCTCTTTAAAATTTTGGACTGTCAAGAGTATGGACTACGCCCCTGTTATTCTCCCCTACAAAGTCTTCCATATCAAAACGGATTCGTCCATTGATAATATTATTTTAATACATTTTTTATAATTTTTGAATTTATTTGGGGGTGATAATGGGCTAAACTATCAGTCTAGTAAATCTTCGTTTTTTAGAATTACGAAGAAGCTTCAAATAGCAATTAAACCTTTGGGATTAACTGGGATAGATAAACCAATTGGAAGAATTGATAAAATTCTTATTTGAAAGCTTGAAGAATTCTTCCTAATAGTTGAGGCTACTCAACCTTATTGATAGCCTAATTGTTAAATTTTTTTAGAGAAACTTACGCATTTTCAGCTGTTCTGTCATCGTGCTCGTAGAAGGTTCCCCTCTTTGGTATATACTGAGGGTTACTCCTATCCTCATCGTCGTCAACTTGCTTCTTATTCTCCGGCATTTGTCCAGGCGTCCCTTCGGCATCATCCTCCTCCTCTCCGGACTCCAAACTCGATCCTTCGTCATCTTCATCCTCATCCTCCTCATCATCTGGCCCCTCATCGTCATTCTCCTCCTCGTCACTAATCTCAATCACCTCAATCTTCTGATTTACCTTCTCAATTCCCGTCTCGGAGGTGGTACTATCGCTGGCCGTATTGTACTCCGAGTCATGCTGGCAGGATTCTGCGCAGTTCTCCTGCTCCTGGAACAAGGGATAAAAATACCAATGAGAAGGGAAAAACATCACCAAGGCGGAAGTGTGGGGCTCGTGGGCGTCGTGGTGACCCAGAAAATGAAATGTGCGTAGAAAGTGGTGGTTTGAAAGTGTGATTGCAAAAGATCGTTGTTAAAGTAACTCCCCAAATACAATCTCTCAAAGAAGCACTAATCACTTTAGTAAACAATCCCAGGAATCCCCCTCCCGGAAGCACTTGCACACACTGCTGGGATAGCAATGTCCGGGAAGCGTTCTAAATCTTCTCAACACTTGATTTTCTTTCTCAATTTTTATTGTGAAAAATCCACGGCCAAGGCTCTCTTTAGCGGTTCATTGGGCACACGGAGAGCTCTCGATTTTCATTCGAGCAAAAGTATCTGCGTGAACGGACAAGATTGCAGTGAACCAGAGCCAAATGTCGTGACCAAGTTTTGCTCCCAAGCACGATGGAGTTTTTTTCTTGTGTGCTTTATACCCCCTGTGAAAAGGGGCTCACTTACAGCAATATCCTCGGCATATTCCATGGATCCAGCATCACGGGGAGCTGCAGTCTCTATCGAGATGGCCTTTGTTGCACTTTCCATCCTTTAATTTGGGGGTTTTCACACAAAAAATCCACACAGAAAAAATATTTCTCTCTTTACAATTTCTTCTCCACGGCGCTGTCAGAAATATTGCGATTTGCAACCAACTTCAGGGGGAACCTAGTTGCGGTGGTACACGTTAAAATTTTTTTGTGGTTTGGAAAGGCAATTTGGATAAGTTTTTCTTGCGTTGCGTTTTATCCAACGTATCCAACAATGGAACTTTCTTGTCTTTGATTTTCAATGGAAACTTGTATTATTTTGCTTTTTTGTTCTTCTATTTCCATTTTAGTATAAGTTTTTTTTTCATGTTTTCTCCTTTTTCATTGTTCGAAGCTAGATCTTTTCCGTAAGATTTAATAATTATAAAAAAAACTATAAATTCTCAAAGATTGAATGAAAATTAAGTATTATGATGAACGTTTTGAATTAATTCTAACCAAACTTCTCTTGAATATCATAAAACACAAAATTATTATTTATCTACCGCCAGTACTAAAACGAGAAAAGAGAAAGTTTGACTGATTTGCAGTGTTTTGTTTTTGTTTTCCTTTTTACAGGATCTTACTCAATAAATTTTAGTAACTTTCAAGATGGATAAGTTCCAGAAGATGCCAAAGATTGCAAAGGTACGTGGAAAACCATCAAATTCCCTCCTAAATGTCCGAAAAATCACAAAATATTCAGAGTTAACCTCTAAACGTTTCGTACTAATAAAAATATCCGTGTGGGAGACTTTTGTAACATTTGGGGCGCTTCTCCATTTGCAGGTGAAGAATAAAGCTCCGGCGGAGGTACAAATAACCGCCGAGCAGCTTCTGCGGGAGGCAAAAGAGCGAGATTTGGAGATCCTGCCACCCCCACCGAAGCAGAAGATCTCCGATCCGACCGAATTGAAGGACTACCAGCAGCGCAAGAGGAAGTTCTTTGAGGATAATTTGCGGAAGAATCGCATGGTGGTTAGCAATTGGATCAAGTATGCGCAGTGGGAGGAGTCACAGAAGGAGATTCAGCGTGCCCGATCAATCTGGGAGCGTGCCATTGACAATGATCACATGAATATTACAATTTGGCTAAAATACGCGGAGATGGAGATGAAGAATAGGCAGGTGAATCATGCGAGGAATCTGTGGAATCGTGCTGTGACCATCTTGCCACGAGTCAATCAGTTTTGGTACAAATACCTCTACATGGAGGAGATGCTGGAGAACATTGAGGGGGCACGGCATGTCTTTGAGCGTTGGATGGAGTGGCAACCGGAGGAGCAGGCATGGTTGACGTACATTAAGTTCGAGTTGCGCTACAAGGAAGTGGAGAAGGCACGGGGGGTGTTTGAGCGCTTCGTTATGGTGCATCCGGAAGTGAAGAATTGGATTAAATTTGCCAATTTTGAGGAGAATAATGGGTTCACAGCGAATGCCCGGGCTGTGTATGAGCGTGCTGTGGAATTCTTCGGGCAGGAATACATGAGTGAGAAGCTCTTCCTGGCCTTTGCACGTTTCGAGGAGAATCGCAAGGAGCACGCTCGTGCACGGGCAATCTACAAGTATGCCCTGGATAATCTCCCACAGAGTAGCTGCAAGGACATCTATCGTGCCTATACGATTCACGAGAAAAAGTTTGGGGATCGTGTTGACATTGAGAATGCCATCATTTCCAAGCGGAAGCTCCAGTATGAGCAGGAATTGAGTGAGAATCCCACAAATTATGACATTTGGTTTGACTACATTCGCCTCCTGGAGAACAATGAGGACGAGAAGGTAAAGAGAATAGAAAAAAATCAAACATTTGTCTGATTTTTTTTATTCTATTTGCAGATTATTCGTGAAACGTACGAAAGGGCAATTGCCAACATCCCACCGACGCAGGAAAAGAGTTTCTGGAGGCGCTACATCTACCTGTGGATCAACTATGCTCTGTACGAGGAGATGAAAGCACAGGATGAGGAGAGAACGCGTGAAATCTACAGAACATGCCTTCAGGTGAGTTCTCGTCCAGTTCTATCGAACTTTTCCCTTTCCTCCGTATTTTTAAACGAAAGATTAATGAAAAATTTGATTTTCCTTTCAGGTTATTCCACATAAAAAATTTACCTTTAGCAAAATTTGGATTCTCTACGCGCAATTTGAGATTCGCTGCAAAAATCTCAAGACAGCACGTAAATTCCTGGGGATGGCCATAGGGATGTGCCCACGTGATAAGATCTTCCGGCAGTACATTGAGTTGGAGATTCAGTTGCGTGATTTCGATCGATGTCGGATAATTTATCAGAAATTCCTCGAAAATAGCCCCGAGAATTGCACAACGTGGATTAAATTTGCCGAATTGGAGACCCTTCTGGGGGATTTAGCGCGTGTTCGAGCTATCTTTGAATTGGCCCTGCAGCAACCACGCTTGGATATGCCTGAGCTCCTGTGGAAGGCGTACATTGACTTTGAGATCACTCACGGGGAGGATGAGATGGTGAAAACGCTCTATGAGCGTCTCCTTGAGAAGACAGTTCACTTCAAAGTGTGGATTTCCTATGCGAAATTCCTCATAAAGATCGGCAATGATCCCGGGAATGTCCGGAAGATCTTCGATAGGGCCAATGCATCCCTCCGGAGCGCCGGTGACAATGATTCACGCGTCCTGCTACTTGAGGCGTGGCGGGATTTCGAGAAGGAGCACGGGAATGCAGAGTCTCAAGCACAGATTATGGAGAAGATGCCACGATGTGTCAAAGTGCGGCAGAAGGTTGTCACAGAGGCGGGGCACGAACGATGGCAGGAAGTTTTCAACTACATCTTCCCCGAGGATGACAACTACCGTCCCAACAGTAAACTCCTGTCAGCAGCGAAGAATTGGAAGAAGAACAAAGAAGTCGATGGCACGTGATTTCCTCAAAAGAAAGCATAATTTGGGTAAGGAGAATAAAAAAAGATTCATTTAATACGAATTTTCTTGATTTTTTCAATGAATTCTTCAAACATTTTTTTTAATGGAAAAAAATGACGTAGAAAGCAGAGATTAGTTAAAAGATAGGATCCGGAAGCATCAGGAATGTTTCTTGGTAGCCCCTTGAAATTTGTTAGGCCTCAAGAAAAATATTGAAACAAATGAAAATTCCATCAGATTCTCAAAATCAATGAAATGCACAATTTTGTCTGCAGCAGGTGCTTTATTATTCACTCTTTTGTGCAAATTTGATTAAACATATTAATATTCGAATAAGGAATAGTGGTGTGATCCATGAGATCTTTATGGGATTATAAAGGCATACACTCATCGTAAACGCCGAGAAGAATCAAAAAGGCTTCAATGCATCCATCGGGTACATCAATTACCCCGCAGCAGCAATCGTAGGCTTTTTTGCATGCTTCGCAAACTTTGAGAGGAGGATCAGCCAATTCCTCTAAGGGATCGCAGAGGGGATCCAAGAGAAGTACATGGAAAGGGCAAAAACTGCTATCACCGTTTGCATTGGCCAGTACTACAAACGATGCCACCACAAGGAAGATTGCTGTGAAGGTCTTCATGATTGCCCCTGAAGATGTCTCTTGTTGATCTTTCTCTTCCTTTGTAGGTCTAAAACTGCTGCTTGAGCTGCTTAACAGTTGCTGGATAACTGATGTCCAAATCAGTGAATTTTCTTATGTTTTATACTCTTTTCCAGCGGAAGTGCATGATGGTGGATGATATAAATGACTCCTGTTGGAATTTTCCTTTTCCCTATCACCCCAGACAACAAAAGGAAATTTTCTTTTAGCTGCATCATTAATTTTTGAAGTAGAAAAGATTTAATTTTTCATTTGTATTTTTGCTATCACTGAATTTCCGTTCAGTCTGATGTCATAAGAATTTTCCACATCATTAAATTTTATAGGCGTAAGCTGAGAAAGGAAATTCTTCAGACAACATGTTCTCTTATTATTAGCAGTGTGTATTAGTTGAGCTTAATTACCTGAAACTAATGCAAAAATATATTTCCAAAAATTTACAAAAAAAGTCCAAAACAAAAATTTCTTAAGGATTAAGAGAGGCTTAAGATTTGTTAAACCAGTCTCAAGTTTTTTAAGCTAGGCCTAACTTTTTTGTGGTGGTTCTTTCAGACCCTTTCAGACACAGCGCGAGAAGCGCTAAAGGCAAAAACAAAAAAAAAAGAATAATATATTTTTTTCTTTTTACGATATGATATAGCTGATTTCAAGACCTTTCAAACAAACAAAAAAAGAAAAACTTCAGAAATATCTTAACAAAAATCACATTTTTCCACTTTTCTCAGCCCCAGAATGGAAATTTAAAATTCTGGTACATCAAAATCTGCATTGGTATTTCCTCTTTCATTTGCTTTTTATCCCATCAAAATCCATCCAGTAGATCCGGAGAAAAACCTACCTTTGTGTTTTAGGGTAGTTCTGTGAAACTGTCGGAAAATCTAAAGATGGCGTCGCACCTAAGATGGCAAAAAGTGATTTTCTTACTCTTAAAAAATTAGGCTACAAATGTAACCAACATCGCAAAGGCAAGTTTAAGAAAAACTCCAAGAAAAATGAAAACATTAAAAGTATGTCAATTCCAATAGTTTGCCCAAGAGACCCCCCTTAAGCGAGTTCCTTCCAGGGAATACAATAATGGAATTTATAAGTTTATCGAAAAAGTTCTGGTTAGATTAGATTTATGACGAGATGACGGACGCATTTCTAGGGAAAAGTTGAAAGCCCAAGATGGCTGAATTAAACCAAAAACGACGAAGAAAAAGTCAAAAATTTTCTTTGCTGGTGCTTTATTCACTCTAAAACATTTTGTGCTAAAAAGGATAAGGTTGAAACTAATGTTGACGCAAATTTACCTACTTGCGACTCAGAAAAAGACTAATCGTGACTCAAGTGTCTTTTCGCGACTCAATTTTTGCCTAATGTAGACTCAGTCTTTACCTAATGTAGACTCAGTCTTTGCCTAATGTAGACTCAGTCTTTGCCTAAAGATGACTCAGTTTTTATCTACTGTTGACTCAGTCTTTGCCTAATGGTGACTCAATTTCTTACTTATCTGTACTATAAAATGCCTAATGTAGCCGCGAGTTTTAACTTAAGGGCACGTTAAAAAAATAAGACAACGAATATTTTAAGCGAGCAGAATCTTATTAGTGGAATCTTGATCTATTAAAGAAAGTATTTTTATTTGTTTGTGGTACATTAATTCCTCCGCAACGGCTGGGCCAATCTCGATGAAATTTGGTATGGGGGTAGAGGGGACAATACGAGTTGCAAGCGCTATATGGGATTTAATGATCACATCCGAATCGCTTAATTATATACATACATCAATTCTCTTTTTTTAAGAAAATTTTATTGTGAATAATATATTTGTATAATACATATTGATTGAGTTAAAAATTTTTAAGCTCAATCAGAAATGAATAAAGGGAGTTGGTGATATGATTTATGAATTACAGCCGACGGCATTCCCTCTTTGTATTGATTTGGTAGGTAATTGTACAAATATACAAAAAGGTCTGGAGACAATCTTGAAGTATAGGTAAGGTGATGCAATATTGCACTCTGCCAGGGTTATGGAGTGTTATTCCACGAAAATGGAAAAATAAAATGAGGAACTTTAATAAAATAAATATGTGATGTACCTAAAGGAACGAATAATTGGAACACTTTCAGCCTAATAATTGATTTGACAAATATTATAGGTATTAATTTTATTAATTAATATTTTTTTTCAGTTATAAGTCAATCATAATGCGTTTTAAATAAAAAATTCATACTTTTTTGCGAAGTTTTGAGTTTTGCGCTCTAAATGTTGTGTGAAATTGATAAGTGGCAATAAGTCCCTTAGAAGTCCAATCGTTCTCTTAATAATTTTTTATTCTTATCAAACTTGGTCTTTTTTGGTTAATATAATGTGTTCCTATTTATTAAAGTATTTTTCCATGGAAAATGAATTTTGAATATATCTTTATATTTATAGGGGAGAGCGGGGTTAAAAAAGTCACTTAAGGGTTTAGAAAAAGCTCAAAATATCATATTTCCCAAACAGATAAAGCGAAATGTATAGCTCATTTCTTTAGGAAATTTACTGCACTACAACTCTTTCTCAGATCATTTTGTTCTATCTAGCTAGGAAATATGATATTTTAGGCTTTTTCTAAACCCTTAAGTGACTTTATTAGCCCCGCCCTCCCCTACCTAAATTTACATATATAGTTCGAATATTACAATGTAGAGCACTGAAGTGTTCAAGGAGAACAAAAATGTGAAATAGTTTTGGGGGTTTAGATTTGGAAATTCCGACCATTAGTCTGGTAAATGGTGCCAGATATCCTTTTGCAGTTTGAGACAGGGAAAAAAGGTTTGAAAATCTTTTCAAAGGTTAAATTTACCTGAAAATAAGGCAGAACACTTTGTATGTCATTACATATCGACGCTCCCGAAGATTATGAACCATACTCCTGTATGTGTTAAAAGATATGAATATGGTACATAATCTTCGGGCACGTCGATATATTTTGTATGTATTACATATCTACATAGAAACTATTATTTACAAGTTCCATCTCTTTATACCAAGCTGACAGTGGAGTTTTTCTTCTTCCATGCCCCCTCGGCTCATCTTGATGCTGTACTTTTTGGTGTCGTGTCATTTGAGGAGGTGTCATTCGGGTACCTGCAAAAATTCGTATACTATGGGGAAGTGTAGGGTCAAAAAGAAATCGCAGGTAGGCAGTCCCTCAGGACCGAGTCTTTTGAGTAACTAAAGATTTTCACACAGTGTCTTTTGGGGAAGTATGGGTTAGGGATTAATGTCCCAAGTAGCAACTCATTATTAAGTACTTAAGCAAAGTCATTAAGAAATGTTATAAATTCAATTCTTTTTTTAATTTTTCGGTTATTATCTCACACAGATCTGTAGGATTTTTTTTAATCTTCGCGAAATCTGTTAAAAAATAAAGTCAATTCTCAAAAAAAATTCTTAATATTTCATACAAAAAATTGTGAAATTTTTCCTTCAATCAAACTCATCTCTTTTTTCGGAAATAATTTCTTTGTGTCAAAAAATTTTTAGTTGCACATTTTTAAACTTTGAATTTTTCAACATCAATCATGTTTAGTGTTAGAAATTTTGTTCAGCGAGAAAAGTCGGAAAATATTTGAAAAGTGGTACCTACCTTTAAATAAATTTAAGAATGAAAACAACTGAATTCAGTAAAAAATATCACAATTTTAATTTTGAGAAAATTTTCAGGAATTTTTGAATAGCACGATCAATAAAAAAATTAATTCATAACATTGAATTTATTGTGATTAGAGTCCCGGTGACATTATTTTAATATTAACAATAAAATGTTTATTTTATTAATATAAAAAACATCACAGCTAAAAAAAGTTAAAATATTTCTCGGGAATCGGTCGAGATTGATCGAGATTCGAGAAATTCCTAATACATTTTGTTTAACAAAATGTGACTTTTATTCACAAAATAGAGGTTACTAGTCAACTCGAGCCCCCAATCACGTGTGAACAAACTCCATTTTAAGATATAAAATGGTGGCGTAAATTAGTAGGGGGGTGAATAGTAAGGTACCCCGAAAAATGTTTAAAATAAAAAGTTCCCGTTATCTGACCTTCAGCAGGTAGAAAATCGGAAAATATCAATTTTTCTGTGGGGGCGCTATGAAGGGGGGGGGGGGTGGGGCGGAATCCCATATAGCGCTTGCAACTCGTATTGACCCCTCTACCCCCATACTAAATTTCATCGAGATTGGCCCAGCCGTTGCGGAGGAATTAATGTACCACAATCAAACAAAAGGACTTTCTTTAATAGATCAAGATTCCACTAATAAGATTCTGCTCGCTTAAAATATTCGTTGTCTTATTTTTTTTTTAACGTGCCCTTAAGTTAAAACTCGCGGCTACATTAGGCATTTTATAGTACAGATAAGTAAGAAATTGAGTCACCATTAGGCAAAGACTGAGTCAACAGTAGATAAAAACTGAGTCATCTTTAGGCAAAGACTGAGTCTACATTAGGCAAAGACTGAGTCTACATTAGGTAAAGACTGAGTCTACATTAGGCAAAAATTGAGTCGCGAAAAGACACTTGAGTCACGATTAGTCTTTTTCTGAGTCGCAATTAGATGGAGCCAAAAGGATAATGATATGTTTATAAAGTATAATTTAATTGAGAAGATCGCATAGCCGTAGTTGTTGAGCGCCCTTAAAAGTTTCTCCATTGTGATGATAATTGCGGAGACACAAATTCTTCTTCTAAGGAAGGATAGACAAACATAACAACACATCAAATATTGCAGACATACAACCTAAATCCAGAATAGAATTGCAGCAGCAATCATAGGCATCTTGACAAGAGGGTTTCAATTCACTCGAATTCGGGTCCCCGCAAATACAAAACAGAATTGGTTCAAAAAGACAACTACTGCCATTTGCATTGGCCACGGCCACCAGAGATGCCACCACGAGGAAGATTGCTGTGAAGGTCTTCATGATTGCCCCTGAAGATGTCTCTTGTTGATCTTTCTCTTCCTTTGTAGGTCTAAAACTGCTGCTTGAGCTGCTTAACAGTTGCTGGATAACTGATGTCCAAATCAGTGAATTTTCTTGTGTTTTATACTCTTTTTCCAGCGGAAGTACATGATGGGAGACGATCTAAATGACTCCTGCATGGAATTTTCCTTTCCCTATCACTCCAGACAACAAAAGAAAATTTTCTTTTAGCTGCATCATTAATTTTATAAGCAGAAAAATTTAATTTTTCGTTTGTATTTTTGCTATCACCGAATTTCCGTTCAGTGGCTCAGAACAGACGGCCGTGGCTTTTGGTTGACGTCTTCGCGATGCAACTTTTTGGATGCGACTTTTTTGCGCAGACATAACCTCAAAGCAACTTTTTTGTGTGCAAAAAAGTGAGAAATACGGGAAAAAATGCATTGCAGTGCCCCCGGGGGGCTTCCCGTATGCTGTTATAGCATTTTCCAGGCGGAAATTTGCACAATTCTGTTTTTTACCACAACAATATTTCGATGCGACTTTTTTGACACTTGGATGCGACTTTTTCGATGTGACTTTTTTGGATGTGACTTTTTTGATGCAACTTTTTTTGACACTTGGATGCGACTTTTTCGATGTAACTTTTTTGGATGTGACTTTTTTGATGCAACTTTTTTGGGTGTGACTTTTTTGATGCAACTTTTTTTGACACTTGGATGCGACTTTTTCGATGTAACTTTTTTGGATGTGACTTTTTGGGTGTGACTTTTTTTATGCAACTTTTTTGGGTGTGACTTTTTCGAGGAAACTTTTTTCACTTTTTTTTGAACAAAAAAAGTTTCCTCGAAAAAGTCACACCCAAAAAAGTTGCATCAAAAAAGTCACACCCAAAAAAGTCACACCCAAAAAGTCACATCCAAAAAAGTTACATCGAAAAAGTCGCATCGAAATATTGTTGTGGTAAAAAACAGAATTGTGCAAATTTCCGCCTGGAAAATACTATAACAGCATACGGGAAGCCCCCCAGGGGCACTGCAATGCATTTTTTCCCGTATTTCTCACTTTTTTGCACACAAAAAAGTTGCTTTGAGGTTATGTCTGCGCAAAAAAGTCGCATCCAAAAAGTTGCATCGCGAAGACGTCAACCAAAAGCCACGGCCGTCTGTTCTGAGCCAGTCTGATGTCATAAGAATTTTCCACATCATTAAATTTTATAGGCGTAAGCTGAGAAAGGAAATTCTTCAGACAACATGTTCTCTTATTATTAGCAGTGTGTATTAGTTGAGCTTAATTACCTGAAACTAATGCAAAAATATATTTCCAAAATTTACAAAAAAAAGTCCAACAAAAATTTCTTAAGGATTAAGAGAGGCTTAAGATTTGTTAAACCATTTTTAATTTTTTAAACTAACTTTTTCTAAGGTCAGACTGAAATGAATTTTTGTATGATTTTTACGAATTTCACGATCTGAAGACGACCAAAATATGCATTTGGCCATTTTTGTAAAGCAAATTTGTAAGAATCATTTAAAAATTGGATTCAACTCGATTTAGTTTGACCTAATATTAAAAGCTGAATAGCTTTACAGGACAGAAGCTTGAAAAATAAAAGTATAGCTTAAAAAATTACTATCTAACATATAAAATTTAAGCCTCACCTCATGAAACTTAGACCTAGCTTAAAAAAAACTTAGATGAAATTAAAGTGTGACTTTAAGAAATTAAGGACTAGTTTTGAGTGATATAGCTTAACTTTAATAATGTTAAGACTTGTTTTAAAAATTTATGCTTATCCTAAAAAGTTAGGCCTAGCTTTAAAAATAAAAGTCTAGCCTAAAAAAATATAAAGTTTGATCTTAAGAAGCTGAGGTTTAGCTTAAAAACTTAGGCCTAACTTGAAAATACAACTAAAGTCTAAGCTTATTAAGCTTAAGAAGCTTAAGAAGCTAAAGACTAAGGGTGAAATTCACTAGTCAGGCAGTCTTAAGTTTTGTTAAGAATTTAGAAAACTTAAGAAAATTTAAGAAAACTTCAGATATTTTAAGAATTAGGCGAAATGTATATTTTTTAACATAAATTTTACAAAATAGAGCTTGGTCTTAATAAAGATAAGACTAGTTTAAAAAACTAATACCTTGTTTGAAAAATTTAAGCTTAGTTTAAAAACTTCGAACTAACTGAAAAACTGAAGCTTGATTTAAGAAACCTTGTAGATTTTACAAGTTATTAAGTCTTGGCTAAAAAACCTAAAGTTTAGCTTTAGAAAATTAAGTCGGTCTTAATGCTAATTTCATCCTTTCATTTCATTCTAATCTCTATCAACATGTCTCAAGAATAAAATTTTTACATTAGTTACAAGCAATTGATCCCATCTGATATGTTCTGTTAATGAAACAAGAAGTTGTCTGAAGAATTTCCTTTCTCGGTTTGCGTCTATTAAATTTAATGATGCGAAAACTAAATATGAACAAAATTTTCTGTTGTCGTGTCGCCTGATCCAACGGATATCCGGTGATAGCAAAAATACAAACGAAAAATTAAGTCTTTTTTGCTTCAAAACTTAATGATGCGGCTAAAAGAAAATTTTCTTTTGTTGTCTGGGTGATAGGGAAAGGAAAATTCCAACAGGAGTCACTTAGATCGTCAGAAAAAGAGTATAAAACACAAGAAAATTCACCCGTTTGGACATCAGTTATCCAGCAATACTGTTAAGCAGCTCAAGCAGCAATTTTAGACCTACAAAGGAAGAGAAAGATCAACAAGAGACATCTTCAGGGGCAATCATGAAGACCTTCACAGCAATCTTCCTCGTGGTGGCATCCCTGGTGGTCGTGGCCAATGCAAATGGCAGTAGTTGTCTTTTTGATCCACTTCTGAATTGTCTTTGCACACCCGCAGCTATACTCAGTATTGCTGATTTGGGCACCGCTTGTGACAAACTCCACGAATGCTGCTGCGATAGTGCTGTTCCAGGTTCAGGATGCCTAACTGCAATACTTGGTGTGCTTACACTGTTGCCTGCAACTCCTTAGAGAAAGAGTCGCTGTCTTTTCAATAAAATTATTCTTTAACCTCATTATCCTTTTTAGCACAAAATGTTTTAGAGTGAATAAAGCCAGCAAAGAAAATTTTTGGTTTTTCTTCGTCGTTTTTGGGTTATTGCAGTTTCATATTGGTTGTTAATCCTTTAAGGTCCGCGATCAATCTAGCGAGTTGATTGAACTAAAAATAATTTTTGGGGGTTCCTTTCTCAAATAATACATTTTTGGCAAAAAATCTAAACTCAAAAATTATTAGTTTTTCGTCCTTCCTAATCCTGTGAGTCCTTGGGGTTGTCTTTTTGTGGTTATAAAATTATCAGGGATTGTAAAGACATAGTTTTGTACTAATTTGGACTCAATATTCATAAAATAAATACAGTATACAAAATGAAACATTTTTAAAATCGAGCCTTTGGGTCAGCGTATGACCTTAAGGGTTAAATTTCTATTCCAGAATCTTCATCAACGTATTTTAAATTCTCGTAATATTTTATCGATGTTATCAAATGATTTCTTGATTTCTTTATTTTCACATCTTCTTAATTTTTCTTACAAAGTCAACAAATTTCCTTCTTATCCAAAATCGCCCTTAAACTTTGTGCAAAGTAGGAATTTTCTGTTTCTTCTGCCAAAAGAATCTCACTGAGTTGTGTCCCATTGGCAAAAATCTCTTCAATCCAAGAAGAATTCTTCTGGCATACCATATAGAAGGCATTAAAGAACTCAACAGTTCTAGAGCTAGTAGGTCGTTCTGTGTAGATTTCAAACATAAATAGAAAAATATTTTTTTTATCTTCATCCTTAATTAGGAAAAGCTTTCTCATCTCTGCAACTGTTAGGGTATTGATGAGAAATTTGAAGAGTTTCGTTTTCCTGTAGAGTACATAATCATGGAGGGGGATTCTTTCAACAAAATCCCCATGATTCATTGCAGAAATGTACGCTAGTTGAGTTTCAGGATCTGATCTCTTTTCCTCGTAGAAATCAATGAGAATGTCCTCAAATATACTTCTCCGCACACCACAGAGTGCATGGAAAATGTTGCAACCCCATTTGTCTTGAATATTGAAGATTTTCCACCCAAAAGCCCCAAGGGTGGCTTTAAACATTCCCGGAAGATGATCAAGTTGAATAAGGAGGTGAAGAGGAGTTTCTCCATAGGAATTTCGCGCCTTCATGGCTGTTTCCACGTGACTCAGATCCCGTCTGCATTTGCAAAATTCACCAAAAGCTCCCAAAATTGCCGGAGTGTAGAAATTCTTTGCCAAATGATGGAGGAAATTGTTCAATTTCCTATCTGGTAAATGGACAAATGTCCTGGACAGAAATCCACCAACAAGCAATTTTACCGAAGCTCCTCTCAATTTTTTCGCAATAAAATTACAAAAGAAATGTTTTTGTGGTGCTAATTCAAAAGCTTGTTCGCCGTTTTGATTTGTTTTTAGAAGAAAATTACAGAGATTTTCTTCTCTTAGGCTTTGTATGCATAAATTGAGGAAATACTTATAAATTCCATTGAAGTTTTGACTGATAAAATGGAGCAGGTTGGAACCGTTTGTATCTTCGAGATATAGAAGTTCTAATAAATTTTCACTTGAGAAGCTCTTAAGTAAATCTTTAACATTTTCATCATCAGATGGGTTTTTGAAACTTCCTCTAAGAGTTTTATAAGCTTCCAGGACTTTATGATTTATTAAATCATCGTTTTGTGCTTTTAAATTAATTGAAGAAGACAGTTTCATCGGAAGCTGCGATGCGCTTTGTTTTGTTACAAATTATGCTAAAATTTAAAGATTTATATGCTCCTGTGCTACGTTGCTGATTTCCTCTGAAACATAGATATAGATACATATTGGAATTTTACGTTTTTCTGATCAAATAAATCATTTTTCCAAACAATTGAAAAACCTTTCTGATCAAATTAACACTTCCTGATCAAATAAAATGTTTTTCAGGACAACTGATAAACTCTTCTGATCAACAACACTTTGCGATCGAACTAAATATTCTCCTATTCAAATTATTTTAATGAAATAAAACTCTTCCTGATCCAATGAAACGCTTTTATGAACAAACTTTAGGCTTTCTTTATCAAATAAAACGTTTTTTCTGAACCAATTTTCAAACTTTTCTGATCAAATCAACGCTTCTGATAAACAAAAATTTCTGACGAAATTTTAGGCTTTTCTGATCAAATAGAACGTTCTTTTGATTAAATGAAATGTTTCCTGATCCTGAGCCTTTTTCTGACTAGAAGAATAATTTTCTGATTACCATATTAATCCTAAAAATGACGTTTTTTATTTCAAATAAAGAAATAATCGTCTATTTCACAATGTTGCCTGAAATAATAAATAAAATAAATTGATTTAAGCATTTTTTTATACTTTGAGCTTAATTTTATTTTATTATTTACTTACAAATTTAATGAAAAATATTCAGCAAAAAATATTTACAGATTATTTGCACTAATCACAGCTTAAATTGCTTTAAAAATTAATAAAAATAGAGCTTAAGAATAAGTGTTTTGACATCTCAATCCCACTCAACAACACAAAATATGAGTCAGAGTTTTGAGATAAAATTAATCGTTTTTATAGAAGAAAAAAAATGTTTAGAAAATTTTTGTATGGGAAATGATAAGAAAATGCGGGAGAGATTTTTATTTTATCCATTTTAATGTTTCAGTTGGTTCGTGGCGTCGATAGATGTTGATAAAGTGATTCAAAGAGGCTGATAAGTAATGAAATTTTGGTACATACTGAGATGCTTAGAAAGTACATAAATCATTAATGGATTGATTAGCCTCTGATTACGTCTTTCAAGTCAGCTGTCATAGAATTATCCAAGTTTATATTTATTAAAGCACCAAGCAAATAAGAATAAAATTTGTTTTGCTTGGGGACTGTGCAATAATTTCGAGGGCCCCTTCCGAGTGCCAAAAAAAATTAAAGGTAGGTCTAATGCATTTTGGGGGCATAAAAAATACAAATAATTGCCCCTTTATAATTATTTCTTTAATTAAAATAAAATTTCGGGAATTTCCTTCGGTAGTGCGGCATGGAAAATGAGCTAATGAATGCGTTGACAGAGCTGAATGGCCTCAAGAATCCCGAAAGTACCACAACAACCACATCTTCCTTCGTCCGTGACACGGGATTTGTCTTCTACACATCCGCCACTGAGGTGAGCAAATCCCATGGGCGGGTTGTGATGAGCCCCAAGTATGTGTCGAAAATCTACAGTAGTCCACGACGCTGCCCGGGTACGCCGCTCCGGGTGCGACCGTACACAGTGCCAGAGCGGCATCGGACGCGCAGTGAGAGCCTCGATCCAAATTCCGGGGACTATCAGGACACAATAACCATCGTAACGGACACCCTGAGTTCTTCCGTGTGCATGAGCAGCAGTGGGGCACATCCCACACCCACCAGCAGTACCATGATGGACACCTTCGATCCTGCCATGCAAACAATGGAGATTGCAGCGACAACAGGCGGTAGCAGCACCAGAAGGCTAGACAGCTGTAGACCGTTGAAGAAATCAAAATCCCTGGAGGATGTTCGTGTGGAGAATCTCGCGGGATCGCAACTTTCGCACGAAATGGAATTCGTGTCTAGTCGCATCCAGAAATTAAAAGTTCAGGAATACTAAGAAAGTGTTAAAAAAAACGGACAGAAATTTACATTATATCAATTCATCGATAAATATTTTGTATATAATATTAAAGAAAAAAAAAGATACCTTTTAGTTCTTTAGGTGAAAGTAAGAACAGAATGATTTGTAAAATATTCTTTTCTTTTGAGGTCCTTTTGTTTTCAAAATTGATTTTGAGAAATTATTTATTATTTTGTAGAGAATTGATTTCGAAAATAATAAGTATTCAGCCATCTAATAGGAAAAGAAATTAAGAAGCAGAAGATAAACACGTAAAATACATTTTTGTATTACAAATTAAATTTTAAAAAAAACCCAAAGTAATTTTTTGAGAAGTGTCTTTCTTGTTAAATTCTTGTGAAGTCTGATTTTATAATAAATTGTCTAGAAAATTCAATTCTCAACCAAGGTTATTGAAATTATTAAATGAAAAGTTCTAAAACTTTTCTCTTAACCGAATTCATTTGAATTTTATGAAGAATCGAAGCATTTTATGCTATTTTTATGCACTTCAAAGTCAACAAGAAAAAATGTCTGAGATTATGAGCAAATCTGGGTTAAAAAAAAATGTGAAACAAAATTTGTATTAA
This sequence comes from Lutzomyia longipalpis, assembly GCF_024334085.1. Classification (NCBI taxonomy): domain Eukaryota; kingdom Metazoa; phylum Arthropoda; class Insecta; order Diptera; family Psychodidae; genus Lutzomyia; species Lutzomyia longipalpis. Next base: position 12,918,766 of record NC_074710.1, read on the forward strand.
ATACAGAGTCAAAATTTAGTCATTAAAAAATAAGAAAAATAAACAAAAAATCACAAATTCTTTGTAAAAAAAATTAAAATAATTGTTCAAATGAATACTTGTTCAGTTTTCAAAGAAAGAAAATTAATTCTAAGTTTTCTTTTAATATTGATTGCCTCCTTTGTTCTTCAAAATATTTTCTAAAATATTTAGGAAAGAACGTGATTTTAGGACAACAATATTTAAGAATAAAATTCATAGGAAAATTGACAAAATATTTCTTCAAAAGACTTTTTATTTTATGGTAATTAAGGTTTTTAAATTTACTTTCTGAAATCTTAATAAAACCCTTAAACTACTACAAAAAAACCTCGAAGATTAAATATTTGAAAGAAATATAAACCCACGATCAATTAAAAAAAGTCAATGTAGATACACGTTCGGAAACTACCAGGCGGCTCCATCGGCTTAAATCACTTTGTAAATCAAAGCACAAAATTTTTACAAATCACTCTGTTCGAGGTAAAAATTTGTAAATATATTTTTTTAGCAATAATTATTATGGAAATAAGAGACTAGATTGTGAGTAAAAACTGCTCTCAGTTCATATTGTACTGTAAAAAGTTTTAGAATAAAGTGTCCGATATCTTAACAAATTGTTTGTTATTCCTGTGCACGATTTTTTTTGTAACTCTTTGAAGCCTATTGGATCAGCTCTCACTAAAAATTGAAAAAAAAAAAGATTTCTTAGGGATACTTTTACTTAATATTTTAGGTGAATTTTTTTTTAGTGTTCAATACATTAAAAAATTGGAAAAAAATGATTGATTTTTATAAGTTTCAGTTTATCACTTTTTCTGTTTTATAAATACTCGGGCGGTGGCGAGAAAAAAAAACGATTTCTGGGTAACTTTGAAGGACCTATAAACTTTCAAAAACCCTTTTTCCTTGAGAAATCACTTTTTTCTTCTGGATGATTTAATTCGTGAAAATTTGAAAAATAAAAATCTTGAGCATATCTGGGTAAATAAAACTCAACAGCACAATTAATTCAAATTATTTATATTTATTACTGAATACTTTTGTTCATATATGTATATAAGTTTTTTTACAATAAATATTTTTGTAACTCAAGATGCTTGAATACAGGTAACCATCGGGGGGACACTGCATTGACATTCAACGGCGGACCCATTTGCAGTTGAAAGTTTGTGTCCAATTTTAAGTTTCAATTCCCCAAAAGTACATTCCATGTTAGGATCCTCATTTGTGTGCTCCTTGCCCTCAATCACTGCATCCGAAGATTCCGCTGAAGATATCACAGAAAAGAAGGATGTTATACGTTCATGTATTTGTAAATATTTATTTTTTATTCTTTCACTACTCACGGCATCGCCATCCGATGGGGCAACATGTGGGTGTTTTGTAGTAGATGGGAGTACATCCAGTTCTAACGCGATCCGAAGAATGGAGCTCAATGCCACATTCAACGGGGCTACAATTGGGATTTTCTTCGAGTTTAGTGGTGTTATCGAAACCTTCGGCACAGATGCAGGTGTAGCAGTATTCCCGTTCTGGATACATACTTTCCCCAGCACGGTGTTCATTGCCATTCATGTAGCACTTTGAGAGTTTTTCAATATCTTTTTCAGCTGTTTTAAAAAATGGTTGTAAAAAAAGAAGAATTTAAATAATTAAACGTCACAACTATAAGAGGAATCAGAAATTTAATTCTTTTTTTTTCTAGTCTTTCTTAATGTGAAAAATACGTTGTTTCACTCATTTTATTATCTAACAATTTTTCTCACCTGCCACAAAGGAGATAAAAAGCAGTTTTTGGGGGCAAATTAACTCAGATATACCCACGATTGACTATAAGAGTCAATTTTCAACTGAAATTCTTGAAATTTCGCTCATAAAGTTTTAAAACTTTTCCTTCAACTGAATCCATTATGAACTTTATGAAAATAAAAATTATTTTTACAAATTTTATGCAATCAAAGTAAATAAAAAGTAAAAGTCAACTCTTTGGCGTCCATTGGGTCATACGTTAGCCCAAGCTTGAAATTAATATAAATGATCTTAATTATTTCTAAATTTAAATGAATTTAAATAATTTTCCAATTCGGAAATACATTAAGATTACGCATAAAATGGGCCAAAGAAGACGTTTTGACTAAGAAATGCCTTTTTAACCCTTTCGCGATCAATGATATATAAAAATAAGGAAACATGGGCTCTTTTAATCACCATATTTCTTTTATGGATGCTCTCAAGACATTAACTCAGACAAAACGTCTTCTTTGGACACTTTTTCGTGATTTCGATGCATTTTTAAGTTAGAAAAATATTTGAATTCATTAAAATTTAGGAAAATAAAGGGTTTCTCATTTGGATGACTCAAAGAACGCGAAAGGGTTAAAGCACCCACAGAATATATATCGCGCTGAAAAGATCGCCAATGTATAATTAAAGGAGCAAATCAGGGTTTACACTCACCACACACATATTCTTCTGGACAGCAACTACCCATGCTATTCTGTGGAATACAACCCTCCATGTAGGGCCCGAATAGGTCGGGGCATTCAATGCTTGCACAGGTGATGATTCCATTGCGACACAAGCAAGATGCCTGGCAGAGGCTTCTTGTGAGATTTTGAGGAATTTCATCACCATCATTGTACGCGACGCCCTGGAAGAAGCACCCATTGCCCTTCCTGCCTAACACTGTATCACAATCAAAGCGCTTTGGGCAGCTCTCCTCACCATCCTCCTCCTCAAGCACTGGTTTGCATCCAATTTCACTGTAAATCTTCGGTGTGAAGCACTCCTGTGCCCTACTACATTGGGCACATGCTAAAAGCACCATCATCGAAAGAATTGAAAACTTCCACAGCATTTTGTCGAGCGCGGCCTCACAGTTCGCTTGCAAATGACTAACTACCAAGTCACTGGGCTGTTGTGGGGCTTGTCTATGAGTTGTGTGGCAGCGTTGAGAGTATACTGGAGAAGCGTGTCATTGGAGGGTGTTACGAGAAAGTGCTAAATGTTGATTTAAACACCGCACTTAATTCTTCATGGTTTTGCAATAAAAATCACAAAACTGAGTTTTTCCCGCCAATTTTGCATGAGACCCAACGTGGTGCTTCCAAGGACTTGCACACATTTTATGTAAATTGGTGGCAATGACAATGCAGAATCATGCTCATCATCGAACTCTGTGTAAATAATATTAATGGAAGGTCGTCTGTCGCGTTTTTTTTTGGGAATTACCCATCTGCGAGAAAATTGATTAATACTGTCAACCATAAATACTCAAGCATTAGGCTAACAATAATTGTTGTTTTTTTGGGTAATTTGGCGTGAAAAAGTAGAGTAAATAAATAGAGCAATGTGGGTTCATTCAAAATTGAGTTTTTCTCATTCAGTCAGAATTAAAATGTTGAAACTTATGCCTTTGATTACATGTGCGGTTTCTTACTTTTCAATTTCTTTAATTTGGATTTGCCAAATTTTGCCATAGGTTTCCCCCTTTAAATGAAAAATTCTGGACTTATTCTGCTTTAATCTTCGGAAGAAGTCAGTCAATACCTGGCGTCTCCACTGGTTTATTTTGGTTTAAAGTTAAATATCTTTGCCACCAAATACAAGGCAGCTCCATCCTAATTTTATACATCTTCCTTTTTTTATAAAAATAATTTATATTTTTTTATTATAAAATAAATAAATTAATGAAAATAATTGGCTTCCTAAACACACCTCGTATAAATTTTTTACTACGCCCTTTTTCATTAAAATGATTAAAATTTCTTCTCAGAGAGTAGACTACCGATTTCTTTTGCGATGAAATTGAAAGTGCCAAACAACTACCAGGCGCCTCCATTTTCATTTCCTGAGATTTATTATTTACTTTTGCAGTAAAAAATGATAAACACATCAGAATTCCTTCAGATTTATTTTCCATTACGAAAAGAAAGGCCCAATGACTACCAGGCGTCTCCATCGTGATTGAAAGCTTTTAATGTTAAATGTAATTGTATACAACCAGGCATCTCCATTTCAATTCCTCTATTCAATATGACGCTAAAAAATACGTTAAAGTCTTTATTACCCCCATTGAAAGGCTTTCTTAAAGCTGGAACGGAAATGAAGAATAGGTAATGAAATTGTCATCCTAATGAATTCTTCGAGACTAGGCGATCCCCATAAATGACTTTTAATTTGTTTTGCGTTTTGTAGTTATTAATGTGAATTTGCAGTTATTGCACGTATTAGATTATTTATAATATTTTCCATAGGAGAAACCAATTTTGGGAAAACCAATGGGTTGTTGTGAATGGCAGTGAGGAGGGAATATTCATTTAAAACTATTCCCCGAGAGAGAGAGAGAGAGAAGAGCCAAATTCCCACGTGGTAATGAATAAATTAGACGGGGGAAATACGTACATATAAACAGATTGTTGGTCAAAGTTTTGAAGCTTCAGAGAGTTAAATTTAATTATTTCTATTTAGTCATGGGTCCCCCTCACATGGTGTATGTGTGTGATTTTATTGCAAATTCAGAGTAAATGCAAATTTGCGGTGTGCACTCCTTCCATAAAATAGCAATTTAAAATATAATGTAGAGTTAAGGTCACATGAAATTAGGTTTTCCGTGCAAGATTTATGAATGAATGAAAAAAATTGTTTTGGTCTTCTTCTGAAAGTTTATTTAAATGGTTTTTTGCTATTTATTAATACTGATGTGTCTGTAATATATCATTTTTATATATTATTTTATATCTTTTTTTATTATGAAATTTTCTTATCACATCAGTTCAGTAAATTTATTTCATTAGTTTATGGAATTCTTTACAATCTCACCTATAGATTACATTTTTTCTCTTTATTGTATGTCTGGTATTTATTTCTTCTTCTTCACATTTTATTTGCATTTTGAACGTTTTTCATTGAACCATTCTACATTAGCTTTAGTAGAGAATTTTCTACAAAAATTTGCGCTTTCTATTGAATTTTTTTCTTCATTATCAGAAAATATTTCTTTTAATTCTTGTCATTGTTTTATTTGATTTTATCCCAGCTATTTCTTTTCTTTTTTAGTATAATATTATTTTACTACGAAATTTCATTATTTCTATGTTTTCTCGTATCTCTTTCCAAACTTGGCCAACAAAGTAACTTTTAATGCATTTTTCACTTCAACATGGCACTTAATATCAATGATAATGGTATCTATCATGCATTAAAAGAGTAGGTATAGGTAAGTAATATCATTATAGATGTTTAATCTACTTTAAGTAGACTGGCCTCTTCATATTTTCACTTATTTTGAGATTCGAATAAGAAAAGAGGAGAATTAAAAAATAAAAATGGGTAGAATTAACCCAAATGTAACAAAAGAAACTTTGAAATAAATTTTTAACTAAAAATTTTGATAAATTTAATTCTTTTTTTACAATGATCTTGATTTTTTTAATTGACGTGGTTTTTTCTTGATATTCACGTCTTCACCTTTCTTCATTTTTTTTACTTCGTAAAATTCGAATAAAGAAGTGTAAGTGCTTAAAGAATATTCTTAATTAAGAAAAGGAGTTTATTCATTCGCGTATTAATTTTGTCGGGGATCAGAAGAGGTTTAGAAATTGCTAATCGAATTTATATTTTTCCACTGGAATCATCAGAGAAAATTCAAATATGGAGTTTATTCAGCGACCAAGAAATCATTGAAATTCGCTTGAAATCTTAAAATTTCAAAGATTTCAAGGATTTCTCGGCCGCTGAATAAGGCTCAATATTTGTTTAACCCTTTCGCGTCCGCATGAATTATAGAAACTTTGAAACATGCGGTCTTTTTATCATGAAATTTAATCTGTGACTGCTCTCAAAGGTCAGACAGAACGTATATTTTGGCCTTGTTTCCGTAAATTCAACGCAATTCTAATTTTGAAAAATAATAAAATTCATTAAAATTCGGGTAACGAAATGTTTGACATTTGGATCAACATAGGACCCACAGAACGCGAAAGGGTTAAAAATAAAAGCAATTCAGATTTTTTTGTCTTTTTCAATTCATGAAGTATAAAATAATTTGAAAAAAAATCGATGAAACATCACAACGAATGTTTCATGCATTGAAACAGACAAGAAACAAGAGTGACGTCAGTTTTTGCATTTTTAAGCAAATCTTTTCAGGCTTTTCTCATTCTGTTCCATTGGAAAAATAAGAAATTTCTCGGGCGATTTCTTATATTGATTCTTTACAAAATAACCGTAACCCGATTCCATTCGAATGAACAAATGAAAAATCTCCTTTCTTCAATATTTATGATAATTTTAAAATTAACATGTGGAATGTTGTTTTCTTTTTAGGAAATTTTCAAAGATTATTGCACAGCATCTTCGTTTTTAGTAATAAATTATTTTTGATTGTTTTAATAGTTTTTCAAATATTAGGATTTTGGAGTATTTTCTTTGCAATTAAATTTGGATAATTTATAAAATACAGTTTGTTTATACAAAATGGGAGTTTTTTCTGTAACTATAGGTAGTAGAAGATAGAATATTTTTTATTTGAGATTAAATTGAGTTTTATTTTTCTTTTATTTTAGCAAGACGGGCTGCAGCTTTTGGCGGAGAAATTTTATTCATTTTATTGAAGTAATTTAGAAATGTTGTATTCCAAATTGCATTAGAAAAGAAAAATCAGAAAGGGTAGGTACCTCGACCTAGACTAAAACCTATAATTTCTAATTATATTTTTCATTATATCAATAATCAACATTCCAATTGATAGAATAAAATGTTTTTTAATAATATTTCGATATTTTTCAATTTTAATTGATTTTTTATGATGTGTTTATGAGTTTCTATCATACAAATTTATTTTCCAGCATAAAATTGTTATTTTTTGTTCTATTCTATGGCTCACATTTTGGGAAGATAAATATTTAATATTTACTTTAAAAAATAATATAAAGCAGCTCTTTTTATTTTTAATAATATTTTTTTTTCAGTTTTGGAAGTTTAAAGAAAATGAGGAAATTGTTTTTTTTTGCAAAATTATTCCTAATTTCTTGAAAAAATCACATGAAAAAAATTTGTTCAACGCATTTCTTTTAAATCTACTAATATCAACAACAGATTGAATCTGTTTTGTTTTTCTCAGACATTTCTACATCAATTAAATTTTATTTTATCACACAATTTATTTTTTTCTTTTAACATTCACTAAAACTAACATAAATTGCAATTTATACAAAAAAAGGTGTAGATGAGATTCAACGTTCTCACGTGGAATTAACCCAATCCAAACTTCCAAAACCATTTCCAATTTTATCAGCTTCCCTGGAAAAGTGCGAGACATTTTAATGTAAAAATGATTTACTAAAAAAAAAAAAAATTTCCGCATTACTTACATCTTGAATTTCCACCAAAATCCACGTGTAGAGTGGCTTCTTTTGGATATCCTTTACGCTATATCGTACCGAATTGAGCCCATCCGTTTCAAAGCGCTTAGATCCAGTTACTAATTTCTCATAGCGCTTCGGGTTTGCCTTCTCCTTCTTATGCGTCAGCATTGTGTAGCGAGCAATGTTAATGGGATACCTGGCTATGTGGAAACCCATATGCTTCAAGCGATTCGACATGTCATCGTCCTCACCGCCCCAACCCCAAAAGGAATTTGAGAATCCATTGACCGCACGAAATTGTTTTGTCGTCATTGCGGACACCCCGCCGAAAATTGTGCTATATGGCAGTCTGTTTGATGTGGAAGAGAAAGGAATATGTATTTACAATTAAATTGCATTTGTGTGTAAACCCCCAACATATGTATCTATATAGCTACTCTGTAATTAAAATGTTCCCACATGTGGTCTTTCAAAAGCCCGCTCCACACAATTCAATTTTATCAACACACAAAACTTTCAAACAATGGAAATTCATTTATGAAATATTCATACATAGCGTGTGGTTTCACTACCATCATACCTACATATATTGTTTTATCATTTCTTTACTTTCACTGCATATTTTGTAAATATTTTGTTTTTTTTATTGTTGACAACAAATATAAAAAAGATAAGTAAACAACAAAAAAAGATATTAAACAAATTAAATTATTTTTACTATAAGTTTAAATTTTTATATAAATTGCTTCGAATTGTAATTATTTTATTTATTTATTTATTTATTAGATTGATAGAGGGGTTGCCATCATTTCCGATGATTCCCCTATTAATTATCTTCAATTAATTTATTAATGAGTTCAGTCTTGGCTCAATTCGAAGAGACTATTTAGATAGACGCAATATTGTAGAGAGACTTCGGCCCAGCTTAAGAATCTTACGCCTATTTTAGAAAACTCAAGCCTGGCTCTAAGATAAGCTTTGACCTAGTTTAGAAAATTTAGGATTTATCTAAAAAAAAACTGATCTAGTTTCAAAAGCTTAGAACTAGCTAAAAAAAAACTTGAACCTGATCTTAAGAATCATAGGCTTAGCTTGGAAAACTTAAACCTGATATAAAGAAGAATATAAGGCATAGTTTAAAGAGCCTAAGCCTTAAAAATTTAGGTCTGACCTTTAGTAACTAAGGCACAATTTAAAAAAGGTAGGTCCACGCTTAAAACCTTAGGCATAGTTAAAAAATTAAGCCTGATCTTAAGAAACTTAGTCCTAGCTTCAAAGACTTAAGCCTAACTTTAAAAATTTGAGTCCAGGTTTAAGAAACTTAGGCCCACAACTAAATTTAAGCCTACCCTCAAGATTCTTAGGCCTGGCGAAAAAACGCAGAGTTTAGCTTAAAAAACTTCTAAAAATTTTCCTCTTTTAAAAGAGCTTTCTTAATGAATAAGAAGATTGGGAAAATGCTTAATTTTGGTCAATAAATCGTCGTATTTTGATCTGAAAAATTAATCAAAAACGAGGAAATATTCTCTTTTTTGATTTCTCTTCATTTAGAAAATTGAAAAGATTTTCTTTCAAGTCCTACACCTCCAACCAAAAGGATCTTTTTCTGTTTTTTTCTACTTAAATATTTTCTTGTAACTCACTTGAATCCAAAGGTATCCACTGCAACGGACATATGACGCGGTTGATCGGGGCAGACGTAGAGATTGCGATCATCCATGGGTAAAAGATCAACATCGTGGAAGATAAAACAATCCCAATTTGCCATTTTGGAGGCTTCCTTGAAGCCAACATTCATAAGAGCGGCTCTATTGAAGAGATTCCCCGTGGTTTGTTCCACCACAAAGATCCCATAGTTCACCTGTTGGCGCTGCAGGAAGGGATGGAGGTTCTTCAGGAAGATAGGCAGGTGTGGTTCACGATCTCGGAAGGGCACGACAATGGCCACGTGATCCTTGGCATTGCACTCTGTTGGGCGATACCAACCGCCAGGTTTTAGCTTTGGCGCCAACCATCTCTCAATACTGCTCATTGTGTCCGATGTGAGATTCACCTCAATGGGCCCCTCGAGATCCGGTGGTGCTGGTGGGCAGGCATTGAGCCCGAGATTCGTCATTATGTTCTTGAAGAACTTTGTACTGCGCGTGGTGACATCAGTGCGCTTTGGTGCCTTCGTGAAGTGCTCCAAATCCATCGGGAGGGTCTCATTGAGAATGTGCGGGAGTGATGCTGTAGTTGATGTATTTCCTGCTGATTTAGCATCTTCCACGGAGATGGCGGAAGAATTGGCGATAGGGGAAGCAGCTGTTGCATTAACTGAGGCTGAGGTACTTGACTGTGAGTGCGTTATGTTGGCCACTTCGGAACTGGAGCGTGTTCGCTTTGGCCACAGTAGTGGAGAACTACAAGAAAAAATAAATTTTATTTTTTTGTTTTGAATATTCAATGAGATTTGAGACATTTTAATTACCTTGTGTGAGATAGAGTTTGGATGTGGGTTAATTTGTCAAACTTAACATCATAGTGGTAGCTGAAGAAATTGAGGAGCACCACCAAGATAAATCCGACCAACAACGCCGCTTTAATTGCGTGCGCTCGGCCGCAGGATGATGCCATCGGGCCATGAGATTATACTCCAAAGCCTTATTTGAATTAAGTATTACGCTGCATCCTATAGTCGTCCCATCTGCAACAATATTAAAGAATTTTCTTATTTTTCATATTTCTTTTATTTAATTCGTTAAATTGAAAGGAAAACCTTAAAAGAATTTGTCTAAAAACCAAAATTTCAATCATCCAATACAAAATATGTTAATTTCAAGGATTTTTCGTGGATTTTTTAACCCTTTAACGTTTTTTGGGTCATACCCTGACCCAAAACGAAAATGATTTTTTAGAGATACTTCTAGTTAATATTTTTGGATGCTTTCTTCGCCAGTATAAAGCTAAAGGTCAACCTTTCAAGACATATTTTTTTGATTCGTCCAATAAATTCCTTTATAGTCGATTTTTTGCATCAAACTTGGGAAAAATTGGTCGATTTTCATCACTTTGAAAATCAGTATTTTTTTCTATTTTATAATTTTCCGATAGTCTAAATCGACTTGAATCTTATAAATAGACTAAATAACAAGAAAAAATTGCTTTATGAGAACCTTGAAAGTTGAACCAATTTTCCAAAAAGCTTTTCCAAACTTTTTGGGTCAGCATATGACCCAATGGACGGGAAGGGATACAAAACGCGGAATTTTTGACAACTCATTTCCCATACATAAACAGTGCGGTGAAGTGGCTAGATGAGCCACGATTTTCAGTGATTTGAGTGATTTCCTGGCCAGAATCTCTGGCCAGGATGTGTTCTGATGGAGGGATGGGTATCCTCCTTTAGTATTGTGTTAAGTTTAACGCAATTTTGTGGTAAATAAGTGGTAAATTTAACGCAAAACCGTGGCAAGGTACGTGTTTTCAGTGTGGAGAAGCGGCTGGATGAGCCACGAATTTCGGTGATTTGAGCGATTTCCTGGCCAGAATCTCTAGCTGGGATGTGTTCTGATGGAGGAATGTGTATCCCCCTTTAGTGTTCCGTTAAGTTTTATCCAAATATGTGGCAAATAAGTGGTAAATTGACCGTAAAACTGTGGCAAGGTGCGTGTTTAGAGGAACCTTCACCTGGGATGACACTGAAAATCCTGACCAAACCACTTCTGGTCGGTCTGATTCTCATTGTAGTTCATCCCAGGGTGCTTCCGAGGCATCTTGGGGGTAACATTACCGGCCACGGATACAGAGTGCTTCTTAATTGTGAATATCAAAAATCCGTGTTTTGTATCCCTTGCGGTCCATTGGGTCATATGCTGACCCAAAGCTTTTCCGGAAAATCCGTAAGTTGGAAAATTTTTTTTTCGACTAAAATTCATATAATTAGGCCCAAAGAGTTGGAAAATAGCAAAATTTCCAAAATCGGCCCAGCAGTTCTAGGCGTGGACCTTAAAGGGTTAAGAGAATACATTTTTCGCTTAGATAGTTATATATTCAATATGTCGATTAATTTAACTGGAATAGAAAAAATATTGGTTTTCTATGTAAATAAAAAACGTAAGAATTATATATTCCTCAGTTATATAGAAGAGTTTAACCGGGCAAAAAAATATGTAGAACCCAGTTCATTTTAATTACCATGAAAACCATTAAAACGTTGATAGTAGAATGGGATAATTTACACGGATTTCCCAACACTATGAACTCTTTAATCGAAACATTTTTTACATTTTATAATATTTCAGTGAAATAACTACGCTAATAATAATAAGCAAGTACTCGTTGTTGAGGACGATGTGTAAAATAATTTCATTTTATAATATGTTGGGATTTCACATACAAACTATTGTATAATAGTCGGAATTTCTGATCTTCTCATATCTGGCTTAAACTCTGTGGATGCAGGTTTTGAACGTTCTTTATTCCAAAAACCATAACGCGTATCAACACAATCGGTTAAGCCGTTTCGGAAGACTTTCTCTAACTTGAACTTTCTTTTAATGAGATATTTGTGTAAAACAGATTGGATTTTTAATTCAAAATGGCCGCTTTCGACTATTTATGGAGGAATGTGAATAGCATAGAGTTCACTAAATCCTTTTCAACAACAGGCAAGGGTCTCAGAGGTCTAAGATTAATACGGCAATCTAAAGTGGAACTTGAAAGCCGTTCAGTTGATTATTTAAGCCGGTCTTAAAAGAATGTTCTAGAGAAAATCTTCTAACGTTTAGAACACATAAGCTTTGAAAAATGACCATGAGAGGCGACACAGTTTCTACAAAAAAATTTACTCTCTCTTTTTCTCTCATTAAACCACTTAATTTCAAATAGTAATTCAAATTACAACGCATAATTATTTCGTGCACGTTGTGGAATACCAACGTTCATAGCTGGTGGACGCTTTATCAAAAGCTTCTAATATGTAGATCGTATACATAATATTAGAATGCGGAGAATATTTAGAATATTCAGTTTAGATTTAGAATATAAGCCTCTCCCCCTCTCTTGATTAGTATGCGTGTGTAAAATGATGTCATTTCCTCATAGTTTCTCCCTCCATGGTGGTTTCTTGGGGAAACGTTCTTGTACCGCTTCAATAATCTGGTCAGGAGGGAGTTCTAAAAAATTGCGAGAATTTTATATAAATGTTGCCTGTCTGCTAATACGCACCTCAGTCTGTGTTGTATTTTATGAGTCCAAAAGAGACAATTTGTGATAATTATTTTGTTTAAAGACATCAAAATGCTCAAGTTCATTGTGATATTCACCTTACTCAGGATTAATAATTGTGATCAGTGGCTCAGTGAGGATTTATATGGGAATTCTGGGTATTCTATCTCCCAACCGAGTCATTTGTATCCGAGATCAATAAATGAGCAGAATAGCACTGAATCCATTGAATCTCAAGATCTCAAAATTCAAATGAATCCTCAAGAGGTGAAAATTGTGAATTTCTTTAAGTAAAATTATTGTGAAATCCTTAAAAAAAACATTGAGAGTGTTGTGGAAGTAAAACACGGGATTTGATTTTTGAAAATTTTTCCCATTCAATTAAAATGAATTATTTAATTAATAGGTACTAAAAAAATGTTTAAGCATTGACATTTGTTAAAAATTAATAAAAAACTCTTTAAAATAATTCCTTGTTTAAAATTAATTTCTAAAAAAATACGTTAGGTTCAAAAAGAATTATCCATGCCTGGAGAAGAAGGCATCCTCTCTGAAACGTCGCTTGAATTAAAAGAGTTGAATTCCCAAAGATAAAATCCCGTGTTTAACTTCTATATCAACGAAAATTGACCAAACTTTAACATTGAGGATAATTTTTGTTCTCAAAGGAAACGAATCCTGCAGACTTTAGCGATGTCTGCACTAATGCAGGATGCATTCGGGGGAAGATTGAGAGTGGACGTATCAAGCCCTACCAGGCCTTTTACGGCATTCCCTATGCTGAACCTCCTGTTGGAGAATTAAGATTGGAAAACGCAATTCCACACAGAGGATGGTCAGGCTATTGGAATGCCACATACCCAAGAAGTGATTGTATTCAGAGAAATGTCTTCCTCTACACTCAACCAATCTTGGGCTCAGAAGATTGTCTCTACCTCAACGTTTATCGACCTATTGGGAAGAAAGATAAACTTCCAGTCATGGTTTTCATACACGGTGGGGGATTCACATCATTCTCCGGAAGTCCTGGTCAATTCGGTCCGGACTATCTAATGGACAATGAGGAAGTAATTTTGGTTACAATGAACTACAGACTTGGGATGTTTGGCTTCCTCTGTTCGGGAGATGAAGCTGTTAAGGGAAATTTTGGATTGAAGGATCAACAGCTTGCCCTCAAATGGATAGCAGCCAACATTGAAGCCTTTGGAGGGGATCCTGATTCCATTACCCTTGCAGGACAAAGCGTTGGAGCTGCTTCGACGCAGTACCACATTATTAATCCAGATTCTCAAGGTACTTTCCTTAAGGATCTGTTCCATTGAGGTTTCGATTTATCCTTATCCTTTCAGCCCTCTTTCATCGCGCCATTATGTTGAGTGGAGCTTTTAGTTTTTGGGCACTGGGAAATGATTCAGCAGTGAGATTTAGGCAGAGTGCTCAACGGAGTGGGCTGCAAGATTGGGAAACAGCATCAACTTCCGAATTGGCAAAACAATTCAAAAAGTTGGATGCATTGACACTCGTTTTGGCCTATGATCAGCTATACCTTTTCCCTTTAACTCCTTCAATTCCACTTCGTCCCTGTATTGAAGGCAACTGGGAAGGAGCTTTCCTGACGCAGGATCCAGAGACCACATGGGCTGAAGGGAGATTCCCACAGAAACCTATTCTCTTCGGAATGGTGGCTAATGAGGGATCTTTTGCAGCGTCAATAGGAGAAAATAGTACAAGATTGAGGATTTTTAGTGAAAATATCTATCAATTCCTTCCAATTCATATGAACTTCGATCCTAGATATACGCAAGATATTTTGGACTTTTACTTCGATGGAGAGGACTACATCAACGCCACGAATGTTCAATCGTACTACCAAGTAATGGCTGGAACATTTTTTTCTTAAACTTTTCTTAAAGTTTTTTTTTAAATAATTTATTTTAGATGTTTGGAGATAGATTATTTTATCATCCAGTCATAAAATCGATAAATCAATATCGGAAATATGCTGACTCACACAAAAATCCAATTTTCATTAACAAATTCGGATTTCAGGTAATGCAAATTCGGATTATTTCCACAGGGATTAATTTATTTAATGAGACATTTTCCTTGCAGAGTTCCTACACATTTGTTAAGCTTATAACAGGGCAGGATATAAATCTGGGAGTTTGTCATCTGGATGATCTCATCTACTTGTTCAGCATGACGGATTTCTTCCCAGTAATTGAACCTAATACTCCAGAAGGACGAATGAGTGATGTTCTCGTACACACAGTGGTTAATTTTGTTGTTCGTGGAGAAGTAAAAGAATGGGCAAACTTAGAACCTTGTACGTCAGAGACAAAGTCCTTCTGCGACTATCAAGCTTTCACGAGATATGAGGAAATGGATCCTAATTCTGTTTTAGTTTCCATTTCAAATAAAATTGATGAAGAAATGATTGAATTATGGGATAAAATTGGATCATATTTTTGAAAAATTTGTATTTAAGGTACCTCCTATACCTATTTATTAGATTTTAAGGAATGTGAAGTATACAATATCCTTCTGAAAGTAGTAGGCAAAGATTGGTGAGCCTCAGTTGAGTTAGTTCAAAAGAATATTTACAATTTTGGTTTGAGCTTTTAACGTTTTTGTGTGTCTTAAGAAGGACTTCTTTTCAATTCTTTTTTATGTTTTTTTTTCTAAGATATTTAGGTACATTTTAAATATTTTTTTTTTAAATTAATTATCAAATGAGCATGGAAATAATATTGTTTGATCTCTTAAGAAAAGCCTCAACTTCCTGAACTTTCGCCCATATGGTATAGTTTTCACAATCAGAAGTCAGGTTTAGGGTATTTCTTGTGAAGAATTATTACTTAGGAGTTAGGAGGGAATATCTCAAATACGACCTTTTTCTCATGACTGAATCAATTATCTTTCAATTTTATCATTCTTTCACTATTTTGTAATAACATTAAAAATAAAAGGAATAAGTCCATATTTTTGTGTTTTAAATGAAATAAGAAAAATCTTATTTGATTGCGTTTAATTTGTAGGGTAGGACGGGGCAAAAAATCAATGCTCTGTCTCGCTAAGAAATATTGTGAGCTCTTTCTTAAACTTTTGTGCCTTTTGTGTTATACCATTTGCCCATTTATTCCAAATATTCTCCAGATAAACACCCCTTGGTTCAGACCCATCAGTAGACTTTCAAAAAAAGTGCGGGCATGCTCGATAAATGATCCCAAATGGCTGAAGAAAATGAAATTATTTATCTAAATTCTTGATCTACCGTAAGAATGTCTCGGAGATCGCGCATTTTATTCCCCACGATTATCTTATTGTGGCTTTTCAAGGGCAATAGTACGCTCAATTTTCAGCTGAATAGAAATTCCAGTCCCAATTAAGCTTCTCTCAGCACACAATATCATAGCATTCAGGGCAATTGCCACGGAATTGCGTCACGAAGGGTATCAGCTGGGAGAGTATGTTAAACTTTATCAACTTAATATACATGGGAATGTATGCAAATGAATTCAAAGCTGCATTATTGATTTTTTTTTCAATTATATTTTCCCTTTATAGAATTTCCACGCAACAATTAGGTACGTGTCAGCAGCAACAGCCTGAAGCTTCTATACAAAGTTTGTAATAAAGTCTAGAGGGGCAAAATGTACATTTAAATGGCAATTTATGTCTAAAATTGACACCTTGTTTTCTAAATGGGACTTGTGGGTAATGAATTCCTCATGTGACAGGGCGATAAACAAGGAAATTTTGTAGTCTGGTAACTTAATCATTATGGGGACTTCGACTCATTTCCATCGCAGCACTCTGATTGACAGATTAATGTGCTCTGATAAATGCTTTTTCGGTAATTAACCTCGGGCACAGCCTATATAGCAGCCTATAGGTAGGCTAAAATTACAAAATAACATACAATCACACGCCATAGAGAGAACCAAAAATAGTTTTCAAATGAAACACTAAAAATACACGAATTAGGCTTTATCCACAATCAAATTGTGAATAAATTTGTATTTTTGTAAGTTTTTTTTTAGATACAAAAGTTCTTAGTGCTTTTGGTTTGGTCCCTACCACAAGTAGTTGCCTTCTACTGTAGATGCTATATATAGTTTTATACATAATATATTAAATTAATTCATGAATTTGTATGAAAATTTATCGAAAACATCTGCGTATTTATTTTAAATTGATTAATATTTAACACAAACTATATAGGAAAATAATTTAGGGGAGAATGGCTCAAGAATAAACAGAAAAAGTTTATTTTTCTCTAAAAATATCTGTTTGTAAAGTTTCAATGAACATTTCCTTGAAAAATAAGAAGAATCAATTAAATTGTAATTTTTGGAATTAATTTTCCTTTAAATTTTGATTCTGATAGATTCTTAACGCGTCATTGAGAGTTTGACAAGAAAACGGATAAGTTAGGAGAAAAGGCTACATAAAATCTGTTTAAGAGTGAAAAAAAGAGCCTCAAATCTTCTAAGAAAAGTCGTTACAATCAATTAATAATTTCTCGAACTTTCTGTGGAAAAGCATAAATTCTAAAAATTCATAAATATTTTCTTTTCATCTTCATTGGAAAGAATACCTTCCAATAAATCAGAAGGTAAATGACATAATAAATATTTTCTCAAAATTTAGTATTTTCCAATAAAATTCCAAGAAAAGCTCCAAAAGCTCTCTTTCAACGTCTTCAGTGTTTTTCATTGTAATATTTGTAGTTATTCATTAAATCCTTCAGCAACAATATAAATGGAAATTGTATTGTGAGATAAACACGTACACTGCACTAATTCTTCCTCTCTTTTCATTCAATTGAATCAGCCAGAGTTCTGGTGGAAAATTCATGCCAGTGCAGTGTGCCACAATTTTGAGTCTGCATTGCGTATAGTATTACAATTCATATCAGCACAATCATTGCACCCTCCACCCTCAGGCTGGAAAAAAAGTCCAGCATAGGGATGGGCTGGGGGCAAAAACGTCTGTTGACAAACTTCCAGAAGACACAGCTTTTTCGTAACTCGACTGATGATCATGTACCGTAGCGAGAAAATATATTTCACGAAAATCCCCAACTCCCAAATAATCATTAGCATTTTCCACCACGATGTTGGGGAATTTTTCGTGACGACCCTCCCCCCTTTTTCCTGTCCGCAACTGAATAGAAGGTACATATTCCACACCGTGCAATTTCGCGTCAGGTTAAAAGGAGATTGACGATGGTAAAATGAATATATTGCTAGTTTTCCCCCCACAGCTGATGACAATTTAATTTTTTTGCCCCAAAATACTTTATGATTTGGACATGTATGGCAAAGTGGAGCAGTTGCAAATAACATTGGACATACATTAACATTTCAGTTTGGACGGGTATAAGTAGCGAATGGTCACAGGTATTGAAAATAACTGATAAAAAATTTGTTATTAAAGTTTTGAATTCTGAATGATTTTCTTATCCTACTAAGCATTTTGCTGTTCTCTATTTTTAATCATTTGAAAATCAGGCTCAAAAGTTTAAGATTTTCATTAAAAAATCCCTTAACTCTTTAAGAATCATTGGTGTGTTCTCTTCCCAGAAAATTTATCATCTTCTATTAAAGATTTATTAATTAATTTCTCAATGTTAGTATGTTTATAGGTATATGCAGTCGCAATCACTGCAGGAATATGATTTGATTTAATATGCACTGAGAATTTTAAAAATAAACAAGGACGTCCCTAAGGAACAGAATGATGAATAACGTAAAATGAATGAAAATTTTAAAAAAGAGCGATTTTTCGCTAAATTTTTTAAATTAGATCTCAAATGAATTTCAAAATTATTTTTCATAAATAAATAAAATTAAAAAATTAAAATTAATAAAATTTTTCCAAACGTCGCTGTATGACAGAGAAAGTGTGTTGAGGAACATGGAAAATTGTTCTCCAACAAAGTGTGACATTTCATCTTTTATTGACGAGCTTGTCTTTACTACAATTTGCCCATTGTACTATAGGTATTTAGTTCGTCAGGAAAATTTTCTTTGTTGAGTTTGAGAACACAAAAGAAAGATTTAAAGAATTACTTCACGAAAAAATTTAAAAATATTTGTTTAGAATTGAATTTTATTGACAATTTCCAGTGAAATTTCGCAAAAAAAAATTCTTAAAAGAGCATATCAGGGTTAAAAAAAAACTTTTATTCCTAAAAAATTCAGGAGAATTTAAATTTAAATATGTTGTAGGGATCGCTATGAGATCAATAGCCTTTATATTCTAAAATCTGTCTAAGGCTCTATTACCGGACTGAGTGAGCTTTAAAACTTCATGAATTTTCTTTCGGGAAATAATAAAATAATGATTAAAAGTCACGCAATGTGGGAGGATACAGCAAAATATAAAATATTATTAAACTCAAAAATTTATATTTTTGATAAGACTTGGCGATAAAAGTTCCATCATTTCCCTAAGTCTTAGTCAAAAGAGCCCACGTTGGAATCACAATGCTCTATAAATCATAAATGTCTATGGTGGAACTTGTAAAGTACTCTGACGTTATCAAAAGCAAAAAATCTCAACATCACAAGGAGGAACTATTTTCGTGTGTTCGGCATTATAAAAATAAAAACAGCACACAGTAAAATTTTTATTGTACCAAAGTGCTATTTGTTATTGGATTCCTTTCGTTCTCTCTTGAAATTGTATACCTATTACAATAATTAAGCACTCAAAATAAAACCATAAGGCTTTGCGTTTGCGCATCATGTCAAACACGAGCAATTTATACGTACATGTAGATATATATATTTTTTTAATTTTAGATAATTTGATATCTCTCTATTCTCATTGCCTCCCCCACAAGCTGTGAAGCCCCTTCTGTGGCACTTGTGTGCCCTCATTGAAGGTATATATAATTTGTGGTGCGTTGAATCGTGAAAGTCACTGTGGGAAAGCCCCCTCCTATATTGCGCTAATGGACAACACACGACCAACTCACGAGCTCAACATTATTATTACATGACCACTAAAACATATTTTTCTAACAGCTCTCTCGGGATTGAACCAACAAATAAATAAAATAAAATAAAATTTGAGGGAAAAAAGAAATTTTGTAAATTTTCAAACCTCATTGAGAGAACGAAATTCCGCCTTTAATAAATCCTTGGAAAATACATGGTTTTGGATGCAGGCAGGCTCCAGTAAAATTTTGACGTTAGATCACTGCACACACTGCTTAATATTTCACCCTAAAACACCTCAAGACTTCACAAAAAAATGAGATTCAAATTGCGAGATTCTTGGGTAATAAAGAAAAAAGCCTATTTTCACGGAAGATTTGGCCAAAACATCACTTAAATTATTCACTAAAAAAAATATATGGGCTTTCTTTTATTTATTGTGCACAAGCACACGGTTGTGTTTTGCAGTATTCGAGTGACAGATAGACACTGAAATGTGAAAGCGCACCGTGGACGAAGTTGTAGCGACTCAATTCCGATACAGTGCTCCTCAAACTGTTGGATACAATATCTGTGAAACTTTCCACATGATACAACGCTTGGGTTGGGTGTAGTCGAGGCATTAACCCATGTTGCATACGGTTGCATATCTTATGTTATCAGTAGTTTAGAAAATTAATTCGTTAAACTGTTGGGCATTAACTGAAATTTAAATTGAAAACTTTAAAGGAAAATTCATCAAAAAGTAATTTTCTGACGCATTAATCAACATAGTACGAAAAAAAATAATAGCGTCGTTTTGAGAATTTTTTTTTTTAGATAATCGAGTTTATTTTAGTTAAGAAAATATTTTTTTTTCGTTGACTCATAACTGGAAGTTTATGAAGATTGAAATTATTAAATCAGTTTTAATTCATATAGTTTTCGACAATTTATTTAAGCGATTCTAACGTTTGACGTTCCTTTTCTATCGTTTGTCGTATTCTGTTCCAACGTTTGGATTTTTTTGCTAACGTTTGGATTTTTTTTCTAACGTTTAGAATTTTTCTCTCTTAAGTTCTAGTTTGCTTTCGAACGTTTAATAAGCTTCTAGCATTTGACGTTTCTTTTAATGTACGTTTATTTGGACACTTGAAAAATTTCTTTTATCCCAAATATATTCAGCAAATTGAAATATTCTTATGTCTGATTTTAAATTCCTAAAAGTCAATTTTAAAACAGATTCTCAAAATTACGCCAAAAAGTTCTAAAACTCTTTTTTTGGGTCTTCTTTGGTCTATTGTGCGTGAATTTAATTTATTTCTTCTTTGAAAAACAAATTAGATTCATAAAAATCTGGGAATATAAAAAATTTCATGTGTGGGTCTACGTGTAGCCCCTCCACAATAAGCTTACTTTAGCTGCAGTGAATTTGGAAACGACTATAATCGCGACCACCCCAAACAAATCTGAATCTGAATCTACGTGTAACCCAAAAAGACGCGAAAGGGTTAATCGAATCTATTTAATTTTTGTGGAATTAAAACCTTATTATGCCGTTTTTCATCTCAAGATTAACAAAGAAAAGTCAATCATAACGCGTCCAGTTATTAGAGTTGGTATACCACAACGCGGATGGGTCAGTCTATGCGTTGTAATTTAATTTTTTAGTAGTATTAGTAGGCAAGGTTGATTTCTTTTATGAAATTCATCAATTCGAAAGACAAAAATGGTTATATCTCAAGTTCTATTGCACATACAGAAATTTCTTGACTAGTTTTGGAAAGGTATTGAAATAAGCTATAATCTGACATATATTTCGATACATTTCAAGGTCACCTCCAGAACACAAAATTGCGGATTTTTGTTTTACCAAAACAGTTTTTTGGACTTTTTGTCCTCAAGGAATGGTTTTAGAGGTTTCTGATGTTCCAGAAAGTTGTAGATAATTGCAAAACCTTTAATTTGATACCAAATTGAGCAAAATCGGACAATCCGTTTAAGAGATATGACTCTTAGAACTTTTCAAATTCAAGAATTTTTCAAATGGCTATATCTTCTAAACGGTGACATAGAATTTCTTCATTTTTGGACAGATGAAAGATATTGAGTCAGGCTACAACATATCAAAATTTAAAGGAAACGATAACAGATGTTGGGAGATATAGCCCCTTAAAGTTAGGCAATTTTTGTTTTTGTTTTTAGCGCCTCTTGCGGCCATTTTTGGAACTTGGAATGTTTTAGACAGTTGTAGGGCTTCTCAATACTTTTCATTTGATACCAAGATGGTCAAAATCGGTCAAGCCGTTCTCGAGTTATATCGAAAAAACACTTTTTGCTTTAGGCCGCCATATTTGCTAAACCGCTTGACCGATTTTCAAGTATGAATTATCGATGAAAATGTCTCACTGAGCTCTACAACATACTAAAATTTCAGACCTCTAGCTATAAGGGAACTGATTGACGGTGTTTCAAAATGGCGGACGGCGGCCATCTTGGATTTTGAAAATACGAAAAAATGAAAATTTACACCCACATTTCTATAGAAAACTTCAAACTGGAAGTCTCTATCTGTTACCGTTCTTGAGCTATAAGCCAAAGTTTGGGCCACCGGACGGCAGGCCGGCAGGCCGGCCGGATCAAAAATTTTTCACCACCATTTCCGTAATGTGGGATGTCTAAAACGTGCTCATACCAAGTTTGAGCCCGATCTGAGGTGGTCGGTTTTTCCGATGATTACAATACTTGGTATGCCACGATTGTGGTATACCAACTAATTTTTAAGCTTTTGCAGCGATAAGACATTCAAATATTCTCCCTGGTTACTCCACTAAAGCTTCCTATTGAATCTAGGAAGATCGAGATCGCTGTACGATATCCAAATTAAATAATCAAACTGATTATACTAATTAATCGAACGTTTTCTTTTACACCAAAAGAGCTTAATGTGTTTAATCAATTTTCATGCCTATTGGAAACGCAACAATATGTTTGATATGCTTCATTTTAACTTCTTAGTTTTTTTCCAAGAAGGTCATAAAAGAAATAATTTATTTCCCTAATTTTTTCCCCTAAAATCTTTGCTTAATTTAATACGATTGATTTCTCTAAAATATCTTCAGTTGCTTCTAATTCCTCAAATTGTTAATATCAAGTCAAATAGTTAAGTGAGAGATAGATCTTATCTGCCGAATATTTCTTCAATAATTAATAGCGTTGTGATAAAATTCCAATTTTAATCTTCATTGTAAAGATTCTTTTCGTGGGTAGTTTGCGTAGTGAATCAAAGGTTGACATTGAGTGCCTAACTAATTCCACTTTAGTCTTGAATTCTTTTCTTTATTTCGTACCTATCACACTTGTAGGGCTTTGCTATCTCAAAGTTAAATTTCACCCGTCTTGGGAGAATTTATTGAAATGATGGAGTGAGACCATATTCAGTGATTAGATAAGTTTTCCCAATAAAAGGACCACATTGTATTTTCTGATAAATCAGTATTCAAAGAAAACTCTGCAATGAAGAAACTCCTTTTGTGCCTTGGCTTTCTCGTTCTCGGTAATATTATTCTGGAAAATAAAAAGTGTAAAATATTGAAGATTTTTGTGAATTTTGTAGCACATGCGAGTCCCATTTGGGAGAATGACTACCAGAGCCCGGAGGTACCGTCAAATGACGAGAATTGGGCTCTAGTGCCTGATGGTGATGGAGCCATGCATATGTTTAATTTGAATCAGGAAGAAGAAGCTGCTCCCTTCTTCAATGCCGACCAAGTTATCTTCCGCCTCTTTACGCGTCGTAATCAAAATACAGGACAAGTCTTGACGCTAAATAATGCAGGATCTGTTTCAAATTCACAATTTGTAGCATCACATCCTACCAGGTGCGTAAATAACTAAAAAAAAAATTAAGGCGAATTCAAGATGATTTAACATACCTACCTTTTGTTATCAAGATTCATTATCCACGGATGGAATAACAATGGTGGTTCAGGCGTTAACACCAACATCAGGAATGCTTATCTGCAACGTGGAGAATTTAACGTGATCGTCGTTGATTGGGGAGCAGGTGCACAGACAGCAAACTACGTTGCTGCCCGCAACAATATCAACATTGTGGGTCCCAGAGTGGCTCAAATGGTTGATTTCCTCAATACACAGGGCATGGGATTCGGTAATGTTGCAGTAATTGGGCACAGCTTGGGTGGTCATACAGCTGGTATTGCTGGCAAGCGTACCTCACGTGGTCGTCTTGCTGCTGTTGTGGCACTTGATCCAGCACTTCCACTCTTCTCCATTGATCGCCCAGCTGAACGTGTTGCACCAGGTGATGCTAACTACGTCGAAGTGATGCACACCAATGCCGGCCTCCTTGGCTTTGATCTGCCAATTGGTTTGTCTGACTACTACCCCAACTGGGGACGCACACAGCCTGGATGTGGTGTTGATGTTGCCGGCAATTGTGCTCACGGACGTGCATGGTTGTTCTTCGCTGAATCCATCAACTCTGGACCTGGTTTTGTGTCTCGTCAATGTCGCAACTACAACGACATTGTCAATCAGAATTGCGTATCCTCAGGACCTAATCGTAGGATGGGCGGTGAACCACTCACAACAGCTGCTAGAGGTGTCTTCTGGCTTCCAACTAATGGAAATGCTCCCTTTGCAAGGGGTAATGCTGTCTAATCGCGCAAAACCCCCGTTGAACCAAAGAAAATTGCAACAAGGCTCTCAATAAAATTTTTATAAGTCAGTAAAGGGGTTGTTTTAGTTTTCCTTAAAGTTTACTGTCATAATTGTGTTTTAGTCTTGTCGAATGACTACAAAACTTGTATCTGAAACACCTTCGGTTCAAGTACAGAAGTCTCCTTTTATTTTCTCTCAACACACAGGTGTATAAGGCTTTGTCAAAATCAGATCATTTCATGCAGGCAAGTCTTTGTCTAAACATACGGCTATGAGTGAAATTCACTAGTTAGACAGTCCTACGATTTCTTTAGTTTTTTTTAAGACTTTTCTTTTTAAATCTCTTTAAGATTTAAGTTTTTTTTATAGGAATATCTTAAGTGTTCTTAAGAAAAAGTAAAGATTTTTTTTTAAGTTTTCCTTATTGAAATTTTAGATTTTTCAAGTCAGACTGAATCGCGCTAAATGCATAAATTTTCTAGATTTTTCCTGATCACCTTCGGTCAACAAAATTTGAAAAATCTTCAAAAATTATGCCTGATTTAAGAAATTTCAAGTTTCTCTTAAGACAATTGAAAAAAACTTAAATTTTCTTATAAAAACTATAGAAATTCTTTAAAAATCTTAGCTTTGGCTTTAGAAATCCTAAAAAAATTGTTAGGAAAAATTAAAATTATTCTCACTTTTTCTTAAGAAAACTTGGAAAATTCTTTAAAAAACTTTTAAAAATCCTAAGAAATCCCTAAGACTGTTTGACTAGTAAATTTCGCCCATAGTCTCTTCAGACTTCTTTTCACGAAGTGGAATATAAATGCGCATAGAAATTGACCACAATGATAAAAGTTCTTGTTGAACTTTCTTCCCGAATAAAAAAGTAAAACGTAAACGTGAAAATATCAATAGAGCCCGTGGTAATCAAGGTTTAATCCTTCATGATAAGATATCGCGCGCAAAATTTTGTTGATAGTCGCGTGATTTGGTCAATTGTTCTCCTGAAGAAATCGCCCTATCGGTGATGTCAAGAGAGAGTACACCGATAAGGAAATAGGATTAAATTTATTTTAAGGTGACCACCAGACTGATAAAGTCTTAGCCATCAGAGTATATAAAGAAGATCAACTGCCATGACTTGAGGATGGACAGTACTGTTTGATTCGCTACAATGAAAGTTCTCGCAGTGATTGTGCTTCTTTGTGCTGCAGGTTGGCATTATTGAGTGAAGCTCAGAAGGTGATTTATGAAGTGATTTAACGAGAAATTTTTTTTCATTTGTGCAGTGCACTCAATCCCTCTGGATCCTCCCCGACCACCAGTTGTGCTGAAGCCTGAAAATGTCCCATCAAAGGATCCTGAATGGGCGCTTGTTCCCGATGCTGATGGGACTTTCCATCTTGTGGATATTCATTCTGTCCCGGTGGAACCTGAAGGATTTTTCGTTCCAGACGAACATGTGATCTTTACCCTCTTCACACGCACAATTAGCAACCGTGTGATTGAACTGAATAATCCAGATTCCCTCGTTGGCTCCAGCTTCAACGCCAACCATCCAACTCGGTTTGTAATCCACGGCTGGAATGGTGATGGAAGCTCCGGGATTAACAACAACATCCGCGAACAATATCTCCAGAGGGGTGATTTCAATGTGATCATCGTTGATTGGGGCTTAGGTGCAAATTCAAATTATGTAACATCGCGGAATCGTGTTGATGGTGTTGGTCAAACCCTGGCACGCTTCATAGTCTTCTTGAGCCAGCAAACTGGAATGGATACGAGCACAGTGACGATTGTTGGACACAGTTTGGGAGCTCACATTGCTGGATTTGCCGGGAAGAATTCACATGGAACGGGCAGAATTGGAGTAATTGTTGGCCTCGATGCAGCCTTCCCGCTTTTCTCCCTCGACAGACCAGGTGAACGTCTCCATGACTCAGATGCCAACTACGTGGAATCCATTCATACAAATGCTGGTCTTCTGGGCTTTGATCATCCACTCGGTGATGCTAGCTTCTACCCCAATTTCGGAAGAAGTCAGGTGAGATCTTTTTGCTAAATATTTAATTATTCGTTAAACTAACGATACATTTGCTAATTTTCTTTCAAACTTCCTCAAGGTTTGTCCTCAATTTTTCTTGAAAGTCTGTCCTAGTTAAAATGCTTAACTTCTTAAATTAACCATCACAAATAGTTCTAAAAAAGATAAAAGCGCTCTATGACAATTTAATAGCTGATTTTCTCAGCTTTTCCACGTTTACAAAATATTTTGCTTTCATTTAATTTTAATTTTTAATTTCTTGATTTTTGCCACATATCTTCAAGTTCAATTTGTGAAAAATTATACGTTAATGGGCCTTTTAAATCACATGATATGAGAATAAATTAATAAGATAAGATGGTGCTAATTGCCATAACAAAGTCCCGTCAGATTCGTCATCATCATCGTTGGAAGCGTAAAGAGGCAAAATTTTTGCTTCTGCCAAAAACTGTTAATGAAAAACTTTCGAGAAAAGCGCGAAAAATTCCGGAATACATTGCAAAGTAGCAAAAAAAAATCTGGAATATTTTTCACGTTTGATTTCAAGGTTTAAAAAAATATAAAAAATTTATACAAATGGGTGGAAGAAATAAGGGGGTTTTTAACTACTGAAGATTAGTGAAAATTTAAGAATTTCAACAGACTTAATTTACACAGAAGCTGTGTCTTTTCTTTTAAAGAAAAAGAATCGCAGAAAAAATGGTTTTCATTCTGTTTAATTAAAATTTATTGAAAAATATTTTTAAAAAAATTACAATGGTGACGTCATTGATGATATTTTTCGGCAAATCCTTATTGGAATTTATCGGCACATCTTTGTTGTTTCATTATAACTAAACCAAATAACTAATGATTTTTTAACTTGTTTTTTTTTTTCTTTCTATATAAGATAGCGTGTCATGAATGAATCAGAAACCTTAACCCTTTTGCGTCCGCGTGAAAAATTCGATCTTTTCATCGTATTTCTCGTATTAATTCTCTGAAACGTTTTCTTTTATTCAAATTAATTAAATTCATTACATTTTTATCTTATTTAATAAAAAAAATCGTTTAGGTTCTAGAAAATAGAATTTTTCACGTTTAGGGCAAACAAATTGACCGAAAGAACATGAAATGGTTAAATAAGGGTTTTTATTTCATTTAACAATGAATAAGCACCTTATATTTGAATAAATCCTCAACTCTTAACTAAAGTCAATAATTGAAAATTAAATCTCTAAATGGGAAAATAGCTCCAAGTCACGATTATCAAGTTACTTCCGCACAAACTGGAGAAGCGTTATCGTTAAAGAACATTCCTTAATTTCAAGCACCACTCAAGATAGAGAATCTCAAGTGCAATATGTACTAGAGTCTCTTGGACTACGAACATCCATTGATCTAATTTTCTTATCAGTTCCGTAATGTTTGTTATTTTGTCTTTTCAGCCGGGCTGTGGCATCGACATCGCCGGGAATTGCGCCCATAGTCGAGCCCATCAATTCTTTGCTGAATCCATCACCACCACACGCGGTTTCTGGGCTCGCCAGTGCAGGAATTACAATGATATCGTCAATGAGAATTGCCAGGCGGCTGGTGTGGACACCGTAATGGGTGGTGAACCATCCAACAAGAATGCCCGCGGTGTCTTCTGGTTGCGCACCAACAACAACAGCCCCTTTGCTGTGGGTCAAGTCTGAGGGGGGCTCTTCGCGAGGATCTGGCGGTCCATGTGGGGCTTTACGCAATTCCTTGGTCAGGTTCTTGCGAATGGCCTGAGCCTCTTTGAACGAATTTGGGAGAGATTCTTTTGATCTCGCAATAGAAATGTTGCTAAATAAAATTGCTACTCATGCTAATCCCACGTGGACCAAGAATTCTTTATTTCTATGATTCATTTTGTCATCTTGGGTGTGATTAAATTCATGGACAATGGCATTTTACGGTGTGCAAATTAATTCACAAGATTGTCTTCCTCGTGTGTGTACCAATTTGCATGCCACACCGTGGTCATCTTCAATTTCTTCATTATGGAACATTGGTTTATCCCACCCAGTTTGTAATCACGTGCAGTTCATCCGTTGCGATCAGATGACTTCTTCACAAATTACCTCATGAACTCCACGAGATTTTTTTTGCTTAATTTTAATTATCATAGCTCTTCCAGCGAAAACAAGAATTGCGTATGATTTGAGGAAAGTCCGCGACTCAAATCAAAATGAAGTTTTTCAACATCAATGAAGCACAAGAGAGTCCAAAGGAGGAATAAATAATGAAATAAATGAGATCTTTTTTGCTGTGAGCTGGTCACAAGACACACCAAATCAGATTTCATCAAATAAAACAGGTGGAGTTTATGTTTTTTGTGTTGGCTTTTAATTTATGTAGGTATATTCTTAAGCGGTTTTTATCGCACGTGCTATGTGAAAAAAAAGGATGAATAAATAATCATTTAACTGGATAAAACCGCTTTTTTATTGGTTGATCACGAGATTTTTAACGTGTGTGATTGTTAATCGTCTTACAATATCTGTTTGGTTTTTAGGATAGTTTTATTTTTTCAAAAAAGCATAGTTAAGAACTTTCGAAATACTATGCAACGTGAGGGCGATTTTACAGAGAATATTGTTTCAATCGATCTAGTAGAGATCATCAGTTTTTCCTTCAACAATTCCTTTTACCAGGATCAAGAAACAACCAACAGTTCAGCTCAAATCTCTCCGTTTTATCTTCATTTCAACGATTAAGCGTATTCTTATCATTACCAATTAACACAAAATTGCCAATATGAGGATTTTTTCCCACATCTCAGGCGAACTTTGAATGGGGTATTTTGGGAAATCCCATCAAGTTGTTGTAGAGATGATCTAGGTGAGTAAGGTGAGTGTGTCTCGTGTTATACCTCCAAAGTCGTCCGTCATGGCCCGTCATTGATAAAAGAGTAAAATGAGCTACGAACCAAAACCATTGATAAATTCACTGCGAAAACACATCGTAAATTATGCAGTGATCTTCGATCAATAATCCCATACGAGGGGGTAGATTAATTGGGAAATTGATTGGGTGACTTCGCACGTTGAGATAAGGGTCTTCTATAAAAGGGCTGCAGGGAGCATGGAATGGGTTGTTAGTGCTCAAAGATGAAGGTGTTTGTATTTCTTTTGGCCGTTAGTGCTGTGTGTGCCTTCCCGCAGGAGCTTATGGCTCCGGGATTGCCCCTTGAGGAGGGTCCTGGAGAGGAATTTATGCCAGTGATTGATAACAAGGAGTGGGCTATGGTACCCGATACTGAGGGAAAATTCCACATTGTCAACGTACAGGAGGCACTCAACCAGGAAGCAGAAAACTTCTATAATCCTGAAACCGATATTGTATACCTCCTGTTCACAGCAAGTAATCCCACAAATGGACAAACTGTGATCAGGAATAATGCTGCATCTCTGGCTGCATCCAACTTCAATCCAAGCCATCCTACGAGGATCCTTATTCACGGATGGAACGGAAATGCTAATGCTGCATCCAATACACTCGTTCGTAATGCTTACCTTCAACGTGGCAATTTCAACGTTTTCGTTGTAGACTGGGGGGCAGGAGCTCAAACCATTAACTACATCACAGCTAGGAATCGTGTAGGACCCACAGGAACAATTGTTGGTAACTTCATTCACTTCCTCGTGAATTCTGGTGGTGCCAATAGGGCGCACATATCTGTTATTGGACACAGTTTGGGTGCTCATGTTGCTGGATTTGCTGGCAAGAATCATCCACCTCCAAATCAACTTGCTAGCGTTGTTGGTCTTGATCCCGCATGGCCACTCTTTGATGCTAATGATCCTACTGTTCGCATGGCTAGCACTGATGCTGCTTTCGTGGAATCCAGTCACACTAATGCAGGACTTTTGGGCTTCACTGTCCCAATTGGAGATGCCACGTACTACCCCAACTGGGGAAGCTCTCAACCAGGATGTGGAATTGATGTATCTGGTGCCTGTGCTCATGCTCGTTCTAACCAATTCTTTGCTGAATCTATCAACACTAACACACATTTCTATGCTGTTCGCTGCCCTGGTGGTTATGATCAGATTCTCAATCAGTCCTGTCCCCAAACCGGTGCATCCAGGAGGAAGAGTGGAGAACCCCTTGATACCACTGTTCATGGTGTCTTCTGGTTGCCCACAAACAGCGCATCCCCCTTCGCCATGGGACCAATTTAAAGATGATTATTCAATAAAGAATTTCTTGCAAGAAAAAGATTGTCTCTGTTTTTTTTTTCTTTCTGTATTATCAAATCTGTATCAATAAAAAAATAGTGGATTTCAAATAAAATCAGAGGAAAATAACAGCGATATTTTCTGGATAAGATAAACTTATCTAATCATGTCAGCATTCCAGGATTGTTCTGTCTTTTCGGTCTTAAAGTATAAATTGGGTAGTTATTTAAAAAAAAATATGATGGTTTATAAGTAGATTCAAGCCATTTATCAATCCCAGAAGAAAAATTTTGCAAAAAGAAGAAATCATTTTAATACAAAATTTGGGGCGGCCATTCGAAACTGCCTGTTATAAGAATAGAAGCCTCTGTGGCAAATTTCATCGCGATCGGTCAAACGGTGTAGATTTGTATAGCCGAACACGACTGAAGATTACCAACAAACAGACATTTCTTTATTATATAGATATTACCTGCAATACAATAGGACAATGGATAATAAAGATTTGTAAGGAGCAAAAGGACTCACAGAACCAGGAAGGACGAAAAACAGGACATTTAGGCTGTACCCATACATATTCTTAAGAAAACGGTTTTCGTTGTTTTTTCTCACTAGCTTCTTGTCAAATTGTATCGCGATGTCACTGTCAAACAAGAAAGGCGGTTATAAAACATAGAAATTCTTTTCTAAAATTCTAAAGTCCTTTTTGTAAAATTCGTTTGAATTTCAGAGGGAAGAAAACTAATAAAATTCATAACAAAAATATACAAGTAAAGAATATTCAATAATAATTTATTGAGTATCATTCTAAATGCGCCCCATGGCGAAGGGAGAAGCGCTGTTTGTGGGCAACCAGAAGACACCATGAACAGTGGTATCAAGGGGTTCTCCACTCTTCCTTCTGGATGCACCGGTTTGGGGACAGGACTGATTGAGAATCTGATCATAACCACCAGGGCAGCGAACAGCATAGAAATGTGTGTTATTGTTGATAGATTCAGCAAAGAATTGGTTAGAACGTCCATGAGCACAGGCTCCAGATACATCAATTCCGCATCCTGGTTGAGAGCTTCCCCAGTTGGGGTAGTAGGTGGCATCTCCAATTGGGACAGTGAAACCCAAAAGTCCTGCATTAGTATGAACTGATTCCACAAAAGCAGCATCAGTATTAGCCATACGAGTGGCAGCATTGTTAGCATCAAAGAGTGGCCATGCGGGATCAAGACCAACAACGCTAGCAATCTGATTTGGAGGTGGATGATTTTTGCCAGCAAATCCAGCAACATGAGCACCCAAGCTGTGTCCAATAACAGATATATGTGCCCTATTGGCACCACCAGAATTCACGAGGAAGTGAATGAAGTTACCAACAACCGTTCCTGTTGGGCCTACGCGATTCCTGGATGTTACATAATTCGAATTAGCGCCTGCACCCCAATCTACAACGAAAACGTTGAAGTTTCCACGTTGCATATAAGCATTACGGACGATTGTATTGGATCCAGCATTAGCATTTCCGTTCCATCCATGAATAAGGATCCTCGTAGGATGGCTTGGATTGAAGTTGGATGCAGCCAGAGATGCAGCATTATTTCTAATCACAGTTTGTCCATTTGTGGGATTACTTGCTGTGAACAGGAGGTACGTAATATCAGTCTCAGGATTGTAGAAGGTATCTGGTTCCTCGTTGAGTGCCTCCTGTACGTTGACAATGTGGAATTTTCCCTCGGAATCAGGTACCAAAGCCCATTCCTTGTTATCAATCACTGGCATGAATTCCTCTCCAGGACCTTCCTCAAGGGGCAATCCCAGAGGCATAAGATCCTGTGGGAAGGCACACACAGCACTAACGGCCAAAAGAAATACAAGCACCTTCATCTTTGAGCACTATCAACCATTTCAAAAAATCCATCCTTGCTATTTATACGAAACTCTTATCTACAAAGTCTTCTAATCATTTTTTTCAATTAATCTACCCCCTCGTAAGACCTTTCGATAATAAGAAAGTATGGGCTTATTGATCGCAAGATCACTGCATAATTTACGATGTGTTTTCAACGTGACCAGTCGTTCTGGTTCGCACCTCATTTACTTTTTTTTTTATCAATGATGGGCCATGACGGACGACTTAGGTGCAAAACACGAGACACTCTCACCTAGATCATCTCTATACAAAACAAATGGTTGGGATTTCCCAAGATTCTTCATTCAAAGTTCGCTCCAAGAAGTGGGAACAAAATATAGCGAAATTTCTCATACTGACAATTACGTGATAATTGGCGTGATAAGGAGACTATTATCGCTAATAAAGAGAATAATGTAGAATTGAGAATTTAATTGAATAAAGATTATTATAATTTGTAATTTGTAGAGATTAATAAAATTATTATTAGTTGGTATACCACAATCGTGGCATACCAAGTATTGTAATCGTCGGAAAAACCGACCACCTCAGATCGGACTCAAACTTGGTATGAGCACATTTTAGACTTCCCACATTACGAAAATAGTGGTGGAAAATTTTTGATCCGGCCGGCCGGCCTGCCGGCCGGCCGGTGCGCCAAACTTTGCCTTATAACTCGAGAACGGTAACAGATAGAGACTTCAGGTTTGAAGTTTTCTATAGAAATGTGGGTGTAAAATTTCATTTTTTCGCATTTTCAAAATCCAAGATGGCCGCCGTCCGCCATTTTGAAATACCATCAACCAGTCCCCTTATAGCTAGAAATCTGAAATTTTAGTATGTTTTAGTGCTCAGTGAGACGTTTTCATCGATAATTCATACTTGAAAATCGGTCAAGCCGTTTAGCAAATATGGCGGCCTAAAGCAAAAAGTGTTTTTTCGATATAACTCGAGAACGGCTTGACCGATTTTGACCATCTTAGTATCAAATGAAAGGTATTGAAAAGCCCTACAACTGTCTAGAATATTTCAAGTTCCAAAAATGGCCGCAAGAGACGCTAAAAACAAAAACAAAAATTGCCTAACTTTACGGGGCAATATCTTCGAATCCCAATCATAGATTTCCTTGAATTTTTGATATGTTGTAGCAGGACTAATAATCTTGCACCAGTCCGAAAATGAAGAAAATCTATGTCGCCGTTTAGAAGATATGATCATTTAAAAAATTCTTGAATTTGAAAAGTTCTAAGAGCCATATCTCTTGAACCGCTTGTCCGATTTGACTCAGTTTGGTATCAAATTAAAGGTTTTGCAATTATCTACAACTTTCTAGAACATCAGAAACCTCTAGAACCATTCCTTTAGGACGAAAAATACGAAAAACTCTTTTTGTGAAACAAAAATCCTCCATTTTCTGTTCTAGAGGTGACCTTGAAAATCATTGAAATTTATGTCAATTTATAGCCTATTTTAATACCTTTCCAAAACTAGTAAAGAAATTTCTGTAGGTCTAATAGAACTTCAGATATGTGCATTTTAATCTTTCATATTGATGAATTTCATAAAAAAATCAACTTTGCCTACTAATTCTGCTCACAAATTAAATTACAACGCATAGACTGACCCATCTACGTTGTGGTATACCAACTTTAATAACTGGACGCGTTATGATTGACTTTCAATTGAAAATGTTTATGGGTGAAATTCACTAGTTAAGCAGTTTTATGATTTCTTAAGACTTCGTTAAGTTTTTTTTACAATTTTTTTTTAAATATTCCTAAATATGTTTTAAGTTTTCTTAAACAAAATTTAAGGATTCAAAAGATTTTTAAAATTTTCTTAAGAGTGTGTTAAGTTTTCTTTAATAAAACTTAAGATTTCATGTTAAAGAAAATTTAAAAAAAAAATCTTATGAAAACATAAGAAATCTAAACACCGTCGGACTATATTTCACCCTATATCTCATAAGTTTAAACAAACTGCAGCAAAAAAGCCAAAGTTCATTGTACTAAATTAACATGAAACAATCTTTGAAGTTATCCGAATTTATTAAATTGAACCTCAGTACATAAGAAGTTCCAACAATCTCATTAAAGATTACTTTCGGCAATCCTGAGCAAAAGGACTCTTGCTGTTTGTAGTCAACCAAAAAACTCCCCGAACTTTCTTAGCCACTGGTTCTCCACCCATATTTGTCTTCACTCCAGTTTCAACGCAGTTTTTCTCCAAAATATTACTGAAATGATTACACTGCTTGGCACAGAAGTTTGCCGTAATGGATTCAGCAAAGAATTCATGGGCCCTACTATGAGCACAACTACTAGTACTACATCCAGGCTAGAAGAGGAGTCAAAATTAGGAAGATGATATCCTTAAATTTTTACTGATTTACCTGTTTCATTCCATAATTAGGATAAAAATCCGTATGACCAATTGGTCGATATTGACCTAAACCCCCAGAATTTGTGTGAATAACCTCTACGTAGATTGCGTCTGAGGCATCAAGTCGCTCTTTTGGATCCTCAGATGGGAAGAGTGGAAGTGCAGGATCGAGTCCTACAATTGCTCCAATCCTACCGGAGCCTCCTAATTTTTTCCCCGCAAATCCAGCTACATGAGCCCCAAGACTATGTCCAACAATCGTTACACTGCTCAGCGTCATGCCTGTTTGTTCATTCAGGAAGGTGATGAAGCGCGCAACGATTTCCCCAACTGATCCTACACGATTTCTGGATGTTATATACCCTGCATTGGCACCCTCCTTCCAGTCAACCACAAAAACATTGAAATTTCCCTTCTTGAGATATGCTTTCCGAATATTCACACAAACATCTGCTGATCCACTACTAGACCAACCATGAATAACAAAACGTGTTGGATTCTTAGCGACAAAGCTTGACTGCTTCAGGGAGTTTACATCATTTAGTTTAACTGCACGATTTTCTTCTTTAGAAGTAAATAGTTGAAACACCACATCTTGTTCTACTCGAAATTTTCTAGATTTTTTAGGTCCTGGACCTGGACTAATATCCAAGAGCTCTAAAGTCTTATTAGTTCCAGGAACCAAAGAATATTCTGGCGTCTTCAGGGGAGTTTTCTCTTTACCAGGAATTGAATGTCCTTCACATAAAAAATATATTTAAAAAAAACATTTTTAGTTTACAGCTACTTTTTATCCTTTTTTGTAAAGAGTCTAACCTACTGCTGCTACTGCCGCAAGGAGGAAAACTACTGCGAAAATGTTCATAGTCTTGAATTACGCGGTAAACTGTTCCAGTGTGGCGTCCCATTGTCTTATTAAAGGTGAAGAATTTTTTTTTCAGTAGCTATATATTTAGATATGTGGCAATAAGTAAATATGTATAACCACCTTATTGGTCACATTGAAAATTGATAAGAAAAGTTGGTATGAAAGTTTTGAATTTTAAATTTGAACTAGCAACAATGCAGTAGAAGAGGTGATTATATACTGGTAAAATATGCTACACGTACTCATTAAATTCCCATTAAAATGTTTTTTTTAGCTCATAGAATAAATGAAAAAAAAATCATTTATTATAATCAGTTACCAGACACGAAGATAGTTTTACATAAATAAAAAAACTAATTCACTGCAATGATAGGAAATTTCAAATTGAGAACTTTTAACTGCTCTCTAAGCCCGAAAAATGTTCTAAAAAATCTTGCTTGGCCAACATGTTCTATTTGTCCCACGCACAGTATACTTTACAACGCGTGAAATAATTGCTGCATTCAACCAAAACTAACATAATGTGATTGATATTGGTTAAACAATCATTTCGCAATATCTTATCACATTTTATGTATCATTTAAAAATTGATTAGGCATTATCGGGGTATATTATCACCAATATTGCCAATATTATGTTAGAATGTTCAACAATGAGTGGCAACTTTCACGTATTGCATTGTTTAATTACGGAAATTAATTTGTTTTTCTTATTTAAAAACAAAACAATTGCTTATCTTTTACGCGAAATGATAGTGAAAATAAAGATTTTTATGCGGAATTCATTCAAAAGTCATTACTATGTATAATTTGTTTGAAAAATTTTTAAACAAAAAAAAATTTTATCGTTAATTAAACCAATTATAAAGAAGATTCCAAAAAGTCGTGCTCATTTTTTTTTAGGAAAAGTTACTGAGAAAACAATAAAAAAAAAAGAAAATGTTCACACCTTGAGCTTTTTACCTAAATTACTGAATTATAAATTTCTTAAAAGTTTAATGTTTTTTTTTTAATGATATTGATACGATTTTTATTGACCTTTTAACCCTTTTTTTGTTCTTAAAGACAGTAAAGAATGAAGCTATAGATTTCAGTTTGAGCAATGAGAAGAGAAAGAACATAAGAAACACTTGTTGAGTATAATCAGTAGGTATAATATGTATACAATGTACCTACTAGAAAATTATTGAACATTTGCACCCACCCACTCAAATATTCTACATATATGTATGTATGTACACGTACATATTTTGATAAAACAGTTCCTGTACAATTTCAGCATCATTTGCATATCCTAATTTACTTTCAAATAAATTGTACACGTGCTACTGTAAGATTAAAGATCGTTGACCGATCTTCTCCAGAATGTTAAATTTTAGCTGTGTTTCTTTCAGACACAGCTTTTGTGTACCGAGCAAAATCGAAAGTCGTCAGATCGGGCTCAAACTTGGGATGAGCACGAATTAGAGTCCCCACATTCCAAAAAACGTATGCGCCAAAAATTTTTTTTCCGGCCGGCCGTCCGGCCGTCCGTCCGTCCGGAGTATAACGCTAAATTGCAAGAGAACGGTAATAGATAGAGACTTGCGGTAAACGGCAAAGTTTAAATATCGACTGGAAGACGTCCGATTATGAGGTCAAATCCACCACCCACTCCCCCGTTCGCCATTTTGAATAACCTCAAAATTTTGTTTTGCCTATATCTCAGCCCCTATTATAGGTAGTAGTCTGAAATTTTGACATGTTGTAGGGGCCATCAAGAGCTTTTCAACGATACCTTATTTTCGAAAATCGGTCAAGCCGTTAAGTCAATATGGCCGCCACAATTTTTCATCGAAAATCGAACATAACTCGAAAACGGCTTGACCGATTTTAATCAACCCGGGCTCAAATGAAAGATCTCAACAAACCCTACAACTTTCCAGAACATCCGAAGTTTCAAAAGTGACCGCTAGGGAGCCAATAATCAAAAACAAAATTTTCGATGAGTTTTCGATGAATATCTCGAAAACGCCATTATCGATTTGCTTCATTTTTTGATATGTTATAGCTGACTATATTATCTAGCTCCATGCCAAAAATGAAGAAAATCTATGTCGCCGTTCTCGAGATATAGCCTTCCAAAGTTGGCATGTCATATCTCGGGTTCTACAAGTCCGATCTTGATCAACTCAAGCGCGAATGAAAGGTTTCGAGAAACCCTACAAATGTGTAGAACATTGCAACTTCGAGAAATGACCGTAAGAGGCGCTAAAGTCAAAAACAAAGTTTTCGAAAATTTCGAACTCGAATATTTCGAAAATGGCCACATAAATTTTTTTAATTTTTCGATATGTTATAGCTGACTTCAAGACCTTTCAAACAAAAAAAATTATGAAAATCTATGGATCCGTTCTCGAGATATGGCCTTCCAAACATTTCTTAGGGTATGACTTTTCAACTTTTCCCGACTTTGCGCGTACAGTCGTGATCGTGCAGTAGGACCGTCGTCAAAAAAACTTCTCCGCTGTAAAACGGCTTCAAAATGAGGAATTTTGCCTTCGTAGTAGGACAATTGGTATCCTACCTTTCCAATAGTACTAATTGTCCCACTGCGAAAGCGAAATTCCTCATTCTGCAGCCGTTTTACCGCGGAGAAGTTTTTTTGACGACGGTCCTACTGCACGATCACGACTGTATTTAAATTAATTCGCGTTCTAGTTTGCTCTCACAATATTGGTACACTGAAAGAAACACATCTCTCGTAAGCTTGTTCAGCTTACCAGTACATTTATTTTTGTTTTACATTATATACTGCGTGGTGTATGAAATATTAAAGGAGTTTACACTCTGCTGTATTAAAAAATTTCTTATTTGAAAGAATAATCAAGAGAAGGTTAATCTTTTAGGCTATCAAAAATTACAAAGAAATCGCCGAGTTTTCACATTTTTCCATTTCAAATTAGTTAGGAAAAGCCGGCAAAGATTTACATAAAATTACGTCACCAGTTTCCTTTTTTGCCAATTTAAAAAAAAATGCATAAAGATTTCTTATCAAAAATCAGTAAAAGAGTTAGCATAAATACTTGATGCATTAAAAATGAGAAAAGAATACATTGTGACGTCATTGTTTAATTTTTGTGACAATCCCCAGACAATCCTTGCCGATTCTTCTTGACTATTCAGCGTGGAAATGGGAAGATTTTTTTTGGTGATTTCTTCTTCTTTTTTAAACCTTTACAAGAATAATAATCACGTCTCTATTCCTCCCTTGTAAGATGAATTTTTCCATACATCAGTGACTAAACCTCTTTTTTTATCTTTTCAACTATAACGTGCATTCCAATCGTGTTAAACAATAGAAAATTGTTGGAAACTTATCGGTAAAAAAATCATCATAAAATCATCATAATAATTCAAACATAGAGGTGTCCCAGTGTGTTGTAGAAAAAAAATGTGTCACGTCAGGAGGATTTGTTAGAATACACTTAATTCAATAAGAAGTCCAATTTAGTGGTTTTCAAATTGTATTAGGCACGGTGAGTGACATTTTGAGCGTATCTTTCAATATAGCAAAAAAAAATTATATATAAGCGCATCACAACAATGTACGTGAATCTTCCAATTGTGGTGAGATGGGTGATGGCATAGAGGCCCCATCTCGTACAACATTTTAATGAGATTGTCAACAATATCGCAAAAGCTTTGGAAAAGCGATGTGAGTTTACAAATCATTTCAGTTTCGTCGTGGACTCCAGAGAGAGATGTTGAAATATTGACCCAACTTTTGCACCCAAAACAAAAAGTTCTTCGCATTGAGCAAAGAGTTCTGCAAAACTTTACTGCCTCACGCAGAAAGATAAACTTAGTTTTGTTCTCTGAGCTGAATAATTCGTGTGAAAACTAAAAAAAAAAAGAAATCAACATCATCCCTCAAGATGACTCCACCCTCGAAAGCTGCAATCAGACAAGTGAGTGCTTTGTGATTTTCCCGCCAAATTAAAAAAAAATTGACATCATGCAACTCCCTCGTGAAGGTTTTCATTTTTTTTTCATTTAATTTGCAATGATGTCAAGTTTAATTGGAAAAATATGTTGTTTTGGACAAAGATTGAATTCAAGTGCAATTTAAAGTTGCACAACTTTGCATGATGAGAAAAATTACATTTTATTCAAAGAGCGAATCTCATCATTCTTTCAAATTCAATTTGTTTTATTTAGATTTATTTTAATACGGAAAAAGTTCTTTGACTTTTGTTACCAAATTAAGGTGTTGGCTTAAATAATTTTCAATTCACACATAAATTTGCCAACGGTTTGCAATTTTTTTTTAAATTTTCAATAAGTGGAGTTTGAGGTGTTAAATGTGAAATGCACGTCGCAAAATTTTAGCGTGATCCCTCCTTAAAAAAAGTGGAGGAATTGGTGAAATTTCCATAGGTATTGCAGTGTGATTCAGTTGTTATGCAATTTGGAGAAAAGTTTATAATAAATCCATTAGGAAGGATTTTTTACTTCATTAGATTTCCAGAGAAAATTCTAAATTAAGTAATTTAAGAATTTTATGATTCAAAATAATTATTCCTAAAAAATTATATTATTCAGAATCATAATATTCAGAATCATAAAAAATATAATAAAATAAACAAAAAAGTCAATCATAACGCGTCCAGTTATAAGAGTTGGTGTCCCACAACGTGTAGAAGTTTGTTTATGCGTTGTAATGCGATTTGTGAGCAGAATTAGTAGAAAAATTTGATTATTTTTGTAAAATTCGGCAATTTGATGGATAAAAATGGTCATATCTCAAGTTCTATAAGACTTACAGAAATTTCTTGACCAGTTTTGGAAAGGTATTAAAACAGGCTATAAATTGATATAAATTTCACTAATTTTCAAGGTCACCTCCAGAACACAAAATGGCGGCTTTTTGTTTTACGAAAACAATTTTTGGCATTTTTTGTCCCGAAGGAATGATTTTAGAGGTTTCTGATCTTCTAGAAAGTTGTAGAGTTTTGCAAAACCTTTAATTTGATACCAAATTGAGCAAAATCGGACAATCCGTTCAAGAGATATGGCCCTTAGAACTTTTCAAATTTAAGAATTTTTCAAATGCCTATATCTTCTAAACGGCGACATAGATTTTCTTCATTTTTGGACTGATGAAAGATATTAAGTCAGGCTACAACATATCAAAATTTAAAAGATTTGCCTAATGGGGATTCGGAGATATAGCCCCTTAAAGATAGGCAATTTTTGTTTTTGTTTTTAGCGCCTCTTGCGGATGTTTTTGAAACTTGAAATGTTCTAAATAGTTGTAGGGCTTCTCAATACCTTTCATTTGATACCAAGATGGTCAAAATCGGTCAAGCCGTTCTCGAGTTATATTGAAAAAACACTTTTTGCTTTAGGCCGCCATATTTGCTAAACCGCTTGACCGA
This sequence comes from Lutzomyia longipalpis, assembly GCF_024334085.1. Classification (NCBI taxonomy): domain Eukaryota; kingdom Metazoa; phylum Arthropoda; class Insecta; order Diptera; family Psychodidae; genus Lutzomyia; species Lutzomyia longipalpis. The sequence goes on from NC_074710.1 coordinate 12,959,769, forward strand.
TTTTCAAGTATGAATTATCGATGAAAACGTCTCACTGAGCTCTACAACATACTAAAATTTCAGATCTCTAGCTATAAGGGAAGTGGTTGACAGTAGTTCAAAATGGCAGACGGCGGCCATCTTGGATTTCGAAAATGCGAAAAAATGAAATTTTACACCCACATTTCTATAGAAAACTTCAAACCGGAAGTCTCTATCTGTTACCGTTCTCGAGCTATAAGGCAAAGTTTAGCGCAGAGGCCGGCAGGCCGGCCGGAACATTTTTTTTCCACCACCATTTTCGTAATGTGGGATGTCTAAAACGTGCTCATACCAAGTTTGAGCCCGATCTGAGGTGGTCGGTTTTTCCGACGATTACAATACTTGGTGTTGGCCACGAAGTGGAACACCAACTAATTAGAATCTAGATGATTATTTTCCTACATTAATCAGTAACTTTCACATGAATAATACTTGGATTTTATTTTCTTTAAATTAAAAAAAAAACTGAGTAAAAATGAGTTTTTCAGCAATACAAATCGAAGGCTAAATAATAAAAAGTCGTAAGTCTGTTCGGCGCCCTTTATTGTTTAGTCCTCGAAATCTAACTATTTAAATTTACATTAAAAAATTCAAATAGGAAATACAAATTGAAGAAAAAATAATTTCTCTCTTCATGATTTTTTCTAAACTTTTACGTTCAATAAAATTAATATTCTTGGGACGAACATGAATGAATAAAACAATTTCATGATTTTATTAATTTGTGCACTGTTAAAACACTATTTTGGATATAAAAGCGTCAATATTCTTTAGATAAAATCATTACTCATAGAAAAAAAAACAAGAACATGATTCCAAATGATTCTCAAATTAATTTTAAAATAGAAAAATTTAATGATGAAATGTAAATCTTACTCTGTACAGTCTGCAAAATTATTCACGTTGAGCATATATTTTGCACAAAAATAAAATTTTTTGGCATTTGAAATTAACCTTGATGAAATGAACGTTTATATCCGCATAGAGATATTTAGGTCAAGATATTAAGAATTCTGCTTGAATATGGGTTAACAAATTTTAGTTATTTCAGATTATTTTCCATACAAGTTTTAAGGTTAATGAGCATTCATTCTTACAGAAAGAATTTACAATATTTGTAGTGATGCACGAAAGGGTTAAAAATCAATCTTCTCGCTTTTACTATGATTTAATTATAGTGAATAAATCAATATTACTTCTTTCACAACATTTTAACCAGAATGTTGAAGATATTTTTCTTGTACAATGAAGGTTAAGCTTGATTTCATTATTAAACAATTTAATCTAGAATTCGTACAACGGACATATCTGGGTTAATTTAATATTAATGTATTTATTCTCAGTCTAGAAGCAAATTACGTTATGTACTTATACTCTTTTTTTGTACAAATTAAGGAAGTACTGACGGAATTCAGAGTCTGGGACCATTCAAGAAATAATGAAGGAAAAATCACCCACAACATCCGATTACAAAAATAATTATTGAAAAGCATAATACGAAAGTTCAACAATCGAAATTTACGATTTTTTTTTGTTAATGTCAGGTAGCTAATTTACCTCCGGAAGACTTCTCAAATTGCTTCTCAAGGAAAAAGAAGTTTTACGGTGTAATTTTCCAAAATTGCACAAAAAAGAAATTTATTCATCAATTAACGTCCAATTCAGTGACAAAATATTCTTTTTTTTTGAGAATTTAATTAAATCTGTTGTTTACCTGCGCTTAAATGGGATTGTTTTAAATGTTTATTTCATTTGTTTATCCGAGTGTTTATCTTTTCGTGCAATTTTATGATAAAATCGTAACTTAGCCACAGTCTAAAAATAATTCATAATCGTTGAAAGTTTATACGGAAGTCATTTTAAATTACAGAGTTAAACGGATTATTGTGAGAGTTAAACAGAGAATCCGTGATAACTCATCATTACCAGAAAAATATTTATTTTAAAATTAAGAAATTAGTAGGGATGGCATTTTCACAGATTTACCTGCCCTAATTATCTCTATTGACCTTTGAAAGGTTTAAAATCAGTTTTATTTTTCAATTTTCTCAACCATTCAGTGATCATAAGTGATTCCAAAGTCCATAACATCCCACAAAAACCCAACAAATAAACATTAAAAAAATAAACAATGTGTACTCAATTGTGGAGATTTATGCGAATTATATGGTTTTAAATAATGGTGAAAATTACAAAAATTTGTTTGTTAAATGAATGTGGGATCAAGTGGAAATAATAGTTCTTCTATCATCAGACTATCAAGTGCGATAATTGCACTCCTCGCATTATTTTATGCTTCATTCTTATCCAGTTAAAACCAATTTTGACGGTATCACGAGTTTTGTTTATTTTTGCTATTCTTTTTGTTGGTAATTTACGGTTAGATTTGACCAATTAAATTAAGGAGATAGGTATACATTCACAATATGTTTAACGCTTTGAAGTTACTAATTTCTTTTATGAGTTTGATAGTTATTGTATTGTTCTGTCTAGAAGAGTTACTATAAAGCCCGACATTGGGCCATTTTTCTCACTTCTAAATAAAATTAATTTAAATACGCGCAGTCGAGAAAAGTTGCAAAGTTTTCCCCCAAGAAATCTTTAAAACGCCATATCTCGGAAACGGCTCCATAGATTTTCGAGTTTGAGCTATCGTTAGAAAGGTCTTAACCTCAACTATAACATATTAAAATATGAGGTAAATCTATAATGGCATTTTCGAAATATTCGAGTTCGAAATTTTCGAAAATTTTGATTTTGACTTTAGCGCCTCTCGCGGTCATTTCTCGAAGTTGCGATGTTCTAGACATTTGTAGGGCTTCACGAAACCTTTTATTTGCGCTTGAGTTGATCAAAATCGGACCTGTAGAACCCGAGATATGACATGCTAACTTTGAAAGGCTATATCTCGAGAACGGCGACATAGATTTTCTTCATTTTTGGCATGGTGGTAGATAATATAATCAGCTACAATATCTGAAAAAATGAACCAAATCGATAATGGCGTTTTCGAGATATTCATCGAAAACTCATCAAAAATTTTGTTTTTGATTTTTGGCCCTCTAGCGGTCACTTTTGAAACTTCGGATGTTCTAGAGAGTTGTAGGGCTTGTTAAGAGCTTTCATTTGAGCCCGGGTTGATCAAAATCGGTCAAGCCGTTTTCGAGTTATGGTCGATTTTCGATGAAAAATTGTGGCGGCCATATTGACTAAACGGCTTGACCGATTTTCGAAAATGAGGTATCGTTGGAAAGGTCTTGATATCCCCTACAACATATAAAAATTTCAGATTTTTAGCTATAATAGGGGCTGAGATATAGGCAAAACAAAATTTGTGGGTTATTCAAAATGGCGGACGCGGGGGTGGGGGGTGAATTTGACGTCATAATCGGATTTCTTCATGTCGATATTTAAACTTTGCCGTTTACCGCAAGTCTGCATCTATTACCGTTCTCTTGCAATTTAAGTTTATGATCCGGCCGGACGGCCGGCCGGAAAAAACTTATTTTTGGCGCATACGTTTTTTGAGCCCGATCTGACGACTTTCGATTTTGCTCGGTACACAAAAGCTGTGTCTGAAAGAAACACAGCTAAAATCTTTTAAGAAATTTTAGAGTAATTAAGAAAAAATAGTTCTTTGACTTTCGAAGTAGTAGAGGGCTTTCGCTATCAACGCAACGTGAGGACATTTTTTCTAAATTTGAAAATCTTCTGATCCAGGATCCAGGAGCAAATTTTCAATTGATCTTTGGTGATCTTAAGGATACAAGCTGAGAACCTATCCTATCAATCGCCTTACTGGCATATTAGTACTAATATTGTTAGTTTAATTCATTTCATTTTAATTTATAAGGATTTTCGTGACTTTAACCTTCATTTTAAATGTTAAGAATTTGTGCAAAATGTTCTAAAAGACTAATTTAATTAATTTAGTGATTAAAATTTAATATTTTTAATTATTTAATTTAATTTAATTTGAGTCTGAAACGTTAAGCCCTAAATAAAATTCTTGGTCATCGCTAAAAAAAAGCAGAAATTTGTATAAAACTTTAAGATCGTGATGATTGCTATAAAACTTGAAGTATGTGATTTTTAAAGCTCTTTTATGTCTGTCTAAAGTACTTTTATCAATATCAAACTCATAAAAGAAAGCCAGGTGATAACATGCAGACGTTATGTGGAAAAAATCTAATAGAAAATTTATTTTATTTTCTTAATATCTTTATGAACAATAAACATTGAAAAGGAAAAAAAATCTGATGATGAATTCAGCAGGAAAAGTTGCAATTTGAATAATTTGATGCTGTCAAGTGTCCCCCAGAAAAAAATCTTCAATCTTCTTCTGTTGCTCAATTATTCCTCAAGTTACACGCAACACTTTGATTTCTCTGTGCGCTTCATTTAAATAATTCGCAAAACCTTGACGTCATTGTAATGAGAACTTTTCCATGCACGCCATTTTGCAGAATATTCTTTTTTTCTTAAAAAAAAATTAAAATAAATAAATAAATAATAAAAAAAGAAGCTAAAATTCTAATTAAATAATATACGGTAACTTCCGCGCCGGTGTGATGATCTCTAAAAATGTGACGTTAGATTAATTAATCGGTCGCGTGACGATGCTCATTAGCACTTGGTCGTGAATTTTCAACTTAATTTTCCTTTTTCTAAGCAAATCAGTTTAATGTTCTTTTTTACCACCCATTGAGTCACATTGCGTTCTAGCGGGAGATGCGGAGATGCTAAAATATTTTTTCTTCTTAATTCTCTGTTTGTACACAATTCTCTGTAATTTGAAGCAATTTTCCGGAAATTTTGTAGACAAATAAGAAAAATTTTTGTGCTTTCCATTCGATCCTCAACACGTAGAGAGAGAAAAGAATTCCAACAAAACTCACTGAATAAGTGAATAATTGGGCGCAATTTAAAATTAGCGGGTGGTGTCGATTTTCGGGTCAAATTGGATAATTTTATCATGGAACTTCTTTCTTCTTCTCCCCCCTTGAGCAAGGTGGCTTCAAAAAGAGAACAGATAAAATGGTGCGAAATGCAGTGAAATTACGCGAGTAAACACTGTATACACTACTCCAACAATTGAGTATACCGTGTGTTAAAATAAACAAGAACATTTGTCAAATTGTTTAGCGTTGTTGAATTTATTTGCAAAGAAAGTTATTTATTTGCTCTTTCAATTTAAGCTTCGTTTTATATCCGAAGAATCTGATTCATTGGTTTTTTTCCAGGTGAATATAGTTCAATGAAAATTTTATCCATTTTGCTATGTTTTGATCTTACCTAAACTTTAGGAAAATGATTTTTTAAAGGAAAAGATTTTTTTTTTTTAAATACTTTTCACATAATTTTCAGTTAATATTTTTGAATAGTTTTATAAGAACGAGATAAGGACAATATATGTTCTTATATACGTTATGTATGTATGTATACTAATAAAATTTAGCTAACTTGGGGTGAAATTCACTATAAAATCAGGCTTAAGATTCCTAAGTCGGGCCTAAGTTTTTTTGACCACCTACAGATTTTTTGAGGTACAGTTTTAAGGTTTTAAAGTCAGACTTAAGTCTTTTTAAAACAGGGTTTAGTTTTTTTTTTTTGACTTGGACCAAGTTTTTCTGGCTAAATATAGATTTTTTGAACTAGACTTAATGAGTTTGAGTCTGGTTTAAGCCTACTTAAAACAGGCTTTACTTTTATTTTACTTAGGAAGTTTTTTTTGCCAAAATATAGGTTTTAGCGTGAAGTCTGGTTTAGATTTTATTAAATCAACCATAAATTTTTAGATCAAATTTATTTCTTTTTAGTTAAACCTAATTTTTCCTTAAGCTGGAACTAAGTTTTTTTATGGCTGAATTAATTTTAAATGATTTTTATGAAATTCATTACATAAGATAGCCAAAAGGATATTTTGATCGTCAAAATCCTAATTTGTCCCGATTCGGCTTGACTTAATCCTTAAACCCTTAAAGGTCTGGACTTCAGAAAACTGATACCTAGCATAAAAAACTAAAGCCTAGTTTAAATAAACTTAGGCCTGACCTAGAAAAACTTGAGGCTGATTTTGAAATAGAAACTCATCAGTTGCTCTTTCTTTTCTTTTTTGCAGACAATCCTGTCGCTATGTGTCTCTCTGGGGTACTTCGGAATTGGCCTTGTTCGTGGCTTCTCCGCACCTGCTATTCCGTCCATCAAAGACACAATTCCGGAACTCCTTCCGGACTTACATATTGAGGCATGGGTGAGCTCTGTGCCACCTCTGGGTGCCTTCTTTGGTAGCCTCATCACAGCCGTCCTTATGCACCGTCTGGGTAGGAAGTTTTCCGTCCTCCTTGCTGCTCCCATTTGGGTTGTCTCATGGACATTTATTGCACTAGCCCAGCGCTGGGAAATCATCATGATTGGCCGTGCATTGTCGGGAATTGCAGTCGGGATCACCCTGCCCTCAGCTCAGATCTACGTCAGTGAGTGCAGTGATCCGAAGATTCGCGGAGTACTCGCATCATTCCCCTCCATCTCAATGTCCCTCGGGATTGTCTTCTCCTACGTCATTGGGAGCTTCCTACCGTGGCGACAGCAAGCTTGGTTTGCCTGTGCTGTGGCTGTGGTACAATTCTTTGCCATTCTCTACCTGCCAGAGTCACCAGTGTGGCTGAAGTCCAAAAAGAAGATCCCCGAGGCTGATGTTTCGGCAGAATGGCTAGTCTTGTCGGGCTTCACAACAACTGCAGATCAAGTGAATCAAGTGAAACTGTACAAATCCTACTCTTTCCGTGCACTGTGTAGAAGGACAGTACTCCTACCACTTGCTGTGGGTCTCACCCTGCTTATGATCCAGCAACTAAGCGGCATTGATGCTGTGATCTTCTTCACCGTGGAGATCTTCAGGAGTGCTGGAAGTTCCATTAATGGGAATATTGCTACAATTATTGTGGGCCTGGTGCAGCTTCTCAGCAACTTTGCATCCCTCTTCGTTGTTGACCGTTTCGGACGGAAGCCACTGCTCATCATTTCCGGTGCCTTGATGTCCATTTCAATGACCTCCATGGGATTTGCATTTAATTTAACGGACAGTGGGAATCACAACTACGGGTTCCTCCCACTTATGAGCCTCATTGTCTTCATGATTGGCTTCTCCGTGGGCTTTGGGTGTATCCCCTTCCTTCTTATGGGTGAAATTTTCCCCACAAAACAACGCAGCATCCTCAGCTCATTTGCGGGGTCTTTCAACCTCCTCATCATGTTTCTCGTAATCTTCACATATCATCCACTACAGCGTGCCATAACCACCGCCGGGACATTCTGGGCATACGCCGTAATGTGCATCTGCGGCGTGCTCTTTGTGATATTCCTCGTTCCGGAGACAAAGGGTCGCGATCTCGAGAGTATTACGCAGCTCTTCGAAAAGAAGACACATTCACGGAAAGTTTCCGCCATCTCATCCGGAACGGACAATAAGCATGGTGTGGATAATCTCGCTGTTGTAATCACAACGAGTGACGTGAATCTTGCGCATCCCGATGGGGTACCACCAGTTAGCAAGACTTAACGTATATAGCAATTTCTCCAAAAAAAAAATGAGCTCAAGTAAAGAAACGAGACGCTCAATAGGATACAAAATACGATATTCAATTAGCACAGTGATATCAAAAGCAAAAGAGGCATCTCTTTGGCTTCATCTCTGGTACACGCACCTCCCGCGCTCTGGCTCAATTCACCGCGATCCGGTGGAAATCAGTTATGTCGCAGCCTGAGTCAGCATCTACCCATGGCGGGACTCAAAATGATCATAATTATTCCAAATTAGAGAGCATTTTGTTTTGTTTCTCTTGATTAGAGCAGGATCAACAATGATTAGACACAATATTCTCAAATATTTGCCCCAACAGTGATCTAATGGGTCGAGATTAGCCATTTATCGACCACTCACTGCGTGTAGATAGCCATCAATCAACACGTTGTGCTCAATATTTCACTTAATTAAAATTTCTTTTTAACATTTTACCGAATTTCCTGTTGTGAAAATTACAGTCAGAATGTTATTTAAAAAGTTCTTTATTACAATTGGATGTAATACCATAAATTGAGAAGCAATTTTGAATGTCATTTCGTGCTCTAATTTGGGCGTGAACGCTAAAGAAGAATTCCTTGCTGATTGAAATGTCTTTCCCAGTAACACCCCAGGAGAAGAAGACATTCAAAAGGAAAATAAGTCACTTGGCAAGATCGTAAATTTACACATTGAACCGAAAGAATTAATTGCCGGGAAAACCTCCTCAATTCAATTTGAATCCATTTTCCAGAGAGTTGCTCAAAGAATGATGTCGCATAGGTTGTAATCTCAAATCACAATCAAATGCTGTAGTGATGTTGATTTATTTTTTAATGCTTTTTTGTGAAGTATATTTGTAAATAAAGTTTTTAATAAATTATACAGATTTAATAAAAAAAAATCTTTTTGTTGAATTTTTAGCAAGGGGGTAGCTAGAAATTTATTCTCTAGGAGGTTTTGAAAGAAAAGAATTGTCTGAAGACAAGGTTGAAGTAAAAGGAGGCAACAAATTGCTTAAGGAAAGGATTGAGGTAGAAGTTTATGAAGATTGAGATCATTCAATTCAAAACCGAAACAACGGCTAATGCTGCATTAGAATTAGCACGTATCGACATTATTTGTGCAATTCTAACGTTTGATATTAAATTTAATGTTTTGCGTTATTATTTTGTCTTCTCTACGTTTCAATTCATTATTACTGTTTTATGATTCTTTCAATGTTTAACGTTTGATTTTTTTTTCTAATGCGTTTCCCATTCTTAACGTTTGACAGTTATTCTTATGCTTGACGTTATTTTTTAAACGTTTGACGTTCATTTTAACGCTTTAAACTACTTTAAAGTTTTTTCTTTCTATCGTTTTTGCTACATTTTAGCGTTTAACCAGTCTTTAAAATCCTTGAAAATATCTGTTAATATGATAAATATATTCAATTCCAATATTTAACCCTTTCGCGTCCACTTGAAACATCGAAACATGCGGTCTTTTTATCACGATATTTATTCTGAAAAAAATGCTTTCTCAGAGGACTTTTCTCAGTCAGAACGTCTTCTTTGGCCTCTTTTGCCTGAATTTAATGCATTTGTAACTCGTAAAAACAATAAAACTTATAAAAGTTTGGAAAAATAAAATGTTTTACGCTTTTTTGACATTTTTTCCTAATAATTTATTTCTTTTTTATATAATTTTTATTATATTTTATGTAGGTATCTCTTTTGTTAGATCTTTCTTTTTAAACGTTTGGCATTTATTTTCTAACGTTTGACAATGTTATTGTTATGTCCTTTAAATCTCCTTTATGAAATTTTCAGAAATAAAAATTTAAAAAAGGAATAAAAATAAGATTAAAAAAATCATGTGTCTCTCAGGAGATTTTGGACACCAAAACAGCTTCCTCAGCTACATCACTGAAATGATCTAGAGTAGATACCTATCCGTTTGCACTTAATGATTTGTTTTCTTTCCCAAAAAACTGAATTTGCTAATTGAAATATTTCTTTAACAAAAAATCTTACACCTTTTTTTTATCGCACAGAGATCTTCAGTGATCTCCTAAAGTTATTAACAAGAAGATTAATCATAAAAAAAGAACCTGAGGGGAACGTTGAAAAAAAGTCTCTCGACACGATCTCGTCATTCCTCTGTGTGTGATTTGCTGAGTGAGATGATTTATTTTGATGCCACTTGGCATATTTTCCTATATGTTTTCTTTTTTCCCCACATCTCTGAGTGAAAAAAATGTTCAAATGAGAAAAAAAAATGTCCACTCGGTGCTTCCAAGATGAGAGAGAGAGTGAAGAAGGAGAAACAATAAAATTAATCACTTTGCCAAGAGAAGCAAAAGTATAAATTCTAAAGCATCTAACTAATTAGGGTTTGGCTAAGAAGGGAATTTGGTGTGAAAAAGTTCTTGAAATATTTCAAATTATGGAAATTACGAGAAGCAGTTTTGGGATTCTTTTTTGCAAATTTTTGCAATGCAAAATATTTCCAATTCATGCAGACAGGTCAGTAAGAAGAACTTTTGAAGACCTTTGGGACGTTTTCATTCAAAAAATACTTTTAATGCACCTCATTCGACGTATTCCAATTTAAGAGTTAAAAACAATTAATTGTGACGTCATTGTTTGTATTTTTAGTCAAATCTTTGCGTGTTTTTTCCAGTTTATCCTAGAGTAAAAAATAATCAAAAATATTCATTTCTTTTTTGATCCTGTACAAGATAAAATTTCGTGCATTACGATTGTTTTCTCGATTGATGGTTTAGTCCATACAGAAACGAATATGCTTCTTTAAGTTCAAGGAGTTTATTCAATATGTTTCAGTTAATTTTTTTTTCAAAGTAATAAAACTAATTATTTTTCAGTACTTTCTTTAAGTCTACTTCTGAATTATAGTTTCACTGATAATAAATTTTATAGAATTTTTTTTGAAAATCATTATTTTCGATTTATTTATCACGCAAATTGTATCAATTTGTGAGCTCAAGATTTTCAAATTTCGTGAAATTTTCAAATTCTAACGTGTTTTTTTGGTGCTTTTATTTATGCGTATTTTCACATTCTCCCCAAAGCATCGAGAGCCCCACGAACTTGGCTATTATTTCTGCATTGAGACATAGGACTTTTTGAGATTATTTCAGTTGAGGATTACCTCTTGTGCTGAACACATTTTCCCGCATATTGTGAGTCTCTTTGCCATACGAGTGTGTGTGTGTGATGATTTAGGCGCGGACAAGTGCATAATACCTACAGTCTGTGCGTGCAAAATACATAATAGTCGACGTTATCAGAGCATCGCGATAAGAACTTGTGGAAATCAAAGAGTTTAGACTTGAGAAGTTATTATCTCAAGAATCTCTTATAGGTAATTAATTGATTAAAAAAAACATCTTTTTAAAAAAGAATTATTACGTAAGAAAAAATTAAAAAAAAGAGTGAGAAAAGTAATTTTTCCTGAAGTGATTAACGTCTTTTAGCGATCTTGAGAATAAATCTGAAAAAAAGAAAACTTTTCACGAAGGGAGTTTGTGGTTTTTCTTTATTTTTAGAAACAATTCTCTCTTTCTCTTTTTTTTCCTACCCCAAAGATCCCCGTGCAGATTGGAAAATCGAAGATATTTTCACAATGCTATAATGTTTAATTAGAAGTGAAGTGAAATCAAGTTGAAATGAGTTGGACAAGAATAGCTCATCAGGCTCCTGCCAAGTAATTGCAATGAGATAAATTGCATCACATGATGCTGTATTTTGGTGCAAATTCCACAAGGAAAATGCTTTTCACTTTACAAAATACCAGACTATCGTCCAAAGGAGCATAAAAAAATGAAAAGATTTTTTTTCCATCAACTAAATTCTCTTATCAGAGAACAAAATATAAATTTAAAAAATAAATATCGCGACACTTTGAATGGATATTATTGTTACACAACGTCTCCATCGTAAATTATGTTGTGGAAAAGCTAAAAATATTTTCATATATCGCACCATGGTTAAAATTTTTCGAGGAAAATGTCATATTATGTATATTTTGCCTCAACGCGTATTGTCTGCAAGAGCGCCAACGATAAATGTCAGACAGATGGACTGTGTTGGGTTTTTCTTGGCACGCACACTTCATAGCGAAGAAGAGTTTTCTTTGGCGGATAAGATGCGACGACAATGTGATAGGCATGGTCAAGTTTAAGGGTAGAGTGATTCTTCCGTTGGACAAAGCACTGAATGTGTGCAAAATTGAATGTTTTGCTCATTGCAAATTCATAAAATTGCTCAAACGGTCGTTATGCTTTTTATCTATATAATAAAGAAAGGATTTCGTGTCTGTACAGCTATACAAATCTACACCGTTTGACCGATCGTGATGAAATTTGGTACAGAGACTCCTTATATCAGGCGCTTTCGAATGGCCGTATTCATTTTCCCCCCAAAGCCCCCCTTCAGGTAGCCCCCATATAAAAGTCATGTATTTTTTGCGAATTTTTGAATTTGGCGCCTGAAATGTTGTATGAAAATGATTTCTTCTCTTTGCAAATTTTTTTCTTTTGGGTTTGATGAGAGCTCTCCATCTATCTATATAATAAAGAAAGGATTTCGTGTCTGTACAGCTATACAAATCTACACCGTTTGACCGATCGTGATGAAATTTGGTACAGAGACTCCTTATATCAGGCGCTTTCGAATGGCCGTATTCATTTTCCCCCCAAAGCCCCCCTTCAGGTAGCCCCCATATAAAAGTCATGTATTTTTTGCGAATTTTTGAATTTGGCGCCTGAAATGTTGTATGAAAATGATTTCTTCTCTTTGCAAATTTTTTTCTTTTGGGTTTGATGAGAGCTCTCCATCTATCTATATAATAAAGAAAGGATTTCGTGTCTGTACAGCTATACAAATCTACACCGTTTGACCGATCGTGATGAAATTTGGTACAGAGACTCCTTATATCAGGCGCTTTCGAGTGGCCGTATTCATTTTCCCCCCAAAGCCCCCCTTCAGGTAGCCCCCATATAAAAGTCATGCATTTTTTGCAAATTTTTGAATTTCGCGCCCGAAATGTTGTATGAAAATGATTTCTTCTCTTTGCAAATTTTTTCTTTTGGGATCGATAAGTGGCCCAAATCTGCCTTTAAACCATCATAATTTATTTTCTCTCTGAAATTTGCGCGAAGCGCAACAAATCCCCGCGAAGCGGGGCGAGGTAAATTGGAGCGAAGCGACAATTTACCTCGTGTAGCAATATAAAATACATAAAAAATATATGAAGAATTTAAAATTCAAAGAGGCGTTAGAAAGTCATTAATTGAAAAGTAAAAAGTATATAATTTGTTCAATAAAATAAGAGAAGAAAATGCTAAACATTTGAATTGAAAATTAATTTTCATAGAAAGAAAGAATAAAATTTATTCATTTCAAAACCACTCTCTTGTTTTACGACAGTTTAGTATTTTTGAATATGGAGCCTTTAGCCTAGTTAACCCTCTAGCCCTAACCAAACAATCGGAAATGATTGTTAGTTTTTATTTTATTTAATTTTGTTACGGGTTCCATCCAATAAGATGATTTCCCCATGATTGTTAGTGATGAACGCAATTTTATGGAATATCTTTAGACTGCATTCAACCCTTCCTATCGTCTTTCTAAGTGTAAGAAAAGATCAAACGAAGCTCGGACAATGTAGTTTCGTGTTTTTGCCGTTGTGGCGCTGATACGTTATTTCGCAAAAATAACAAGTTTTTGATATATTTTAACCGTATTTAACATAAATTCGACCTTGTTGAATCAATACAAATGTCAACAATGAAATTTATAGCATAATTTGCAAAAGTTAGGACAATTGGAAGAATATTTTTGTTAGAACTCTGTTGAAAAATTTGTTTTTTTTTCGACTCTTTGTTACCTGATTTTTATTACTCTAAAGACTAAAAAGTCAAAACTTCAATTAAAAAGATTTAAAAGCCTTAAAATACATAAATTCTTTTTCAATTATAAATGAAACGCAAATTTATTTACTTTTGAGCACATTAAATCACTTTAATCTCAATTACAATATCTGTTATTAATTGATGCTTTCGACGTGCCTACAAATACGTTACGTTGAGGATGTTGAGTCAATTATAAAACACATGAAATGAACTTATTAATGTTTCATTTTTTCGTAATTCTTTCAAATCTGATTGTATTTATTTAAATTTGTATTTTTTCAGTCAATCAACGAAGGAAAGTTGAGAAAATGGGTAGAAAATCAAAAGGAAAAGCCAACAGAAACAACCAACAGGCAGTTAAAGTTAGTCAACCAATTGGTAATCAACTCTCTGGTGATGCTGCAAAAAAGGAAACTCCTGTAGCGGAAGAAACAGCTGAAATTGCTCCGAGTATTGCTAAGTCTGAGCCAAGCAGCAGCAATGATGCACCGACAACAGCAGTAGCTGAAGCAGCAACAGCAGAACCTGTAAATGTTGCCCAAGAAATAGCCAAGGAAGAACCCCAAGAGCAAGAAATGGAAGACACTGGAGCAGAATTCAGTCAAGTTGGGAAGAAAAAAAGAAATAGAAATCGCAACAAGAAAAAGAATCAACAAAACATCCAAGAAGTTGAGCAAAATGCAACTGCACCAGATGAAAATGCACCGAAAAGTCCACCCGTGGTGCCTGAAGTGGCCAAAGATGTGCAAAATAAGGAAGAAATGGCTGAAAAAGCATTAAATGCCTCATCAAAGCGAAGTGAGAAGAATAATAAAAAGAAGAATGCAGAGAAAGCAAATCAAGTGGCGTCTGTTGATGAAAATAGAATTTGTGGTGTGGCAATAGATACAGTTGTGAAAGCCAATGAAAGTGGTGACAATGTTGTAGCAAATGACGTTCAACATACAAAAGTGCCGAAAGAAAATTTGTCACACCTCGCGGGGGAAGCTCTGAAAAAATTAGAAAATCCACCTGAGAAAAAAAAAGAAGAGCTCAAACCAGACGCTAAACCTACAGTTGATCAGGAAATTAGTTCTCAGAGTAAATCTGGCGAGAAGCCTGCAGTTAAAGATGAGGTTCAATGTGAAATTAAGCCTGAAGCTAAGTCAGAGATTTCGCCTGAAATTAAGGAAAAACCAAAAGAAAAATCTCAAGACAAAAATGAACCTAAACCTTCAATTAAACAAGAGGCAAAAGGAGACATCAAAACCGACTTAAAATCTGATGAAAAGCGTGAAGAATGTAAGGCTCATGCACCTCCATCTGAAGTCAAACAAAATAAATTCAACAAAAAAGCTGAGAAGCAAAAAGAAAATAAAAATTCTAAAGCCGAAACTAAGCCTAATGTTAAAGCACAACCTGAAGCTAAACATCAAGATGATCCTGTTAAAGTTCAACCGAAGGAAACTGCAACGTCTGATAACAAGACTGTTCAAGAAAATATCGAAGCTGCTGTAGAACCAGATAAAAATGAGATTCTAAATAAGCCTGAGATCATAAAAGAAACCAAAGCTGAAGAAAAATCTGAAGATAATTTCGAAGTTAAGACTCCTGCCAAAGAACAACCAAAAAGTGAGAGCAAAAAAATAAAACAAATTGAAGATGTAAAATCGGGAGAACAGGTTGCAATCAAGACTGAAGCTAAACCTGAAGATAAGCTTGAAGTAAAGTCTGAAGATAAAACTGATAGTAAACCAGAAGTCAAAGTAGTCCCGAAATCAGATCAAAAGCAAGAAGGTAAATCTAAAAATGATAAATCCCAAAAAAAGCAGCAAAAACAACAAAAGACAGAGCAAAAGGTACCGGATAAAAAGACAAAGCCTGAGGACGTTAAGAAAAATACAGAGCCAAAGATTACTCCAGATAAAACAACAGAATTAACAACAGATCAAGTACCCCTCTGTGAAGCTCCGAAAGCCGCCACATTACCAAAGACTGATGAAACAAAGGAGCTTGCAAAGCTCGTTGATACAGCTTCTAAGGTGGAAGTACCTTTGATAGATCCAATAACAATTGAAATCTCTCAACCACTCATCATTACAACGGAGGTGTGCAAAGATAAACTTAAGGAACCAAGTACTGAATCAACATTGGCACAGCTTATTGAGCTAGTTTCCAACACCGATATACCATTGCAGGATATGTGTCCAGCAGGTGTAAAGGAGAAAATGGCAGAATTTCAGAAGCCAATAGCTGAAACTGGTGCAGCTTTGGCTGAATTAGTTAATGTCGTTGCAGGAGTTGATGTCCCTCTAAAAGATGTTGAACTTCCAATAATCGAGGATAAAACTGATAAAGGGCTAAAAGGTAAAAAGGGTAAACAAACGAAAGGTAATGAAACAAAATCTCCGCAAATTCAGGAGAAAAATCAAGATATAAAGAAGGCAGATGCTACGAAGCCAGAGGCTAAACCAAGTGAATTGAAAAAAGACAATAAGAAAAATAATGAGGCTACAGATAGTAAAGATTCAAAGCAAGATAGTTCAGCCAAAGAGAAGATTGAAGTCAAAGAGTCTACAGCGGCAAGTCAAGAACTACAAACGGTAGTCCCTCAGACAGAAGAAACTAAAGAGACTGCAGCCCCTGATAAGGAAATTGAAGTAACGCAGGTTCAAGAAATTAAAAAGGACACAGAAGCAAGTCTGAATGAGAGCCATCCAGAGGTTAGTAGTGAAGCTCCTAAAAAGCCTGAGAGTCAAGATTCATGCCAAGAAAAGACTGCAATATCAACAGAAGGGAAGAAAGACGAAAAAATTGAGCCAAAATCAGAACAAACTCAAACTTGTAAAGATAAGGAAACGAAACCTCTTGAAGAACCCAAAAAAGAGAGTTCTGTCCAAACAGCTCCAAGTTCACAGAAACCGTGTCAAAATACATCTCCACCAATTACAAAGAAGAATAAGGATGATGCGAATATAAGAGCAGCAAAGGAGAAGAGCGAGGCTAAGGCAAAAGAAGTTCCTGAAAAAAATCCGCAGGAGAAAATGGATGCCATTTCGTTTGAACCAGATAAATTAATTGATATCCTGGACACAAAAATGCAGACACTACCTACCAGTACTGGAGCCATTAAGAAGGTTCCAAAGCAAAAGGCTGAGCAGGAGAAAGACAGCATTGGGAGCAGTGACATGGGAGCACAGACACAGATTAGTGTCTTACCGTCTTTCCATGACAAAACTAAGCCATCAGAGGAAGTTAAGGCATCAAATGAGGGTAGGAAAATTAATCAGCCTGCTCAACAGGTACAACAACAGAAGACGGATAAAAGCGGGAAGACTTCGCCACAGAAGAGTCCACCCAAGTCTCCGGCTGGTAAGAAGCCCCAAATACCTCCAAAACCTGAACATCTTCTGAAGAAAACTCCGCAACAAGGCCCACAAAAGGAACCGTTGAATCAGTCTTCAAAAGCGCCTGAAAAACCCGCAGGAAAGAAACAAATGATTTTGTCAGATGACGAAGAAGAATTTATTGAATACAAATTTACACCAAGACAAGTCTTCCTCGCTACAATCTGCCAAGTTTGCAAGATAGCCCTGCAGAGTCCAAACCCATGCCTGAGCTGCCTCATGGTTTCCTACTGCAGTGAAGCTCATGCGAAAGAAGATGCCGTGATACATCAACCACTATGTCGTGCACTTCAGGAAATTGCCCGGAAACGTGGAGGGCATGTTTACAATAATGCAAAGATCCTGTCAAGTGATGACTTCAGGAATCTCCGTGTCCACACCCTCAATCTGTGCGAATCTCTAACACAGCGACCCCTACAACCGTTCGAAAAGGAAATCCTCATCTTCCCACGGATCTGCTGTACTCCAACCTGCCGTGAGTGGCGACCACCATTGCTGACGGAATGTCAAAAATGCGGTCAAGTCTCCTACTGTCGGGAACAACCGGCTCACCTATCTGAGGATCATCAGCGTTGGTGTCCCTTCTTCCTGCTCTACCAAAAACTCATAATCCGCCAGAAGACAATTGGTCGCATTGAACCAACCCTTCCGTCGAGAATCTTCTTGCAGCGCTACGAACTTCCTGCCACAATGGAGGATGTCTTCAAGGAGCTGTACAAGAATAACCCTGCCATTAAGGATGACTGTAGCTATGCAACCCTGACGCAACTAGCAACGGCACCACTAACAGCCTACAGTGCGATGCAGAAGGTGAAGCTTAGTGTTGCGGAAACACTGACTATTCACTTAGTTGGGGCTGAATTGCAATTTGAGGGAGACACCCTGGATAAATGGGAAGCCTTCTTCCTTCATCTCATCCCACAAGTTCTGGAACTTCGGGTGGTTTTCATTGGGCCCGAATTGAATGCGGAAAATTTGCCACTAGATATCTTAAGTCGAATTCGGTGAGCTTTTGAGGGCTGCTAAGTAATTTTACCAGGAACATTTCTAAAATTATTAATAATTCATTGCAGAATGTGTCGAACGTGTCGCCAGTCCTGCCGTGGGGTGAAGTTTGACTTTCAATGCGGGAAACTCTATCACGACTACGCCAAACTGCCGGCATTCACGAAGCCAGATTTAAGTGAGTTAATTTATTAGGTGCAATGGGGTGTAGCCAGAAATCTATTCAAGGTGTTCTTGGAGTTTTTTTTAGTTTAAAGACGTTTGACAGTTTTTTTTTAAATGTTTGACATTTCTTTTAAAACGTTTGACATTTATTTTTAAACCTTTAACATTTTTTTTCAAACACTTGACATTTCTCAATGCTAATTTTTAACGTTTGACGCCTCATTTTTATTTGACGTTTCTTTCCAACTTAGACATTTCTTTTTTAACATTTAACAATGTTCTTTGTACTGTCTGACGCTTTTCCCTTGACGTGCGACAATTTTTCTTTGACATTTGTTGTTGTTTTCTAACGTTTACCGTTATTTTTAAATGTTTGACATATGTCAAACATTTTTAAAAAATCGTTAGGAATTTTATTATTTTATAATTTTTGAAATGTAGTTTTTAGCGTAAAAATAATATAATTTTTGACCTCCAAAAAAGCCGGAATTTCTTGAATTTTTATAGGATATTTCGATACAGATAAATTCCCCCTGGCTACACCCCTATCAATTTAACAAGAATTTTTAAAATAATAAATCCTTTTTTTTGCAGTTTGTTTCTTCAATCCGGGCCTATACAGAGCCACGGGATTCAGTGGCTTGGACACATGGCCAGAAACCATAAAGGTCACCACATCACTCAACTGCCCAATCGTTGTGACTTCGTATACGGAATTGGAGGCCCCGCAGGACCTCACACAGCTCCATCGTGCCTCATCACGCCCCCTAAATCTCATCCATCCACCCATGGTGAATCCCTTTTCATCCCAACGCCCCGAGAGGAATTTCATTTCTGACGAAATCTCCCCGATGATCTTCAAGAATTACTTTGTGTTCATCGTCAGCTAAGAACCAAACGCCGCAGGAATGTCTCTTTTAGAATTTTTTTTAATGGAATTTTGTTCTCCACAAATTATACGATATTCGCACATTTTATTCTTTTCTATCAATTCACATTTTTAAATAAAAAAATCATAGAGTTTTGAAGATTTCTCTTTCTTACCTTTTATTCCCATCATTTTGCATTGACTTCTCAACCACTATCGTACATCCCTACGGCAAGCAGGAGATTTCTTCTTGTAAAGTGGAGCGTGAGGAAGGGAGAGGATTTTGTTGGGAAAGACCTCAGGAGGTACTGTTCACCATCCCGAACGTCAGGATTGTGAGATACATTCACATTCTCACCACTGATGTCCTCACAGAGCTTCGTAAAGTCCCAGAGATTGAGGGTACAGTCGAGAGATCCTGAGAAGGGAAAAAAAATGTAAAAAAAAAACATTCCCGGAAAGAATTTCTCTAAATGATAAACTCACCAGATGCAAGGATTGTGCCATCCCTGCTGAAGCAGAGGCTGTGAATTGTATTGGTGTGTGTGGTGAAGGCAGCAATGAGGTGCCCATGAGCTAAATCCCAAATGTGAACACGATGATCAGCCGCCCCGGAGGCCAAAAAGCGTCCACACATGGAGAAGGCGAGTGAGTAGATTGGCGCCTTGTGCCCCGTCATGAGTCTCACGTGATTCCCAGACACACAATCCCACAGCCTGACGGTGCGATCACTCGATCCAGTGGCGATATAGTTGGAATTTGGATGAAATTGGACACAATCCACATCCGCAAGATGCCCAATGAAGATCCTCAGCGGTTGATGGGAGTCCGTAGCCCAGAGGCGGGCTGTCTTATCATACGATCCCGTGACAAAGTAGTGCCCATGCGGGGAGAAACGAACGTCCCACACAGGAAATTGGTGGCCCTTGTAAACCACAACACACGTCCAGGTGTGCAGAGACCACAGACGTATTGTTGCGTCCTCCGAGCACGAGAGCATCATTGAACGATCCAATGAGAAGGCGCATCTATTGGGAATTTTGTTTTAAATTTATTTAATTAGAAAAAAATTCTGCTTTTTTTTTGTTCAAAAAGGAGTTTATTCATTCCCATGCGGGAAAATCTTTTATTCGGAAAATAATCAGGATGTGCGAGATCTTGCAAAGAACCGAAATAAGAATTAAAAATTCGTTAGATTCTTCTCATTTTCTTTTAAAAATCTTAAGCTTAAAACGATCATAAACTCCTCAAACTTTCGAATAAATATCTAGCTACACCCCTGTGGTGAAGCATATGCCCCACGTCAGGATATACTTTGATACAAATAATCAATGAAGCATTTGCATCAGTGACGTCACTGTCTGAATGTTTAGACAAATTTTTTCTAGAGTTTTTCAGCTGATTTAGTGAAAAATGTTAAGTCTCTAATTCTTTTTGGATTCTCTGCAAAATTGCACGAATCGCAATTTTTTTTCAAATGAAAGGTTTTTTTCTAAGGATAGTGCATAAACTCCTTTTCATCAAACCCTTTCAAAGGGAAAAATTCTTCTAAAACTTTCAACAAAAGGACCACAAGGTTTGTGAGAAAAAGAAGAGAAAAAGATGAAAATGATCAGAAAAACTCACCTGTAGACTGGCCCAGAATGTCCGTGGAATGTACGGCAAGTCTCTGCAGTCCTATCATCCATCATTCGCACAAGGACATCATCAGCATCACGATCAATGTCTTTGAGCTGTTCTGCTGGCTTCATCTCACGCAATTTTGATGGTGTGAGTGACCACACACGGATGATGGACTCTGCGAAGCCCACAGCGAGTAGGCTTGAATCTTCAGCAATTTCTGCACATGTGACACTGTGGGCGGAATTGAGGAGCGTGTAGAAGCACACCGAGGGTAGGGAATCCGGTCCGAGATTTACACGCTTCGATGCTTCGCGGAGAGCCTTAATTTTCTCCAGTTTATCAATGTCCCGGAGCTCCGGGAGGGGCATCCGGTCAGCTGGTGGGGCATTTGGGTCGGATTTGGATTTCTTCGACAGCAACGGATCCTTCTTGGGCTTCTTCTTTTTCGGCTTATCCGGAGCATCGGGATCCATGTCGTCATCCTCCTCGGGTGGAGCTGTGAGTGATTGGAAGTCGGGCTCCTTGAGTAACCCATAGTACACCTTGACCTTATTATCCTGTCGCTTTGCCTCACCCGTCAGGGCACCCGCTGTGGCATCGCATTGGGTCTTATTGCGTGCCACACCTTCGTAGAGATCAAAGTAGAGGTGCTCATTGACAATGTTCATAATGACGGATTGTTTCTTCTCCTGCAAATGCCTCTTCAGGAGTGAAAGCGTATCCCTGGAGATGCGAATGATGAATTCATTGGACTTGAAGGTATCCGTGAGGTCATTCCCACTCATTTGATCGCGCTTCGTGACCATTGAGAGGCGCTTTAGATCTTCCTGGTAGTAGTATTCCTGCTCCGCACTGAATTTCTCCATCAGACGCTTCGCCTGCTCCTCGTGATTGTTGTACACAAGCTCCAGGTACATGTGCACAAGCACTGGGTACAGTATCATGGCCAATTCATGCTTGTAAATATCCAGAGACTCCGCCACAAAATTCCTCAGCTCCATAAAGGATGTCTCATAGATTTCCGGATCACCTTCACTTTTGTACGCTGCAAGAACACTACTCACATCCGAATCTCCCGGCACGGTTTCCGGGACATCCGTCAGCTGTGCTTCCCGCCGTAGGATATCCTCTGTGCCCTTTTATTTATTTATTAAGGAAAAATAATAACAAATTAATGTTTTTGATTTGTTGATGCAGAAAAAAGTGAGGTTAGTTTACCTTCAAATTGTATTTCCGAAGAAGCTGCAGCACTGCCAACAAATCCGTCTTATTGCTGGCCATTTGGAAGCTCTTTAGTTTCCTCCCTTGCACTTAAATTCAAGGAAAAACTTTGATTTTCAGCAAATTAACTAATTTTTCCAAACTACCCGGTGAAGCTTTTGGTCGTCAATTTTTTTGACTGACAGTTGATAGGGGAGATTGGGGTAATAGCGAAAAAAATCAGCGAATTTTTTGCTCAATTTGAATTTAATTTATTTTTGTTAATGTTTGAAGGAAATATAAATAAACGAAAAAATATATAATGAATGTTTCTTAGAGCGCTCCACCTGCAGTCCCTTCATTGGAATCCTCGGAATCCTTAGAACCTGACGGAACTTCCTGCTTATTGTTTTGCAGATCTTCTGGTTTCGGAAATAGGCAGGGCCCTGGTGTAAAGCCTTGTGCAGTACAATTTTATGCTTTTACACCGGCGCCCCCGGCTCATGGAGGCGGAGATATTTTGAACTAAACTATCTTCTTTGAAACGCTGAAACTATTGAAACATATACCCACCAAAAAAACACAATATGACATTTCCGCGGAAAGTCGTTGGAAAATTCCATCAAATTAAATATTTTATTTTTATGAAATAAAATTATAAATAAATTGAACGTAAATTAATTAATAAGTAATAATATCCCATCTCAAGTGCCAGAATTTACATTTTTAGACATTACGGAAGAATTAGGGGGGAAAATTCAAAGAATAATGGTAAATTTTTTGGGCCCTTCTGTTTTCTAATAATGAAGTGATTCTTATATGTTCTGGCGGTTCTGACTACAAGAATTTTTATCTCTTGATTTCATCCCAAAGAATCAGAACTTCCATATTTTCGACAATCAGATGTTCTTAATGAAAAAATTGTTTTTTTTTTAAGTTAGATTTGAGGTCACTTTACAGTACCACTTTCTTTTCCATTCACCCAATAATTCTTTAGACGAATAAAATCATTCCAAAATCAAGAATCAATCCTTTTTTTCTCCACAAATATATACTAATTATTCTTAAAGCGTTCTTTTCTTCTTCAAAATATCTTTTAAAAAAATCTTTATTAGAACAAAATCATTCTAAAATCAAGAATAAATTCCATTTTTCGCGTTTCTTAAAGCGTTCTTTTTTTCATCAAAATATCTTTAAAAAAAACCTGGAAGAGAATAAAAATATTCTAAAATCAAGAATTAATTCTTTTTTTTTCGCGACAAATATACTAATTATTCTTAAAGCGTTCTTTTCTTCTTCAAAATATCTTTTAAAAAAATCTTTATTAAAATAAAATTATCCTAAAATGAAGAATAAATTCCATTTTTTTCACAACAAATATACTAATTATTCTTAAGAGGTTCTTTCCTTCTTCAAAACATCTTTAAAAAAATCTTTAAAAGAATAAAATCATTCTAATATGAAGAATAAATTGTATTATTCTTAAAGCGTTCTTTTTTTCTTCAACATATCTAAAAAAAATCTATATTAGAATAAAATCATAAATTCTTGAATTAGGAATGATTAAGCTGTGTTTCTTTTAGGCACAGCTTTTGTGTACCGAGCAAAATCGAAAGTCGTCAGATCGTGCTTAAACTTGGAACGAGCACGAATTAGTGTCCGCACATTCCAAAAAACGTATGCGCCAAACATATTTTTCCGGGCGTCTGTAGTACAAAGCTAAATTGCGAGAGAACGTTGATAGATAGTGACTTTCGGTCAACGGAAAAGTTAAAATATCGGCTGAAAGACATCCGATTATGAAGTCAAATCAACCCCCCCACACCTCCGTCCGCCATTTTGAATAACCCCAAATTTTGTTTTCGCTATATCTTAGCCCCATTATAGCTAGAGGTCTGAAATTTTGATATGTTGTCAAGCCGTTTAGTCAATATGGCCGTCACAATTTTTTATTAATATATTTGTCAAGAAAAAAATAGAATTAATTCTTGATTTTATTCTTTTAAAATTTTTTTTAAAGATATTTTGAAGAAGAAAAGAACGCTTTAAGAATAATTAGTAAATTTGTTGCGAAAAAAAGGGAATTTATTCTTGATTTTAGAATAATTTTATTTTAATAAAGATTTTTTTTCAAGATATTTTGAAGAACAAAAGAACGGTTTAAGAATAATTAGTATATTTGTGGAGAAAAAAAGGAAAAATTCTTGATTTTAGAACAATTTTGTTCTAATAAAGATTTTTTTTAAAGAAATTTGGAAGAAGGAAAGAACCTTTTAAGAATAATTAGTATATTTGTCGCGAAAAAATACAATTTATTCTTGATATTAGAATGATTTTATTCTTTTAAAGATTTTTTGAAAGATATTTTGAAGAAGGAAAGAACCTCTTAAGAATAATTAATAAATTTGTTGCGAAAAAAATGGAATTTATTCTTCATTTTAGGATAATTTTATTTTAATAAAGATTTTTTTAAAAGATATTTTGAAGAAGAAAAGAACGCTTTAAGAATAATTAGTATATTTTTCGCGAAAAAAAAAGAATTAATTCTTGATTTTAGAATATTTTTATTCTCTTCCAGGTTTTTTTAAAAGATATTTTGATGAAAAAAAGAACGCTTTAAGAAACGCGAAAAAATGGAATTTATTCTTGATTTTAGAATGATTTTGTTCTAATAAAGATTTTTTTAAAAGATATTTTGAAGAAGAAAAGAACGCTTTAAGAATAATTAGTATATATTTGTGGAGAAAAAAGGATTGATTCTTGATTTTGGAATGATTTTATTCGTCTAAAGAATTATTGGGTGAATGGAAAAGAAAGTGGTACTGTAAAGTGACCTCAAATCTAACTTAAAAAAAAAACAATTTTTTCATTAAGAACATCTGATTGTCGAAAATATGGAAGTTCTGACTCTTTGGGATGAAATCAAGAGATAAAAATTCTTGTAGTCAGAACCGCCAGAACATATAAGAATCACTTCATTATTAGAAAACAGAAGTGACCAAAAAATTTACCAGAATTCTTTGAATTTTCCCCCCTAATTCTTCCGTAATGTCTAAAAATGTAAATTCTGGCACTTGAGATGGGATATTATTACTTATTAATTAATTTACGTTCAATTTATTTATAATTTTATTTCATAAAAATAAAATATTTAATTTGATGGAATTTTCCAACGACTTTCCGCGGAAATGTCATATTGTGTTTTTTTGGTGGGTATATGTTTCAATAGTTTCAGCGTTTCAAAGAAGATAGTTTAGTTCAAAATATCTCCGCCTCCATGAGCCGAGGTCGCCGGCGTCTGAAGATGGAATTTGCGATATCTCGGGGCCCTGGAAATAGGCCACTCTGGAGAAGGCGCTCACTTATTCTCATGTAAGTTTGCCGGTATTTCTCCAATCTTCCCCTCTTTGCATCCAACTTCTGCGTTGAGTCCTTATCAAATGCTTCAAGCATTGCTTCCTGCTTCGCTTCCAACTGCACAATTTCTGCTTGTTTCTCCTCAATTTCCTCCTGAATCTTTGCAATTTTTCCCTCTTCCATTTCCATTCTTTCCTGCATGATGGCAAAGTTGCTCTTGGCCGTTGCATCATTTTTCAAAAGCATCTTCTCCACTCTGCTATATTCCTCTTTGAGACTTTCCACGGATTTCAGGAGTTTTTCCTTAATTTCCCCCTGAATCTCAATGGCATTCTTCAACCTTATAATCTCCATTTCCTTCTCTGCAATCTCTATGGAGATTTTTTGACTGACCGCCCTGGCGTTCTTCAGAAGGTCTGCCTTTGCCTCATCAGTGAGATCGTTCCAATTGAAACTGGGCGGAAGTTGGAGCTCCGTTGGGAAGAGTTGGGAAAGTTTTTGCAGGTCCAGGTTAACTTCATTAATTATATCGTGATACTTCTTCATTAGGCGCGCCTTCTGCACGTGAACTTCATTGAATTCCCTACCCTGGAAAAGTCAATCATAACGCGTCCAGTTATAAGAATTGGTATACCGCAACGCGAATGGATCTGTGTATGCGTTGTAATTTAATTTATAAGCAGCAACTAATTAATATTAGAATAGAATTAAAAATTTTAAGAGAATTCCGTGAAATCAGTGAGAATTCGGTGCCTTACCTGAATTCTTTTCGTTAGATCCATCATTGACTGATGCTTTATCTTCTCTTCGCCTAATTTCATCAAGAGTTGCTCAAATTTTTGCGGCAAACCCTCCTTCTGTTGCTGCTCGCACTTCTCCCGGATGTTTGTCTCCATTTCCCTCATCTTCATCAGAGTCTTCTCCAAGTCAGCAACTTTCTGCGCCCCCATTGCTGTCTCCTTTTCCATCTTAATCGTCTCCTCGGCAAGTTTTGCGTGTTGCTTCTTCTTATCATCCAACTGTTTCTTCAGTTTCTCCACGGAATCCTCCTTAGCCTCCAGCTCATCCGCCTCTAGTTGAAGCTCAGCACACTCCCGCTCAAGCTTGGTAATCTCCCTCTTCATGGCAACCTCATTGGGCATATTAAAGCGCTCCGATATGTACTCACTTGTAATCTCCCTGTGAATTGCCGCTGCACCTTCATCATCACCATCATTCCACATCTGATAGGCATTCTGCACGGATTCCTCGAAGAATTCAGCAAAAGCTCGCGTGGGGAAGTCCGTACATTCAAGGGGGAGCGTTTCACGTGCAACAGGGCGCCTGCACTCTGGGACACCATCGAGGAGCCATGAAATGATCACAACGATGTGATTGAGGGAATGCGGGGCATTTGGGGTTTTAAGCCAGGATTTGTTGAAGTTGTACGGATAGCGCATCTTCCGAAGGATCTCAGCAATCTCTTCGACGTAATCATTGCTCAGATTTACGCGTGGCATCCAGAATTTGGCAAGGTGGCAAATAATACGAAGGAAATCCTTGATAGACATCAAACGGATATTCCGGGAAGACACAAAATTTCTATCCAATCCCTCTATCTTTCCAATGTAGTCAAAAATGCGCGTTAGTTGATCCTGGAACCATTTTTTATCATTCAGGGGGGTCTTCTTCCGATCCGTTGATCCCCCAAGCATTAGTGGTGTCCGCATGGGTGTACGCATTGGGGTGGCACGACTGGCACTGCTCGGGCGTGAGGAGAATCGCGGTACTACCATGGAATTCTTCTTCAATGAAAACCCACCACGATCCTCGGAGACAGAGCGACGATCACCCTTCCCGAGGGTGCTCCGCTTTGGTCCAGGAATGCGGCTCTGTCTGTGAAGATAGTGCTTTGAGTTTTTGAAAGGAAAACAAAAGAGGGAAACAATTTATGATTACCTTTGCTGGGATTTCCCGGAGGAATCATCAATCCTGGACTTCCTCATCGTTCTTCCTTGGCTGGTTGTGCTTTACACTTGAAAATCCTCAGATATAATGATCAAAAAACTCCACAAATCCACGAAAATCTAGCAAATTTTGAAACTGTTGTTGGATTTTCCGTTAAACCCTTTTTTGTTTACTTTTCTTTTCCACTGAATATGGTCATTTTCCACGATGTTTCACGAACTTGCGAAAACATAACCTCAAATTCAAACTTGAATTTGAGGTTAGGTTTTTTTGTTTTTCCAAACAACAACAATTTCTCAGAAACTTCAATTTCTTTCTTTTTAACTTTTTAGTGTTTATTGTTAATTATTAAAAAATTCCTTTGTACTATATGCAAATAAAATTAACTTTTAAAATTTTCGTGGAAAAATGTCCGAGATTAGTACTCGGATTGAGGAGATCTCAAAGAAAATCCAAGACGTTGATGCTGAAATCTTTCGGCTAAAGCGGAAGAGGCATGAGCTTGAGCTTCAGAAGGAGAAGCTGAAAGAGAGGAGTTTTGCAGAGAAATCTCAGTATTTGGCAAATAGAAATTGGACAGATGGTGAGGAATTAAAGGAAAAATCCGGAGATTTCTTTTTTTTTTGTTCCTTTTTAATGTTTTTATTCCTCCCGTGTAGAGTTTCCGTGGTCTGGTGACATTGGAAAGCACCTCAAGGACACATTTGGGCTGAAGGAATTCCGGGAGCATCAGGTGAAAGCTATAAATGCAATCCTCTCGAAGCACGATGTGATTCTCGTTGCACCAACGGGGGGTGGAAAGAGTCTCTGCTATCAGCTTCCTGCCGTCACGACGGATGGTTTAACCCTTGTTGTATCTCCCCTGCTGTCCCTCATGGAAGATCAAGTGTGGCAAATGCAGAAATTGGGCGTGAGCGTTGAATTACTCACGTCAACAACGGAGAAAGCTTCCCTGCAGCGAATCCTTAAGCAACTCTCCGATCCGGGTAATGAATTAGCCTTTAAGCTTCTCTACGTTACCCCGGAGAGATTGGCGAAGAGTAAGAGATTCATGAGTTCCCTGCAGAAGTGCTACTTTGCAAAGAAACTCGATAGAATTGCCATAGGTGAGGATACACACAGCACAAAGCAAGAAATAATCTTAAGAATAAAATTAACTTTTCTTCCATTTGTCCCCCATGTAGATGAAGTTCATTGCTGCTCTCAGTGGGGCCATGACTTTCGTCCTGACTACAAATTTCTCGGTTCAATGAAGACAACCTTCCCGGATGTTCCCATACTCGGGGTAACAGCTACAGCCACGGAAAAGGTGATCATGGATGTGCAGAAGATGCTAAATATTCGTGATTGCTTAGTCCTCAAGGCACCCTTCAATCGTCCCAATCTCTACTACCAAGTCATGGAAAAACCCGGCGAGAAGAAGGTTCTCGTGGAGCTTCTGGCGAATCTCCTCCGGAGACGCTATGCGGGGAAGAGTGGCATCATCTATACGCATTCCCAGAAGGATGCTGAAGATCTGGCACAAGCTCTCACGCTTCACAATTGCAAGGTGAATCCCTACCATGCTAATCTGAGCCCCGAAGTCCGTACGAAGGTGCACGAAAATTGGCTTTCCGGACAGATTCAAGCTGTTGTGGCTACTGTTGCCTTCGGGATGGGCATTGATAAGCCGGATGTGAGATTTGTCATTCACCACACAATGAGCCGAAGTATGGAGAATTTTTATCAGGAAACAGGACGCGCTGGTCGCGATGGGAAGTACGCCGAATGCCTCCTTCTCTACAGATTCACGGACGCCTTCAAGATAACAACGATGATGTTTGCCGAGCAAACGGGGCTACCCAATGCCTACTCAATGATTCAGTACTGTATCAGTACCCAATGCCGGAGGGATGTGATTAGTCAGCATTTTGCTGAGGTGTGGAATGAGAGTGATTGCGGGAGGATGTGTGATCGATGTCGCTTCCGGAAACGTCTAACACCACCCAAGATGAACATTTCAAGGCACATTGAGGATCTCTTGAAGATCATTGAGCAAGCCGATGGGATGGATGTGAAGCTGACAGCGGCAAAGCTGGTGGATGCGTGGTACCAGAAGGGACCATCGTACTTGCGTGTCCCGAAGCAGGAAGCACCGTATTTCGATCGAACCTACGCTGAACAGATCATTGCCTACCTTCTTCTGGAGGATTACCTCAAGGAGGACTTCCACTACACTGCCTACAACACCAACAGCTACATCCGCAAAGGGCCAAGGCAGCATAGCTCCGATATGATGGTGGAGATCAATAGGGCACGATTTGTGGATCTTCCGGAAGATTTTCCCCCAAAAGATGACTCAGACGATGACATTGTTCTCATATCGCACTCTCCGCCAGGCAAAAGTCCCCCAAAGAGACCCACAAGACGTACAAATACATCAACACGTACAAAGCGACGCAGGATGTTGCAGAAAACATCGCGAAAATCTTCACGAAAAATGGAGGACAGCAGTAGTACTGATTCTGATGCTACAGATGATGTGGAACTTGTGGAAGAGACGCCGAGTTTCTTTGTGGATCTCGATGATTCTCTTTGCAACTAAAAAGTACATTTTCTTCTCTATAAAATGTTAAAAGAAAAACTTTAAGATCTAACAATAAATCTATAAAGGAAAATTAAATTGTTTTCTATGCATTACAATAGAGAAGTTAGAATTTAATCCATCCACAAATCATTTCCTGATCATTTCTCTGTCCATTGAGCGTCCATAATAATTCAACTTGACCCAGTGAAGTGTGTGCCATTTAATTTGAATATAACACGATTGTGGGGTTTCAACGTTGTATTATGTGGTGGATCAATGCGGGTGGTGCTGCAAAAGAGGGTTGTGCGGATGCATTTATGGAGAGAGAGAGAGTATTGATGAGAAAACTCATTATAGAACAATATATTCTCTGTCCATCGTGCAATTGAAAGTTACTCAAGGAATACAAAAATGTGTAAGTTGAATTTAAATTTTCATTTTGCAATAAAATATTTATTTATTGATAAATAAATAATAATTGGAAACGCCAAAGCTTAAATTCTAGCTTTTAAAAGGTAATAAATTCTCTGAAAAATGAAAAAGAAAACGCCAAATTCATCTATTCTTAAAATCCAATATGGCTACCATTCGCCATTTTGAAACGCTCAAAATGGCGAGATGATTTAGTCCTTTTCAACTTTCTTTTGTCGTTGATTTTCTGTTAAATCTTACTTTACATTTCACCTACATTTTACTTTGAATTGAATAGATTTGGTTAAACCTTTCGTGGAATTAGACTTTTGTAGAATAATATTAGGCCAAGAAAATTAATATGTTTTCTAACCTCAACCTCAAAATAATTAAAATGACACGTGTAGTCCCAATTTTTTCAGGAACGGCTCAGAATTTGATTCTGATTGATTTCCCGTTGAAATTGGGGTATTACAGGTTGAGCTCTCTGAGCATTTTCCCATTTTCATTTTCGCCATACAATTTCCAAGAATTTGAATAAAATTGAACAGGTGGCGCCACGAGTGGCCACAAAAATAATTTCAAGTTGACGAAATTTATGTTTTCTGTGACTTTTTTTCAAAGAATTTATGCTGTAGTGTTATGTTTTTAGTGCATTTTATGCTTTTATATTAAAGAAATATGTGTAATAAGTGCATATAAATAACCCAAAGGGCAGTGCGATGTGACAATAAGTGCATTTTTTGTGGTCAAAAAAGGTGAAAAACATCACTTTTTCCAGGTGAGTTTTCCTCATAAAAAACACCTCAGAATACAATGCGACTACCTCACAACGATTCTAGAACGCATGCAGAATCTGAGGAAATCATATTTAGTCAGGGAAAACCACCCAATTTTCCGGAACAGAGCTCCAAAGTTTTCCCGCGAAATCATTGACAATATTGTCAACCCTTTGTTTACATTTTTTATGTGAGGTGATTGGAATTTTTTTGGGGCGTTTTCCTAAAAATTGAGATGTTTTCCAGGCCTAAATTGATTTTCCTTACATTCTAAATGCATTGTAGACTTTATGTGAAGGGTTTCATAGCATTTTAAATACAAATAAATTGGAAAATTCACGCGATATGATGTCTCCACTACGACCCTATGCGCTGTATAGCTTAAGACTGGGTTATAGGGGGGAAGGTAAGGGGGGTTACAAAAAAAAAAAAAACGACCCTATGCAATTTCGCGGGAAAACTTTGGAGCTCTGTTCCGGAAAATTGGGGGGTTTTCCCTGACCAAATTTGATTTCCTCAGATTCTGCATGCGTTCTAGAATCGTTGTGAGGTAGTCGCATTGCATTCTGAGGTGTTTTTCATGCGGAAAACTCACCTGGAAAAAGTGATGTTTTTCACCTTTTTTGACCACAAAAAATGCACTTATTGTCACATCGCACTGCCCTTCGGCTGATTTTTATGCACTTATTACACATATTTCTTTAATATAAAAGCATAAAATGCACTAAAAACATAACATTACAGCATAAATTCTTTGAAAATAAAGTCATAAAGAACATAAATTTGTCAACCTAAATTTAATTTTATGACCACCAGTTGGCGCCACTTGTACAATTTCATTCAAATTCTTGGAAAACATATGGGAAAATTAATCGAGGAAAGTGCTCATTTTCCTCAACCTGTATAACCCCAATTTCAACGGGAAATTGATCAGGATCAAATTTTAAGCCGATCCCGAGAAAAATTGGATCTACATATATCCTAGTTTAATTATTTCGAGGTAAATTTTTAAATCAGCTGTACTATATATGACCATGAGGTAAAATTCAATAGTCAGAGAGACTTAAGTTGTCTCAAAAACACATTTTAGTAAAGTTTTCTTAAGATTTCTTACTCAAAACTTAAGATTTCTTCAATTTTCTTAAGCAAAACCTAAGATTTTTAAGTCAGGGTAAATGCATATTTTTCTATGATTTTCCCGGCTTGTCTACGGTCATATTTTGTTAAAATTGTTGAGCACTTAGCCCGATTCACTATAATTTATGAAAACTTAAGTTTTGCTAAAGGAAATACAAGAAATCTTAAATTTTCCGTAAGAAATTTTAAGTTTGCATTAAAAAAATAACTTGAGAAATATTAAGAAAAAATATCTTAAAACTGTCTTACTAATGAATTTCCCTCTTGCTATAAAATTGACAAACTGCGCCCTCATCTTCAGTAAGTGTTTTTGGTGGAGAATCCTAATAATTCAGTATTTATCGTATTTATGGCAATTGGGGGCTGACTTTTACGTCGACAAATAGGGCTGTTCTACAATTTTTGAATCTTTAACGGTTGAACGGCCAATCAAATTTTTTTCATGACCTATTTAAGAAAATGGAAAAAATGTACTGGTAAGCTGACCAAGCTTACGGGAGCTGTGTTTCTTTCAGTGTACCAATTTTGTGAGAGCAAACTAGAACGCGAATTAATTTAAATACGCGCAAAGTCGGGGAAAGTTGAAAAGTCATACCCTAAGAAATGTTTGGAAGGCCATATCTCGAGAACGGATCCATAGATTTTCATAAATTTTTTTTTGTTTGAAAGGTCTTGAAGTCAGCTATAACATATCAAAAAATGAAAAAAAATTATGTCGCCATTTTCGAAAAATTCGAGTTCGAAATTTTCGAAAACTTTGTTTTTGACTTTAGCGCCTCTTGCGGTCATTTCTCGAAGTTGCAATGTTCTAGACATTTGTAGAGTTTCTCGAAACCTTTCATTTGCGCTTGAGTTGATCAAGATCGGACTTGTAGAACCCGAGATATGACATGCCAACTTTGGAAGGCTATATCTCGAGAACGGATCCATAGATTTTCTTCATTTTTGGCATGAAGCTAGATAATATGGTCAGCTACAACATATCAAAAAATGAAGAAAATTTATGTCGCCGTTTTCGAGATATTCATCGAAAACTCATCGAAAATTTTGTTTTTGATTTTTGGCCCCCTAGCGGTCACTTTTGAAACTTCGGATGTTCTAGAGAGTTGAAGGGTTTGTTGAGATCTTTCATTTGACCCCGGGTTGATCAAAATCGGTCAAGCCGTTTTCGAGTTATGGTCGATTTTCGATGAAAAATTGTGGCGGCCATATTGACTAAACGGATTGACCGATTTTCGAAAATGAGGTATCGTTGGAAAGCTCTTGATGGCCCCTACAACATATCAAAATTTCAGATTTTTAGCTATTACAGGGGCTGAGATATAGCGAAAACAAAATTTTGAGGTTATTCAAAATGGCGGACGGAGGAGTGGGGGGGGTGGATTTGACATCATAATCGGATTTCTTCAGGTCGATATTTAAACTTTGCCGTTTACCGCAAGTCTCTATCTATCACCGTTCTCTTGCAATTTAGCGTTAGGTTCCGGCCGGCCGGACGGACGGACGGCCGGAAAAAAAATTTTTTGGCGCATACGTTTTTTGGAATGTGGGGACCCTAATTCGTGCTCATCCCAAGTTTGAGCCCGATCTGACGACTTTCGATTTTGCTCGGTACACAAAAGCTGTGTCTGAAAGAAACACAGCTAAAAAGAAAAGTCACTGATCATTTTCAACTAATTACGCGTTCAATTCCTTACTTGATAGAAGGGATGGAAAGTAAAATTGAAAATATCTATCTTCTCATAATGAAAAATTCATGAAGGAGGTAAAAATTAATGGAATTGCCTGAGACATAAAGAATAAATTTTAGAAAGTATATAAATAATTGATGGACATTTGTTTGCAATTTCCTTTTTCTTTTCCTCCCTGGAAAAAGGTGACTCATCGATCAATGTTCTGGGAGAAACCCAAAAGGCGCAAAAATAAGGATTCATATAGTAACATGAAAAGGTTAAGGCATACCCAAGGAGAGAAATCGCTTGAAAATAGGGAAAATTTTCGAAAATCCGTCGGCAGGGAGAGGGCGAGAATTGGTCAAAATTTCGACGCCTTGACGAAAAATGGGGAATAAAAATCCCAATTTTTCTTTCGAAAGTTCGTCGAAAGCATCTTCCCTATTTCTGCCCAATTGGGAAGTGATGTCGAAACGTGGCCGACCATATTTCGACGGACTGTCGAATTAGGGCAGAAATAGGAAAAATTTTCGAAAGCATGTCGACATGTACTGCCTTGATTTCCTCATTATTCTTCTCTTTCTCTCCAATGATATTCAATTCAAACAACATATTTTTATATTCTTCTGCTCTTTTCACACATCACATGATTATATTGGGGCCTCCATGGCGTTATTTTACATGACAACAATAAAATGCCAAGACAAAATGGAACACGATATTAATAAATATTAATATTTTTATATTGCGAGTTATCCTGACGCTTGGTCTTTGGAAAACCATGCCACACCCTTTTCCCGACATGAATATTTGCCATAGGTGATAAAATGCCATTGCATTTCACAAATTCAAATTTTTAATTATATTTTAATTGCACATAAAAAAATGGAATTTTCCAAAACCTTGTTGAAAGTATTTTTAAAATTTCTTTACACATCCTGAAACATGTTGGTCAAGTTATTTTGGATGCAAAAGTCTCAGATAATTAATAAATCGAATTTAATTTTAGCAAGTAAATTTTTGATTTGCCGCGCACGAATAAGTACGCCATTGAGCTCATTAACCTCAAAACCTTAAAGTCCATCTGTTGACAAAATATGAAATCAAAAATCTGGAGAAGGGCAGAAATTGGGAAGAAATAGGGCAAAAATTGGGAAGATTGTCGAAAGCATGTCGAATATTAGTCGACAAGTTGCCTTATTTTTTCCCAATATTAAAGGAAATGGAGGAAGGAAAAATTTCGACAGACTGTCGACATCCAATTCCCTATTGGGAAGAGGGTCGAAACTTTTTCGAAATATTTTCCACTTGGGCTGCCCAATTTTTTTACTTAAAAATAGGGCAGAAATTGGGCTGCTTGATAGGGAAATATCCCGAATATATTTCGAAAGATGATTTCCTTCCAAAATAGGGCAGCTACTTTCGACATATTTTGGAAATTATTTCGACATAGGGCAGCATTTGGGAAAGTAGGTCTCGTTGGGTAGATACAACCAGCCAATGCGGAGTGCTGCATAAATAATTGATGACATTTCCTTGTTCACAAAATGTAAAGTATAATTCTGACCAAAATCATTGTCGCTCACCCTTCATTTTGTACCCGTAATTAGATAATGGAAAATCCATTTTCTTCATTTTCCATTTTGTGCTGAACATCCTAAAGTCCAACCACTATGCTTGATTTTATCATGAGATGCGATGAAAAGAATTTTTGCCAACCAGTTGGGATGGGAATTTTTACGGCGTATCTAGGCGATTATCGGTGTGGTGCAGTTGTCAAAATCGGAAATTAAAGCGGGGAAAAGAGTTGGTGAAAGTCCATTTTGCAAACTTTCGCAATTTTCCCATTGCGGCTTCCTTGCAACGCTCATTCAATGCAGGCCCATTTTGTGTTATATGTCGGTGTACACGTACACAGTTCGCATTGCAATCCAAGTGGGGGTAGATGGGCTATCGCTCACTCAAGCTGCCTCTCCCCCCAGTCCACCCCTCATTCCATAATCGGATGTCCAAATGGACAACTTTTAACCATTTTCATCTAGTAATTCGATAAAAGTGTTTTCATCCACCACATCCACTGATGCACTTTCCAATAACATTTAGGTTTCCACCAACCCCCATTATAATCTTTGCAATAACTGCTAAATTGAATGAACGTGCCACATATGAAATTATTTTTTTCCTTATTGTACGTTAATGTTATAAAATAAAAGAAATTGATATACAGAAAAATAGCTAAAAATTAAATAAAAAAAAAACTTGAAAATAAATCTCAAAATAGACTGTAGGACGAAAATTAATTTTCTTAAAAAAAAACATATTTACTACTTTGTACTACACTACCCTCAAAAATTTTCCGGGCAAGCAAAAAAATGGGATAATTTTAAAGGCAAATTTCAAGGAGCTATATCTTCGGTCACCCAATTTGCAAAAATTTTTTAGTTTTGAAAGGGTATATTTCTCACATTTCCAAAACTGGTAAATTTTTGAAAATCGGTCAACCCGTTATTTATTGGCAGCCATTTTAGTAAAGCTAGGTAAAAGCGTTTTTTTTTTCACAATTTCACAAATTTAGACTTTGACCTCTTGCATCTCGGCCGCTAGTGCACTGATTTTTACAAATAGACTATCGTTGGAAAGGTAATTTAATTCCCTTTCTAAATCTGATAAACTTTTGAAGATCGGTTGACTATAGCCGGAGAGATGGCCCCTTGAAATTTGCCTAAAAAATGCGTTATTTTTGCATGCCTGGAAACTTTTTGCGGGTAGTGTATGTATGTATATTCAATACATCATAAAATTCGTAACATAAATTAAAATTAAATATATCATTCAACAAAATTATTTCTAGTTAAATTTCATCAACAGACATCATCCACATTGAAATTGGAATCAAATAATTTGAATATGATGAAAATTTAATAAATACACATTCATTATACATAAATTTCTTATTTAAAAATCATATATGGTACATAAAATATGCAAAATGCAAATAATATGGTATATTCTACAATATTGTAATTAATGTGCTTTAATAATTTGAAAAATAACAGTTTTATTCTTTGCAAAAAAAATCATTATAATTCCAGCTTTAACTTTGGCATTCCCAGAACGTTTGCAATTTCCTCGTCAAGGATTTTGTCACATTCAGTGGCATTATACGTGGGAGATTTCACATTGCACACACTCATGAAATTATTAGCTTTACTCATGAATTTTGCCGATATTTCGTCCATCTGCAAAAATTTTGAAATGCGCATTTAAGAAAAGAAGGAAAAATTAAAAAAATGTTTCCACTCACATTCAACTTCTGTATGTTGCCAGCTTTGTCGAATTTCACTCCATATTCATTCTCAACCATATTTTCTGTTGTTTCACTAATTTTTGTCTTGATGAACGAGAGGACGGACACAACGATGACCAATCCAATGAGGAATATTCCAATGGAAATTAGAACTATTTTCAACCATTTATTCAGCATCTTCACTCAAGGGTAGTTGAGATGAAACTCACCACAAACTCACTTCCACGTACTCTTGCACGAGCAATTAATTCATCAAATTTCCATGTTGCTGAAAAAATATTTACTCAT
Source organism: Lutzomyia longipalpis (assembly GCF_024334085.1). Lineage (NCBI taxonomy): Eukaryota > Metazoa > Arthropoda > Insecta > Diptera > Psychodidae > Lutzomyia > Lutzomyia longipalpis. The sequence goes on from NC_074710.1 coordinate 12,996,983, forward strand.
CTGCTTCAGCCATCCAATGCCAGTCGTTTTGTCTTGAAACATTTCATTGCCAACAATGCCTGAATGCTGCAAGACCTTCGACAATTTATATTCTGGACCAAATTGAATATTATTCGTCCAAATTTTTTTTAGTTGGTATTCACAGTGAAAAATGACGTACAAACCCCCCATTGAGATGCAAAGAAAATGCATGGAGAGAAGAAGATATTTTCATGCATTTGGGGGTGATTTTTTTGTACTCAAACCACAATTCTTCCTTCATTGTCCTCAAGTGTTTGTTGTGTCATTCTTATCATTTATTCCTATTACTTCCACATAAATCATGCATATCATATTAAGGTTGACAATATAAGGATGCATTTCCTATTGTAAGGACGAACATTCTAAAGGAAAAAGCATAAAGATTTCTTAAAAAATACTTCACCCACAATTTTCACACTTGCGTGATTTTCTCTTGGAAATTATTGCATTGTATTGCAAAACCTGAGACATTTCTCTTGGTATGAAATGTACCTCAAATTGAATTTCGTAAAGCACCACACCTCGTTTAGCTACTAAACAACCCCCTTTTCCCCATAAATGAAAGCATTTAGGAGATAAGCACGCATCCGAGAACTATGCTACACAACATAATGCTTTATGTGGTCTTATCGAGAAATGTTGCATTTCCATTTTAATTGATGACAAAGAAGTGCTGGACTACGCCTTCCTCCCCGAAAATCCCAGATAAATTCCCTTTGGGCATACATATTTGGGAAGAAGAGTTTGTTTGAAGTATAATGTGTGATTGGATTAACTTCCGTCCAACTTTGCTTGAGCCTGCCCCTTGTCGGTCCCAATAAATGTCCTGCCGAAAGTTTAAGTCCATTTCCCCGTATAAGTTGCATTGCACAGCATTGAGCAAATATTCCTGGGGTGAAGTTGCAAAAGGCAAAAGGCCAAATGTACAAAAGGGATGACTCTGAGGCGAGGAAAAGGACCCATGCAACGTGTCATAGGACAAAGACAGTTCGGCTTCACAAGAGCTGAAGTCTCTGTCAGATTTTACATGGAAGCCCCGAAATATCTTCACAGAGAGCTTTTCTTTGTGCGGTACACCGCATCAAATATAAAAGGCTTCTTTTGCCTTTGCATAGCCAATCTCGCCATCTCCCAGACTTTATCATGCACCCCACAATAGATGTGGCAAGAATGATATTTACCCTATCTTATGCATATAAAGTTAATTTTAAATGCAAAAAAATGTATCAAAAAGCCATAAAAAGTTTCTTTTGTAAAATTTTTGCAAAGTCTGAAGCAAATGGTTCTTCTAGGCTACCTATATGCTGCTATTTATTCCATAATAACTAATTAAAATATTACTCTGAAAATTGGTAGACATGAATTCTTAGAAATTGGCTGTTTCTATGAAGCTGCATTTTAACTTTATCCTAAATCTCCTCTACTTAGCTGTATCATGATAGAAGGGTTTTGTATTGCGCTTCGCATGATTTAATTCAGCGGTGCGTAGGGGATGTAGCCTGATGGTTGATGGGGATGAAACAAATAGAGAGCATATAGTTTGGATGAGGGGATGATATGTTGGGGCCATAGTTTGGCGATTTCAATAATACCCAAATGCAGGGGGGTAGCCTAAGAGACGCTGCGATTTATAATAGTGGGGACAGCAATTGATTATTCAGGGTGTGTGCATTAGTCTGCGGGGAGTGCAACAGCTAATACTAATTCCTCAAATTAGTGTGTGTACCCAGCGATGTTCAATTTTCCCATCAATTATTGTGGCAACAATCTATCGGCTGGGTCGTCTACATTGCATTTCTGTTGCCAAAATGCGCACCATTTAGTTCAAACCATCAGCTTCTCTATTGCCGCGACGAGAATTACGTGCGAGGAACATCGGCCCGAGCATTCCGCGGGTGGCTCAATGGGGTCGGCGATGGTACCCGCGCTTGTGATGAATCTCTGTATATACACGTAATTTAAATTTGTGTATGGTTGGGATGCAGAACTCATTAAACGGGGGTGGCATAACCAATGTCAACGTTGCGTTCAAAAAGAGAAGGGTCCTGGCGGTTGGGGAGGGTTGAAGCATGGCGTGGGAATTTATTATCGAGCATCGTATTACTTCTCAATTTTGTCCCCACACAGGGTCAATTATTAATGGGCTGGGGATGTTGCTAAGCCTTGTCCACTAACCCCCGTCGAAACGAATTCATCATCGCGATGAAGAATGGAGCATGAGTTGGTGGATGGAAGCTTAAATTTATTTCCCCGCCAACAGTGCTGACTTCATGAACAATTTGACAACCCTAATTATTTTTGGGGCCCTCTTGCATGGTCCTCAATATATGAAACTGACTATGGCATCCAACAGTTTTTTGCCACCTCTAAAATCCCTCATGAGAGCGACAATTTGACGTCATGCAGAGATGGCATAAAATATAATTTTATTACTTCCCTCCAAAATCAATATTCATGCAACTATTGTCATCACATTTAGGGGTGAACATTTAACCCTCTGTGAGCCATTACGGGTAGGTGACTTACCCCATAGATATATTTTGTGCTATTTTGCCACAAAACTGAGCTGCAATTTTTAACCGCCAAAATATGAATTTTCTTGAAAAAATTCTTTCCTTTATAATTGTTCAAAAAAATGTTTAAAAATTCTATGTAGAAACGTTATTTGAGCAAAAAAATCACTAAAAATTCATTATTTTTTTTTGTTATGAAATAGGTAGAAGCCTTTCGAATTTACTTAATTCGCGCAAAATAAAACCTCTAAGGTCACACACAGGCCCACGAATATTTTAGCACATAGCCTACAGGTTAACCCAAAATAACTGTCCATGTGAAATGATCCATCAGCTTTGAATTATGAGGTGTGCAATTCCTTATTAATGTAAGCCCAAGTGGCAGATGGACTCGAGGGCAATGCCAATATAATGCTTCTTGCTGTTTAGATTATGCAGCACTAATTTTCATTGTTCCAAAACTTAAAACAATGCAAATTATTGATTTTGCATTCAATAACATCTTGCATTTAAATGCATTTGTGTATCAAGGATTAGATTAAAGGAGAATCGAATGGTGAAGATTTAATGGTGTTTATTCAATTTAATTAAATAATTAATAATTCATGTATTTTTATTATGATCATTTAACGTATATATTTGCATAAATTTCAATGATTATTTGCAAAGGTAATTTAAACCATTTAACCCATTATTGGGGTCTTCTAAAATTTATAACAAAAAATTTAAAATAAATTAAGAGTTCTTCTCGGAATTTTGGAATAAAATTCTAGAAAAGGATTCTTTAATACTTCATTGACTTTTAAATCATAATAATGTAGCACAGTTAGCAAGGAAATAAAGTTCTTAATGACTTCCTTAAAAACTGACCCCTCTCAAGCATTTGGGAAAGTTGAAAATATGTTTCTTTGTGTTATATATTTGCACTTTTGAAATGTATATTGAATTACGGTAGCAGGGGCGTAGCTGGGGAAGATATTTTGGGGGTCCGAATACCCCAAAAATTAAGGAAGTTCAGAATTTACTTTCAATAGTTGAAAGATATTCTTTTTAATCTGAAAAATAATTTAAAAAAAAAATAATTCAAAAGATGGACTTTCAGACGTTTAAAAAGATTAAATGTAAGAAAAAGCGTTAAAACTAACGTCAAAGTTATAAGAAAAAAATCAAACGAAAAAAATATGCCTAAGACGTTATAAAGAGCATCAAACGTAAGGAAGTAGAAGAATAAGTTTTATTCATTGCCCTTGTTATTGAAGAGGAACTATAACAATTAGAAAAAAAATATCCAACGTAAGAAAAATGTTTTTAAATGCTAGAAAATAAATGTCAATTTTGAGCGTAAAAGCCGTTACGTTAAATTGTTTTAAAAACTCCCTTTTCCCTTAACTATTTTCAACGACTTTCAATCTATTTAAAAAAAAATATCCAAAAATTTTTCCTTAAATACATTTCTGAGTTTTCTGGTTTCAACCCTGTACGAAAGGGGGTAATATACACCAAAAGTCACACGAGAAGATGGACAATGAGTTACAGTATGGACGACCCGAGTGCAAAGAATCTGGACAAAGTTTATGGTGCCAAGTCACACAAATCAAATCAAAAGTCCAAAGAGAGTGTAAAGAGAGCACTGCATCGCATATACGATTTTGCTTTAAATAATAGATTTTCCTCCCCTATATAGCTTTGGAATGAAACCCATTTGTTCTTCCGCACATTACTTCCTTCGCTCTCGTGTCATTTTCTCTTATGTCGTAAAGTCATTTTAATCTTTTCTTCTACGTCTCGTTTACTTTTAAATTCACTTTAAAAAGAAAAGAGGAAGTACATTTTCAAGTTTGTTGCAGATGAGTTAGTTTTCCTTGCTACTTGTACTTTTTTTCTTTTAACTGCACACAGGGGGAAAACGGGGGAAGCAAAGAAAAGTGTTAAAGAAAAACTTCATTATTGGATACGGAGTGGATCAATTAGCTATTAGCTTTGGTAATAAAAGTTTATTTCAATTTTATATGAGTTCAATTTGCTTGTAGTAGAAATTTGCCCATTTATTTAGTTGTGTAATGTGGGAGGGTAGGGGTTTGATGTCCTAACACCCTCTACAAGTATAGGCATGTCAGGGTTTTCTTTAGGGAAGCAAAGAAAATATTTCTAACCAAAAAAATACGTTAAAAAACTTAAAAAGAGGAATTTATAATATTATAAAATAACGTCAAACGTTAAAAATTTCAAAAATATTAGACAAGAAAAGTTAAACGTTAAATTTTTACAAATTGTCAAAAACTACTAATTCGAATGTAACAGAATTTTCCCACAGATGAAGAGAAAACAACTTCTCTGGTTATTTTTCTTCGCTAATAAATGAATAAATTTCCTTTAATTTGAAGAAAAATCAAAAGTTTTTAACGTTTTTAAAAAGCAAATAATCACCAAGTCTTTTTATTTCATTTGTGTACCACACCCCCTACACTGAGAGCTTCCACTGTTGAGCTCACAAAAAAAAATCATAAAAGTGACCAAGTTTGTGCAACATATTGTATACATTTTTGAAAAACAATAATGCAACGCGAATCCTATTTTGCACCATATGCCGTTGTCCTTTTGCTGGCACTTTCCCGGCAAATCCCCATTGTTTGCTGTCAACACCGATGGATGGTTGGCAGCTTCCAGATCTTTCTCTGCATGGTGCTATGGGGTGCAACACCATCCTCATGCAACATTTATTGCTATGATCCCCCCTTCAGCACGGACTCTGCTGAAGAGCACACAATTTTTTTCTTTTTGGAATTTCTGCAGCTTTGAACATAAAAAGCAGTAAAAGCTCACCAAACGCATTTTCTCGAACTTTTACCCTTTTTACCCTATAAGCTGGAATTTTATAAAATAAAATACATTCCTCATGCTCTCGAGTTTTTCGGTTTATTACAATTTTCCCCAATACGCATAAAAATATATTGAAACTCTATAAGGGAGTTTTCTGCATGATTTTGGAGGGAAAATTTTATATTTTGCATCATTTTCTAAATTTAACATCAACATTGGGAAAATATAATTTTCTTTTAACCCTTTCGCGTCCATAAGAAACATTTGATCTTTTTATCACAATAATTATTTCGATTTATTTCGTGGATACTTTAACACTTTCGCGTTGATGCCAAACGTGAAACATTTTATTTTCTCAGATATAAGATATTTTATTTTTTTCTGAATTTTCAATACGTTAATTTAATGCAAAAAAGGGGAAAAAAACATTTTCACTAACAATAATACATATTTTCTCTAAGAACATTTTGTTAACCCTTTCACGTTTTTTGGGTCATACGCTGACCCAAACGTGAAACATTTTATTTTTTCAATTATTTATGAATGTAATTATTTTTCCATGTTACAAATGCATCAAATTCACGCATAAGGGGCCAAAGAAGACGTTCTGAGTAAGAAAAGTCCTCTAAAAATATTCATAGAATAAAAATCGCGATAAAAGAGCTCATGTTTCAATGTTTTCATGTTTCACGTTGAACGTTAAAGGGTTAAATAAAATATTGTGATTAAAAGACCACATGTTTCATTGTTTTTAAGGGGGGGAATTCACTACTCAGTCGGGCTTACAATTTTAAGTCAGTCTTAAGGTTTTGAGTCAGTTTTTTAAGCCTGACTTAAAATTTTTATGTCGAGTTTAAAATTTTAAGTCGAAAATAAAAAGAATTTGATTTCACTTTCGAATTCAAAGAACTTGAATTTGATTAATAAATTGTATTGAATAAAGAGCAAGAAATTTATAAAAGTCTAGGACATCATTATAATATTTTTATTTTATTCTATTATTTTTTATTATGGATGGAGCCCTGAAATTGAAATCAAGTTATTTCTTTTCGACTTAAAAATTTTAAGTCAGACTTAAAAAAACTGACCTAAAACCTTAAGACCGACTTAAAACTTTAAGGCCGATTGAGTAGTGAATTCCGCCCAATAATAATCTGGCGTAGCCAGAACGTAATTTTGGGGGGAGTTATTTTAAGTTTGTTTGAGTTCGGGATTGAAAATTTTATGCCTGATATTGGTTTTTGTATGTTTGATGTTTACTTTTAGAAGCATGTCCTAATGTTTTTTATGCATGGTATTTTTTTTCAAGATTTAATTTTTTTTATAACTCCTTCAATTAACAACAGATAGATTCAGAAATATTTTATAAAGAAATTCCCTTTGGTGTCCTCCCAAGACTCTCATGTAGTGCACACATTGTTGCGGGAGGATCTCGTACACGGAAATGGGATGGAAGTGTTCAATAAAAGGCAAAGAATGGTGCGATAAAAAAGTTCAATCGATTTTTATGTGTGTTTTATTAAATTGAGGTGAGATTACGGTTGAAACATTATGTCGACACCATTTCGATATAAATGAAATGATTTATTCTTTTCGTACCTGCTCCATCTCAAAATGCCCGTCAAAATGTGTGCAAATACCTTCAATCTCTCACCCTAAACCACCCGCCCCCGGAGCAGGGATGAAACCCACGGCGAGAGATCCTGTTGCTGTGAAAAATTTATTTATCACCGTCTGGGTGAGAAAGCTGTATGGAACGGGCCGAAAATAATAATGGAATTTCCACGTGGAGTATTAAAAATTAAATTACACTAATTTCCTTATTTTCTTCCATTCTCATATTCCGCGAATATATTTTTTTGAATGGTCCGTTGATGGGAGATGTTACTGATTAATACCTGCTTTCGTACTGAAACAATTAACATCGTGTCCCATTTGATATGTATTTTTTTGTACTCAATTTTTTTTTATATATCCTTCCAATTGAAATCCAACTGGAACCCTCATCCCGGAAGTTCCGTAAATAAAAACACATTTTTTCTGCAGTATGGATTGAGCGTACAAATTCCGGCGTAACGGGGAGGATGTGGAATGAAAGGCTATAGTTGGTTCATTAATGATTCAGCAAGCACCCCCCAAATGCCCCCAATTGTATTCTGGTCGTGCGACGATCATCGAATGGAATGAAATGAATGTGTTTAATTTCAAAAACAACATCCAGTGTGCGATGACGGAATTATATATGTAGGTAATAATTATATTTGAATTGAACTCTCACACATTTTACCCATTTTATGTTTATATGCAACCTCTTTTGTGATTTGTTGATGTTGATTTTGCAGCCCACATCAGTGCAAATATGTTCTACACATTTATGTTTCATTCATACATGCTATTTCACATTTTTCCCAGCCTCTTAATGCGTGGAAATTGCCATCTTACTCCCGATAGATTAATTCAATGAACCAACATTGCTTGTAATTTTCGATTAAATCTTCGCAATCTACAAAGTTCTGCGTTGAAATGGTAAATCCTGTGTGAGGAGATAATTAAAATCATAATGAACTTATTGCCACCACAATAAAGCACTTTCGAGAAATCTCAATCGAAATTGCACAAAGTTCAATCAAAACATTGGAAGATTGATTGCCAAAAGGTATAATTTGGTAAGATGATGGAACATAGTTCAAAGAGGTCCGTGAAATTCGATAATCAGTTTGTAAATTCAAATTAAACAACGATAAGATTGTGTATTGGATTTAATTTGTAAAACAAAAATTCATAAGGTCCATTTAAAATATTTATTGAAAATGAGAAAAAAATGGAAACAAAAAATGAAGAAAAGATACTTAAGATAATGTAAGATTCGTAACAGCGGTCGAAAATGAAAAATCCGACAAAAAATTTAACTCAAATTAAAATTTGGGCACACACGTGAAAACATTTAGTTTCATGAAAACCATTATCTGACAATCGTGAAAGTGAAACTATATAGTTTCAGTTCAGATTCACAATTTGAACAATTTAACTTTGATCTAATATTTTAACATCTATATTCTCTATAAAAAATTTGATTCAACGATCGAAACATCTAACTTAGCGGATGGATGTCCTTTTCGTAAAGTAAAATATTTTCCTTTTTTCTTTCTTTCTTTCTGCTAAAATTGTTAATTTAATTTAATATTTTGACTCTATATATTCTGCAGGGTGTAACGTACTACATTAAGGATTATGTTATGGGGTCATCGGACTTACCACCTGGAATGCCTTCAGGAAATTATCGCCTGGATTTCGTGATTGCAGAAAGCAGAAATAGTAAGAATTTCATAAAAGATCAAGTCTTCGGTGAATTGATTCGTAAACCATTTGGCAGATATTCTCTGGAATTGAGATGAGATTTTCTTTTAATTATATTATGTTGTTTACTATTATGATCCAAAAAACACTAACCAAGGGGATGCACAATAGGCCCACATGGGCCGCAGTGCACAGGAGATGAAAGTCTCCTAGCCCCATTTAACGTAACGTATTATGATCCAAAAAATCAGAAACGTGATATACAGTTGAATGTTAAATTACTCTGAATTGCAATTAATCTATAATTAAAGTGGATTCATTATGTATAGTAAAAGCTCCCTTAAGCTTTAGGGATTAAATTGCTCCCAAACATAATGTTGTTAAACAAATACTATTGTGAAAATCTTTGTTCTTTACTCATCCCTTAACATGGCATTAATTACCACGTTGATGTTTTACAAGTACACAACATTCTTGTTAATGTTATATAGCATAAAAGGTAAATAAACTGAATGCAGTTCGAAAGCAAAAACATTATGCACATGAACTGGATATTCATAAACATTCTCTTTTATGCTTTTTGTAGCACATGCACTTCACTATCTTGTATATGAAATGATGAGTTGCCCTTCATTACACCTGCCTTGGGGTAGAAAAAGCCAAAAAGGACATACCCAAGAGTCGGAGGAGACCTTGCAGTGAAGCTCATGGGGGCCTTGGGGACTCTATTGAGGAGGTAATTGAATTGAGTTCTTGAATTTCTCGTTAGAAACATAAACACCGCATAGATTATGATAATATTCCTGCACATTATAATTACATAATACATAACACTGCTACCTGAGCGATAGTTATTAAACACGCCCAGATAATTGAGCATAATATTTTAATTAAAATTCCTTTCATATTAGAGGGATACTTTACTTATATGTTCAATAATTTATAACAGCAAGAATAATCCTCACGGTTATAGAGAAATAATTCAAATTCTGCTGAATTTAAATGCAAAGAATTTTCTGAAACTACAGGAAAAATCAGAAAAATCAATTTCTGTTAAAAAAAAAAGATTCAATTTAACTGTGAAATACCTACCTATATGATGCTTTATATTCTAGCTATTACTTTAAATAACTTTGAGAGCAAAAAAGAGGATTTTCTGAATTTTAAAAGATTTTCCAAAAAAATAATTCTTGTATTTGCTTTTCTTCTTGAGCATACTATAATATATCTCTTCATGTTATGTTGCCAATTTATAAATCTTTCTTTTGTTGAAAGATTTAGAGGTGACTGAAGGGTTTGTTAATAATAAATTATATCGCATCTTCAATCTTCAAGAGTGCTCATCCGCCCAAAGGTCTCTTTGGTGGTTAAACTCTGACCGGAAGTGTGATTTTGCGATACCTACAATATAAAAAAAGAAAAAAACCAAAGAATAAATTGTGAACCTTTCAACATTTCTCTTTTGGCAGTTTATTTATTAACGCACTTCCGTGGAGCTGGCGTTGAAATAAAAAACTTCCCGGAAAATTGGCAGAAAAAAAATACTTTTAAATCAGTCACGTGGGAGGATTTTTTTTATGTACGCACCTATAAGCTCTCGCGGGGCTTTTTTTGCCTGCGTTTAGGGAAATTAGTCTCGCGCGATTTTGTAATGGTAATCCTTGCATATGGTATGAGTTTGGTGGAGAGTCCATGTAGGCCTTCAGTGAGCGGCACTCCACCCCCACCATTACAATATGAAACTCCCATCATTCGCGGAGATTAACCATTATGTGAAAACGTGAGTGGATTCCATAAACAGAAAAGCGATCCGACTCAACTTCCTGCTCGATGAGAGGCTACACATATGTGGCTTTTCCATTTGCTTTCCCATAAGCAGGGCGGCTGTACATTCAGAGAAAACCATGGTCAAAGAGTTTTGGGGTCTTTTTTCCAGTGTTTAGCGAATTAATTAAATTATTTCTTGTCAGAGAAAAATAAAAAAAACTTTTAGATCAATTTTTTTATTAATCTTTATTGCAGGTGATTTTCAAAGTATTACATATTATGTTGATCAATTTTCTAAATTAAATTCAACAGAATTCACTTCAATTTCATCCACACAAAAGCACCTCAAAGAATTCCTCTGAGTACATTCGCCTCATCCCTCTGGTCAGAGTGTGAACATATAAGGGTCGGAGGGTGCATGAAAAAGGGGATAAAGATCTTTCTGCACACACACATGTTGATATGGGTCACTGTGGCATCTTCCTCCGCATCTCCTCATGGTTCTTCTATCAGTTTAAGCATGGCCCCACATCTGCTCTCGGCCACACACACCGGGGGCGACAAATGGAAAGTTTTCCACTGTGACAGGCGTCCATTTGTGATTTTCCACCCCCAACTGTGGATGTGGGACAAAATGACCACACGGCAGGATAACAAAGTGCGTATTCAGTGTTACTCAACACAGCATTCAGCACTGAGGATGGCAAATTAATAATGAGTCGGAGGTCCTTTAGTTTGTTAATCCGACAGGATACCCTCGTTGCTGACAGGGAGATGTAAAGTACCTACATATGCGTACAAAAAAAAACTCTACGAGATGACCAAAACCCGCGCGTGTCCTTTTCACGGAAATTAAATAAAAACCCTTGTGCCTGTGAAAGGAAAAAAAAGGTGAGCTCTTTTTTTCTGTTAGCATAAAACCACCACAAATTGCGTTAAACCACCCATAAAAATACGAATAAAGGTCTATTGAAATGCTTGTCGACATTTTATTTAAAAAAAAAAGGAAACTTCTCATTGAATTTTTATTGCTATTGCGCTCATTCTTTTACTAATTGTAAATGTAATTTAGATTCAAAATGTACAGGTGATGAATTTTAAATAAAAACGGGAAAATTTAAATTTTTATGAAAAAGGAGTTTAGTCACTGATGTAGGAAAATTCTTCGATTGAATAATCTGAATCTGGAGAGAGAATTTAAAAGAAAAGCCAAAGAAACTTCCCATTTTCCACTGATGGAAAGGATTGAAATCAATTGTGAAAAGTCTGTCCTTTGTCGTTTGTCATTTGTTCAAAAATGACGGAAATTACGTCATTGTTGTGTTTTTTTTGTGAATACACACAATACAAGAAGCATAAAAAATACTGTGATAGGCCGACGTGTGATTTAGATTGAAAAATTGCGAATTTTTTAAATTCTCCTTCCGGTGAGCGTCGATTTGTTGCTGATTCACAAATCGACGCTCACTGAAAGGAGAATTTCAAAAATTCCTAATTTCTCAACATAAAAAATACATAATCGGTTGTGTTGGTGGCGCACCCAAAGAACACTCAGTGTTTTATTCGACGAATTTGGCTACCTGAGGGGATTTTAGACTCAGTCTAGGCCACGAACCAAATCAGATCTTACAAATTATTTTAGCTGTGATTCTTTCTTCAAAGAAGCACAGCTTCTGTGTACACTCAAAAATGCAAAGTCGTCAGATCGGGCTCAAACTTTGGATGAGCACGAATTAGGGTCCCTACATTCCAAAAAATGGTGGCGCCAAAAATCTTTCCGGCCGGCCGTCCGTCCGTCCGTCCGGCCGTCCGGCCGGAATATAACGCTATATTGCAAGAGAACGGTAATAGATAGAGACTTGCGGTCAACAGCAAAGTTCATATATCGGGTGGAAGACATCCGATTATGAAGTCAAATCCAACCCCCCACCCCCGCGTCCGCCATTTTGAATAACTGTCAAATTTTGTTTTCGCTATATCTCAGCCCCTATTGCAGCTAGAGGTCTGAAATTTTGATATATTGTAGGAGCCATCAAGACCTTTCCAAAGATACCTCATTTTCGAAAATCGACCAAGCCGTTTAGCCAATATGGCCGCCACAATTTTTCATCGAAAATCGGCCATAACTCGAGAACGGCTTGGCCGATTTTGATCAACTCGGGCTCAAATGAAAGATATTAATGAGCCCTACAACTGCTCGGAACATCGCAAGTTCAAAAAATGACCGCAAGTGGCGCTAAAATCGAAAACAAAATTTTCGATGAGTTTTCGATGAATATCTCGAGCACCGCTTTATAGAATTGCTTCATATTTTGATATGTTATAGTTGGCTATAATATCTTTCATCATGCCAAAAATGAAGAAAATCTATGTAGCCGTTCCGGAGATATCGCCTTTTAAACTTAACATGTCATATCTTGAGTTGCATAAGACCAACGCCCCGCGAAGCGGTGCGTTTTATATATACATATATAAAAGTAAAGTAAAATATATTTAAATGCAAAGATATATACATTATATATAGATATAAAAATGCAAAGATAAAAATTAAATATAGCATGGATGGAACAGTATAAAGCGAAAGAACGGTAAGTAAAACTTACGGGCTGTGATTCTTTCTTTGTCAGTGAAATGAGAAAAAGACTGAAAATTGAGGATGGGCAAATTTTGAGGAAGGCTTTCTCGCGTACCGAATCACAGCCAACGCCCACGATTAAGGCTTTTCACAAAATATCTGAGCGTTGGCTGTGATTCGGTGCGCGAGAAAGCCTTCCTCAAAATTTGCCCATCCTCAATTTTCAGTCTTTTTCTCATTTCACTGACAAAGAAAGAATCACAGCCTGTAAGTTTTACTTACCGTTCTTTCGCTTTATACTGTTCCATCCATGCTATATTTAATTTTTATCTTTGCATTTTTTTGCTGATTTATTATTCCTTTCAAATCTTTGAGAAATTTTTGTATATTAAAATGAATAAACTCCTTTATTAAATATACGTTGAAGAGTATTAAAAATTATTTCTATATGGGATGGTAAAGTAAGAATATTAAAAATTCATATTTTACATTAATAATTAGCTTAATTATATATACACATTTTACACTAAAAATATCAATTTGAAACATATTAGTTGATGTGCATTTCCATGCAAAAGCCAAGTTCTTTTATTTTTTTAAATTTATTTCTACAACGAGGTAAATTGTCGCTTCGATTCAATTTTCCTCGCCCCGCTTCGAGGGATTTGTTGCGCTTCGCGCAAATTTTAAACAGAGAAAAAATGGTTTATATTATGTAGATTAAGGCCACTTATCGAACCCAAAAGAAAATTTTGCAAAGAGAAAATCATTCTCATATAACATATCGGGCGCACGATTCAAAAATTTGCAAAAAATACATGAAATTTATAATGGCGACAACCTGTAGGAGAGCTTTGAGGGGAAAATGACTACGGCTATTTGAAACCGCCTGATATAAGGAGCCTCTGTACCAAATTTCATCGCGATCGGTCAAACGGTGTAGATTTGTATAGCTGTACAGACACGAAGATTACCAACAAACAGACCTTTTATTATATAGATTTTATTTAGTTTTGCATATAAAACCACATGGAATGTGCTGAACATCGAATGCAGCTAATGAAGTGGGAGGTGATTTTAAAAAGTTCAAAATTGGCTGGCATACCCATTAAAAATTGAGGTGATTCAAAAATGTTCATTTCGATTGAAATCCTCAATTAAAAACATACCAGTCATACCATATGCATTAATTCAACTAGCTCTGTTGGAATTCAACGCACAAATATTTCGGTCATCGATTTTTTTCCTCCAATTTTCAGCATTGAACTCGCGTGATAATTATTCGAATGTCCTACACACAGTCCTTCTCTTTGTGTTGTGGAAAATAACTATAACTCCATTGAAAATAACCCAGAAACTCTCTCCCACTCTCTCTCTGTGAAAAATATAAATTGGCAATGTTGTGATTTTGCAAAATGCTACCAATTTGTTATGTTGGGAAAAAGTGGGGAAAAGATGAAACTTTTGAGCAATGGGCAAAAATTAAAATTTATCTCTTTTCCCACCCAGCAGCATTTATCCGCTGCGTGCTATCCTTCATTCTCCATTTTACAAAGATTCACCACCCACCGACAAATAACTAATGACGACATGGGATCTTAATTTTATAATATGCGTTAACATCCACTCGCTCATCCCTTATTTCGGGGGTGAGTTTGAAGGGCACGGTGGATTCACGACGACCCCACAGTATGCGGATCTGAAACCTCCGCCGCTTATGCGCGAGATGATTACAATTTCGTCAAAATATTGTTCACAGTAACCTCATAAAAGTTTTGGAGCAAAACAACAGCAATAATGCGATATAATTAATTTTAATTAATTCACTTTTCACGCATTGCGTCGAAAAAGGGGGTGAAAACCCCATGGGAAGCGCCCTTATAAACTTGAACTTTGTCCCGTTTCAAATGGTTACAACCATGGAGATTTGAGGCTAAGAGTAACTAAACGGCGACACAGAATTCACCTTCGTAGGTACATATTTTATATAATTTATATATTTAAATATTTTTATTTGAATAAAATTACTTGGTTATCCAGTGCTACATAAAATATTTCAAAACAAAAATATTTAAATAAAAATAAAATACAAAATTTCGAAAATTGTTTTAATTAACAATTTTTTTTATTTTTTTTTAAATGGTCTTATTATTTTTTCGACACTGTAAATAGTCCGAAATGACGGCTAAAGGTGCCTTATTTGATTTTTCTGATTCTTCTGATTTTTTTGATTCTTTCTTCAAAGAGTTTCAGTTCAAAGAGTACAGTTTCTGTGTCAACTGTAAAATGTAAAGTCATCAGATCGGCCTCAAACTTGGGATAAGCGAGATAAGCATAAATTAGGGTTTCTACATTCCAAAAAAACGTCGTTTCTCAAAATTGTTCTTTGCTGTTTTTTCATATTTAAGCTTTTTCAATTTTTTTTAATTCTTAGTAAAATTATTTAAATCATGTACTTTCTTTTTTAGGATCTTGATGATTTCCTTGCGAACTGAAAGGCATTAAAAAATTAGGAAACATTAAATAAAAATTATTATTAATAAACTTACATTCCTCTTGCAGATTCATCTCCTCAAGATCTGCAATGAGGAGTTCGCATTCGGTGATCAGCTGTCTAGCGCCCACCGAATACAAACTCCTCATTGCCCTGAGGTCATTCAACGTCGCCTTTGCCTTGGTAATTGCTGCTTGCATCGTTGACGTTTCTTTCTCAAATGATCTTCAATTCAAAATGTGAAAATCAATCGAGTAGCCCTCATTAGAGTTCATAAATAACCTTTTTTTGTATGTTTAATGATAGCTGTACTTATCATTAAATATACAAAAACAGGTTATTTGTGTACTTTTTTATATCTCAGCTCTCAAAATTTGAAAAATCAGTAATTCTTTTATTACCTTATTTTCAGTTTTTCCAAAAATGCAAACAGTGACGTCACTACGTTGTTTCATGTCCCTTTAACTGCATGAAACATTAATTATTTTTGAATTCGTTTACGAAACATTAACGCAAATATTTCTAGAATTAAAAGAGGCCGGCCCTGAAAAACAAAAAAGAAGAAGAAGAATTAAAAGAGGTAAAAATACAGTTTTGATTTCTAAAAAATACAATTATGGCGTCAATATTTTTTATCATTATCATTCATTATTTTTTTGGCTTTTCCGTGGAATGCAGTGGAAAATGATGAATTTGTTTAAGATTTCTTTTCTTGATCCTTTAGGGACACTTGTTCTGATTTTTTCTTGCAAATAAATTCATGCCACAATGTAATTCTTAAAATTACAAAATTTGAATATTTTACTGACCTCACTGTTCATTTTAGCCTCTTCGGCCCACATTGGGAAGTTGCTGGATGAAGCATTGTACAAAGAAAATATACTACGGAGCTATTCTTAATGAAGTCATATAAATGATAATATTTCCTCTTGCTCATAATTATAATATGTTACAACATAGTACCTCATGGATGGATCCTTCATTCTCATCCTATAAACTTTTAAACTCACACAAACATTCAACATATGATTCCCATGAGAGAAGACAACAAAGTACCACCAGTGATAATTGTTGATGTACGTGCGAAAGATGCTGTGTTGAGGTGTCGCGTGGGTGGAATGTAGGTGAGGTGAGATATTTGAGACAAAACTCCATGAAAAGGGCCACGCAGAAATTCCACATACCTACATAGCTTAGCTATGATATTATGTTTTTGTACTAACTGGTAAACCAAACTACGCTGCATGCAAACCTCCCTTTCATATTGCCAGGCATCCAGAGAAAGCCAACATTTCATCCCACTTCTTCTTCTGTGTGTGTGTGGTGTAATAAACCCCCTTGCCGCGTACTTGGGGTTTTCACCATGGAAAATCCGCGCGAATGGTGGCGCCGGGTATGGGGCGAAGTATCACGGAGGGATATAGCTGAGAAAATTACAAATGGGTCTCCAGGGAGACACCGAAAAGTCTTTAAGTGTTTGCGAATTGTTTGCGTCTCTCAGTCGGTGCACTCTCCTTGAGGATTTCATCGGAGGGGGGTGGCTCGTGGTGGGTAAGATCCTACATATAAATTGTATTTATTGTTGTTGTTCCTGGTACTGTAAGAGAAGACGACGGAAAACAAGGGCCAAGACATTCAAGAAAATACACAACACACATTTTCTCTCGGAATCTTTGTACTATTTCCATCCCGTGGGAATGATGAGTTGCTGGACTACTTTGCGAATTATCACGTTTAGCATCATTTTTCACTTTATAATTTAATTACTTTACTAAATTGGGAAAGATTTTTATTTCCGCCATTTAATGAGAAATATCTATGCCGCAATTTGCCCAATGATTTGCTGAAAGTATTTAATTTTAAACATTCATAAATTTTATTTATTATAAGATTTATTTTAACAAAGAAAAATCTTTTTCATTCGTGGTTCCTCCCATTAAAAGATTATTCTTCTATCTCCGCAAAATATTCTAAAAGAATAAATTTTCTTTTCTCTGCGTGCTAAAAAATTCTTCACTCGACTTCTTTGCCGATTTATTTTATGTATTTTTTCAATTTATATAGTTCACCACCCCTTTCTCCTTTTGTGAAATTCTCCCTGCATGCCATCTCTACTATCTTTGCATTCATAATAGAAGAAGAAAAAAATCTCGCACCTCGAAATATTTCTTCGTTGCGGAAGGGGGTGGAAGAATAATAATTCTGGTGCATGAAGAAGTGAAGGAGATTCCATATTCAGAATTTAAAAAAAAAATAAGACAGCACAAGGTGCAGCGAAACATACGAAATGATTTAGTGTTACCAAAGTTAAACTTGCACCAAGTTGTGCACACGGAGATCAAATTCAATGGGTTGGGGGAGGTGAGAATAACGAATGAGACATAAATTTCTGCAAAATGAACTCCCGTGATGGAGTACGTGAGTGGAAAAAATGGCAATTTGCTTATTTACAAATTTTTCGCGCACTGCGAAGGACTAAAAGTTTAAACTTGTTGCAAAAACTTTTTTTTTGGCTAAAATCATCGGTTTGATTTCTATTTCATTGGCTTCAAAATAAAATTTATAAAATATCGTTCCTTTGGGTTAAAAAAAATCTGATCAATTTGACCAATTTCTGCGTCAATAATAAATGGTTTCGGAGGTTGTGGACCTTGCGTTTGGGTACAATTTTGGGGTTTCCTTGTGGTCATATTTTTCCTCCACATGGCAACAACAACCCCCAAATTGATCTCTTGAGATTCCACCAGAGCGATAAAGATTTCAAAAAGTGTGACATACGAAAAATAATACAACACATCGTCACCCCCTTATTTGCCAGGCCTCTCACACAGTCATACCACAAAAAAAGGGCTCCACGCGAGGGTGCAACGGGGGATTGGATCCACCCCCGAGAATGGCGTGAAAAGAGACGACGACGACGACGACGGATAACCAGGGCAAGGAAGGATGATTTATGTGTGTTTATATATAAAATTTCACACCAAGATTATCAAAAATCTCAGAGCGAAGGAAATAAATTTTCAATCTCTTAACCGGAAAATCAAATGGATTCCCAGTACTCCTCAAACTCACTCTTGGGATGTCGAATTATTGCATCGTGTGTGTGTCTTCGTGTTACCATTGGGTGGGTGGGTGGATGGGTGGATGGGTGAAGAATGGGAAATGTGCCATCCACCCCCACATCATGTGGGGGTGACAAAATGTTGAGCTCCCCTCCCCTACGACACTTGGTATTGCTGACAAGTCTAAGGAAAACCACAACGAGGAGATAGATTTGTTACAGCCGCGAATGATTCTGCAATTGAGAAGACACATTCATATGTTGTTAAAGTAATTATTTGGGGATTAATGGAATTTAGCTAGAAGGCTCGACCCATTTTTATTAAAATTTTCTTTGAAAACCCAGAAAATGTTTTTCCGGTTTTGCTGATTATTTATGTAACCCTTTCGCGCCCACGTGAAACATGGAAACATTGAAACTTGCTCTCTTTTTCTCATTATATTTACTCTATGGACGCTGTCAGAGGATATTTTTCAGAAAATATATCTGTTTTGGTCTATTCTGCGCGTTTTTCATGCATTTTTAATGTAAAATAGCAATTAAACTTATCAAAATTTAGGAAAATAGAATGTTTCACGTTTAGGTGTGCTTATGACCCAAAGAACGTGAAAGAGTTAATATGGATTTGAATTTTAACGATTTTTGTCTTAAAACTAAAATAGAAATTTAACCCTCTGCGTTTTTTGGGTCATACGTAGACCCAAACATGAAACAATTTATTTTCTCAATTTTTTTATGAATTCAATTTTTTTCCTAGTTAGAAATACATAATCACGCAGAAGTCGAAGAAGACGTTTTGCCTTAAGATGTCCTGTGAGAGCATTCATAGATTAAATATTGTGATAAACGCATGTTTCAAAGTTTTTATGTTTTATGTTGGACGCGAAAGAGTTAAACGAGTTAAATTAATCGAATGTTTCAGTGGTTTCAGTTCTAATGTTTCTTATGGGCGCGAAAGGGTTAAGAAGAACATTACTTTAACGGAAAAGCAGAAGAATTTTTACACAAAGAGAGTTCTTGAAGAAATCTGAAAGAAACCTAAATTGTGAAAACCTACAAAATGATGAATTCTCTGAATTAAAAAAAAGAATTATTTAATTCCTGTTTGAAAAGCCAAGCCATAAGAAAGTATTCTAAGTCATCTGATATTTATTTAATTACTGACAAGTACATTATACTAAATCAAATTAACAGTTTTAGGTAAAAAGTTAGTTAAGACTTCGTTATAAAGGAAAAAGTAAAGTGTTTATTGTGACAAACGCTGGTAATTTAACTAAAAAATAAATATTCGTCAATTAGCTAGTTTTTCGTTAATTTCTAAGAATTCTCAGGGTGTCCTTGTCAGCAAAATAGAGAACTCTCGCCTTGGGAAAGCCATTGAAGTTTGTGGCAAAGACAAGACTATAATTTCCTACATTTGGAAAAACAAGCACATCCCCAACTTCGAGATTTGGCAATGAGAGATTAGCGCAGATTTTATCCAGGCTGTTGCACGTAGGGCCCCAAATGGAGCAATCAATGAGAGGTCTCTTAACTTCCTCAATTAACAACTGGCGTGTTAAAACTCGAGGGTAGAATGAGTTGTAACCGAAAAAAACAAGATTAAAGGATCCGTGAATTCCATCATTGACGTAGTACTTAACATGCTCCACTTTCTTCCTTTCTGAATCAAAAATTTCATTCTTTGCTACAATTGTTGTAGCTACGGTGCAGGCTGATTCCACAAAGTACGTTCCTGGTTCGGAAATCACCTCAACAGAACCAAAGAATATATCAGTTTGAGGAAAGAATTTTTCAAGAGCGGCATTTACAGCATCAGCATAGGGTTCAAAGTCTGTTATTGTATCCCCGGGAAAACCACCTCCTATATCTAAAAGTCGGAAGTGGTAGCCTAAGGCAAGGGCGTAGTCAAAGAGCTCTCGAGCAATTGAAATGGCTTCGCTGTAGGCAGTAGGATCCCCACATCCACTGCCGACCATAAAGGAAACTCCAACAACGGAAAGGTTTAAATTCTTGGCGTGTAGGAGCAGAAAATGAGCCTCTGTGGAAGGATCACAACCAAACTTAGCGCCTAATGAACAGAGAGCCTTCTTTGAGTCGCACCTGAAGCGCAGAACGAGCCTGGAGCAGAATGCAAATAAAAGAGGGAGTAAGTACAGAAGAAGAAGCACTTTAACATGTCTAAGAGACAGACTTACTGAGCAGCTGGAAAGATCCTATAAATACGATCAAGCTCCGCTGTTGAATCAAAGGTCATGAGGCTTGTCTCTGTGGCTGCAGCATAGCGAATGTGGCTCGTAGCCTTTGCTGGATTTGCAAAGATGATCCTATCAGGCGAGACATTGTGCTTGAGGACTGCTTTGATCTCACTTTTAGAGGCACAATCAAAGCCAGATCCAAGACGTGCCAACAACTGAATGATGTGATCATCATCGTTGCACTTAACAGCATAGAATGGCTTCACGCTTGGCATTTTTGTGCGCCAATTGATAAACTTGCGCAACACATCGGAGAGATTACAAACATAAAGGGCTTCCTCCTGAACTTCACCACTATCAGATTCATATAGTTCCTTCCTAAATATTTTGTCCACATCGAGAGTTCCTTCAAATGGAATTATTTCACTATTCCTTTGCAACTTTAGCTTATTCAAAATGCAAAGTATGTAATCCATGTTGGAGGAAAAATTAAGATCACTCGATCTATCCACCTGCTACCGCTCCAGGTAGCTTTGTGCCAGATGATGTGAAATTTTCCAAAGCTTTTATACGGCACAAAACAAACATTAAGAATTACTTTTTGTAGGAAGTTCGAAACATATGTTACAAACTTTTACAGGTAATTAAGTTTTTTTTAATATATCAAATGAAATTAAACATGGTTCTGTTCACACGTTCTAGGATATGCTAATGTATGTACTTCACAGTTCTTCCAATAAATTTTTTTCAATTGGTATAAGAAATCATTTTTATTTAATTAATTTCTTTTTTCATCGAAAGAAATCATTTTATGCTGATCAATAAAATTAGAAAAGAAATATCATAAACATAAAAACAATTGTAGTACCGCTGGTACTAACTGTCATGGTATAGGACAGATTGGCCTATGTGTGTGGGGTTGGCGGGCGTCTTAAGGTGACTCTCTCTCCCAACCACCGTAGTACGGTTGGCTCAGTTACTCGTGGGCCATGGGGACGTACGGACCGGACTCACCCCCATAAGTCTGAATCGTAGTACCTGGCCATGACAATTGGTATCTCATTGTCAGGTATTTTACAATTCAGAAGTGGGATTAGCCCAAATAACGTTCGCGGAAGTGGAACGCGTGAAAAAGTAAGTGATTTGCGTGAAATTCGCGAGTGAAAAATTTCATGGCGTCACTTTGACGTCTCGTGGTGAAATTCGCGGAAAAAAGTCCACCGTTTGGGACTTTCGCGGCGTAGAAAACCGAGTTGTGGCACCCGTAAGTGCTGATCAGAGTTTTCCTCGGCGGGAAAAGTGCCGTTTTGTGTGAAAACGCGTCGGAAAAGCCGTGAAAACCGCGTCGAAAAAGTGACATTTGGGCAATTTTTGTAGTTGCCAAGCGCGAAATGTGTGCGGAAAAACGTCTTTCGTGGGGCTTTTTCGGGGCAGGGAAAGTCCCGTCGTGATTTCCTTCAATGCGGAAAACGTTTCCGCAAAAAGAAAAATCGTCGCGAGTGAAAGAAATTGCGTAATTTGGCGACGCAAGGGGACACAAAAGTCGTGCGTGCATCGATTAACGGTACATTTTCGGTGCGCGCAAAGACTCTGTGTGTGTGTGTGCGAGCGACGAAGAGCGGCGCAGCATTTTCAGCGAGAGAGCGGACACACGCACACCAACGAAGTCTCTCATCGATGCAGCGAGGCTCGCATGCGGAGAATGCGGCATGGGTGTGTGCGGTGAGTGACGAGGAGCTCCGCAGCGTACATCGTGGCGACAGCGACTCACACACACACACAACAACGAAGCAGCATCATGCAGCGGCCTGACACGCTGAGGATGATGCGGCGGAAAAAAAGACATGCAGGACGATGCATGTAGAGTAAAAGAGAAGGAAAATTGCAAGTATTTTCTCTTGGTAGGAGAGTGGTATTCTCCGATTAATTATAATTGATGAATTATATTTTTTTGGTTAACCCTGAAAAGCGCTTTTCAACCCCCTGATATTCTCTTAATGATGAAAATTATGTTATGTATTGTGTAACATGCTAAATTTAAGAGAATGATAACTGTAAGATTTCTTTACAGAATTTAGGGAATAAAATATGAAAATTATTCCTTGTTTTATTTGTTTGAAAAAAAAGGGTTGAAATTTTCATGGAAATTTCATGAAATTTGAAATAGTGAAAAAAAAAAGGATTTAGATGAAAATTTCAAAGGGTTAAATGCTTGGGCAACTTAAATAAATTGCAATTTTCTTTCAGCAAAAAAAAAAATGAAATAAAAAGAAACTTGTTTGTTTTATTTCTACGGTGTAAAATGTATTGTTTTACATGTTGGGGCTGAAAGATTGCATAAGAATTGGAAAGTTTAATTAATTCTCATGAATATTTGAAGTTTTAGTAAATCAAGGAAAAGTTCCTTGTGGCCTTACAATCTAAGGAAATTTATTTAGATTAAATGCAGTGAAATTAAACATGTCATTAAGAATTTCAAATCAATTAAACTTTCAAAGAAGATGGATGAGTAAAAAGAGGTTTATAGTACAATTCTTATGCAAGATAAGCTTGCAAGAAACTTATTTGTTGCTTGGTAAGCACGTCCGCTCATGAAGTTTTGATAAACTCGATTTAGTTGCGGAAAAATTAAAATTGGTCGCTTCAATGTTGGTTGCGAATGTCAGTTTACTATTTTCTATATTTTCACGAATGAGTTCAGTGAAAATATGAAAAGTGAAAAATGGTAATGATGAGACAAGAGAATACTGCAAGGTGAAGGATTAATTGAAACATCCAGTAGCAGTAGTAGTTACGTGGAAATAATCGTCACGGTGCAACCGACGATAGGAATGGAAACTGGGACTCTTCTTGGAAAAAAGGGGGAAGAGTTGAGGAATTTGGCCATTTGAGAACAGGCCATTTGAGAAGTGGATCAGACCGAGTGCAAGGATCTTGGCACAGCACTCGACGGTATCCAGGGATGATCTCAAGGAAGCTTATAAAGTATAAAGTATAAAGGATAAAGTGTGTCAGGTTAGGAGTAGTGTTTCTCTTCGGAATAGGGCTTACTAAAGCATTAGATATCTGGGTGAAACGAAGTCCGCTAGAATTATTGTTTCACACATTGAGGTATCAGGAGAAGAGAAAGGTGCCTGTGCACATGGAAGAGCAATTCACTATGTTTATGTGATCAGTAGAAATACTGTGATAAACTGGCTCTTCAAGCATCCATAGAACCAATATGATGTCTCAGTAGATATGGTAGAATGGATGAATAGGAATGTAGGTCTGGGCGATCAATGGACGCATTGTAAGCTAGACAAGACATTCAGGTCATGTATCTATGCAACCAGTTAATACTAAAGACAACATTCATGAGTCTTCGTTGATCGGATGGTATAGAGAGACAAATCATGAGTCTGTGAGTAAATGATACTGGTGTAGATAAAGCATGACGAGGTTTTCGCGGAGAGGCATCATGCTTGCATGGTGGGCCTGTTACGTTGAAAACCTGAAATGTCGTATTGATTAACATCAATCCAAGGTTAAGGTCCAAGGTTCTTGATAGTTAGTCATACGGCGAATGGTTTCTCGGAGACACTAGTCTCTATGGAACGAGCTTACGGTTCCTGGAACTGGGTAAGCTAAGTCTAGACATATGTTCCATGAGAAACAAAGGACATAGCGAAAGCTGTGTTGAGAGAACCTTCTGTAGGTTCATGGGTGTGATGATTTTGTGTCATGTGCACTGGCGTACTAAATCAAACAGAACCCTTGTGTACTTGGACTACCAGGTACGGTTCCATTAGGAACAATTTGATATATTCTTCCAGTTGTCTATAGAGTTGTTGTCCACTGTGCCGGGCTTGCACTCTAGAACACATGAACCCAGTTGTTATCGCATTCTTTGCGAAGTATACTGGTCGGAAGAGGTTCCACTGGAACATTTTGATATGATCTTCAGTTTGTGCAAAGAGTTGTTGTCTAATACAGACTTGTACTCTATACAAAGGACCGCAGTTGTTATCGCATTCATTGCGAAGTATACTGGTCGAAGATCACGGGAAAATTCGGTCAATCTGTCTTGCTTTTCCTAGCTTGTGCCGAGGACGTCACAAAAGTCAGGAATGGCCGAATGTAGTACCGCTGGTACTAACTGTCATGGTATAGGACAGATTGGCCTATGTGTGTGGGGTTGGCGGGCGTCTTAAGGTGACTCTCTCTCCCAACCACCGTAGTACGGTTGGCTCAGTTACTCGTGGGCCATGGGGACGTACGGACCGGACTCACCCCCATAAGTCTGAATCGTAGTACCTGGCCATGACAATTGGTATCTCATTGTCAGGTATTTTACACAATTAAGAATTCTTGTACCTTAAACTTAAAAAGTATCTGATGAAAAGGAAAGTCTAAACGTGCCTAACTAATTTAATAGATCGGGCAAAAAAATACTTTACATGATTAATTAATGTTTTGACTCTTGATTCAGTAAATTTTTTCGCCTCTGCTTGTAGAACTTCTTATTAGCAAAAAATCCCTGGAAAGTACCTAAATTTAAAATATAAATTAAAATAAAAAAATAAACAAACATGTTTCGAACTTTAAAATCTTTTTCTGAATTTAAAATTTTACTGTTTTAAATTGTAGAAAAAGCGCGATCAAAGCGTGTTCTCAATTCGCGGCAGTTTTGTATTGTATTAAGGTTAAGTTCTGAAAGAAAAGTAGCAAACCCAAAGGACCAAGGGGGATCAACGCAGTAGCAAACCCTAAGCTAAAACCTAAATAAGTGCCTATGTATTGTCCTTTGTAATGTTTTTTTTTGTTTTTTTTAAATAGTTCAACTCGGGTTCAAAGCAAGAATTGTTGGAGGCACTAAGATAGGTCTTCAGATCCATAAAAATGAGTGTATCCGTTGAAATAAAAGTAAAACAAATTAAAGTCTACAAAAATACTCTAACTAGTCAAATTATTAAACGTTTGCGATAATTTAACATTTTAATCGCCATTTAATTCACTTTAATACTGAGTAATCTATTTTTGACTTCAACTGATACTGTCCTAATTAAAATTTCCTAGAATGGATTTATTGATAAAAGCATTGTCAATTATTTCATCGAACATGCTGCCAATTTCCCGATAAAAGCGCGGAAGTCCTTCCAGGTCTGGGTAATTGTTTGCATTGACTCTTTGTTCACCGTGTCGTGGTAAAGTGTCCCCCACGGTCAAATGCACTCCACCACACAGGATGAGAAAAAATGGAAAGATAACCAAAGGAAAAATCGAATGAGAATTTTCCTGAAAGCATCATTCGTATCCACATAGCAGAATGAAGAGGTGAACAACGAAAGATTAAATATAAGAAATCCACAAGAGGTAGTATATTGACGGTTTGATTTACTAAAGGACTCAAGTAGAAAAGAACTAAAATGTAAATAAAATTTTGTAGAAAAAAAAAACGAAGGAGAAAATGGAAAATGGGTTCTTTTTTTTCTGTCAATTTCCGCTAAGTGATTGATGGGCCCACTTTGGTACGCGTAGCCGAGAGAATGTTGAATGGGAATCAGGACAAATCCCTCGGATTTATTCTATATATTTCAAAGCCCATACACAACAATGTCTTTGTTGAAAAATACAGAGCTTTAATTTAAGTTCGATATGGTGCTGGGCTATATTCACATTGTCCTCGCAAATAAGTGAGGATGAGGATGAAGAATTCATCTGATGGACACAATACTTTTTGATTTAGAAATTAAAATTCTTTTGCTTATGAATGATTTAAAAGATTTTGATGTCCTGAAAAGGTTTGAAGTTAAATTCGAAAAGTCAGTGAAAAATACAAGAAAAAGCTAATTTTTAAGACATCTTTAGTACAAAGACAATGTGTAACGTATCTTTTTTTTCACTTATGTAGGTACTAATTAAATCAATGCAACGAATAAAGGGGATTTATTTCCAGAATATTTTAGTTCTTTTTGGCAAATCCAAATGCATTTATTTACATAAAACTAAACATTTTTTTCCGCTTAATTTTATTAATTAAGTCAACTCTTGTCTTGATGAGAGAACAGAAGGAAGTGATTATTGTGTTCCAGTTTAAAATCAAAATTGACCCGTTTTTTCCCGTATATTTTTAATGCTTTGAAGAAGGGGGCAAACACCCTCGAAACGTCGCATGTTAAAATAAAATTGAGAAAAACTAAACAAGGTTTACTATCCGTCCAAATTCCACAACCATCCAAAAAACCGCACATTTAAAGAATATAATTTTTTTTTCTTGAGTTTAGCACTTTTAAAGCTTGAAATTAATACGTTTAAGTCTTTCGATCTTTAATCGAAGTTTCATTAGAATAAAAAATTCTAAAACATTTTACAGCTTTAATATATCTATTTGACATTTGAATTTAGTACTTTTAGGTTTGAATTTAGAACATATGAGGCTAAAATGTAGGTAATAGTTTTTAAGGTTTTTGGCAATCAATCAGATCCGCTTTAGAACTAAAAGCAATAAACCTTTTTAACGGCTTGAATTTAGTACTATTGAGACCGGAAATTAGTACTTTTAAGACTTATGATATTTAATTGGAGACTATTTAGGCTGAAAACCGTATAACTGATTTAAGAACTCAATACCTTTAGAGTTTTTGGTTTTAATCAGATCCTTATTAAAACTAAAAACAAAATAAACCTTGTCGATTTGAATTTAGTACTCTCAAGCTAAAATTTTGTGCTTTTTTTAGCATTTTGTTATGAATTTCGGCATAAATCAGAATATTTTCATTATGATAAATACCTCCTAAATCGAAGGAAATATAATAACAAATGTAAGATTAATCAGAAGTTTAATGGCAAATTATATAAAATTTCCACAAAGTTCATTTAATTAAAATCAATTACAAAATTACACGGATACCTAATTCTTAATAGAGGAGACGGGAGAAAGGGAATGCAATTAATGCAGAATTGATGTTCATTTTACTTTAAATGAATCTGAATTGATTGAGAGTGGCATGCTTGATGGTTAAATGGGTGACCAATTAGTAACCCCATGGGACAACTGAAGCAAGTGAGAGGAGTGTTAAAATTTAATTTAATACTTTATCTGCTGACTCAATTAATTTGTATGATGATCCCTCGAGAATTCCTCTTTGCTCATCGTTAGCTGGACACAAGAGTTCAACATAGCGTGCACTTTCACACCTTTTCCTCCACAAATTATGCTGCTATTCTATAGTTTAAAACATAAGGTATTTATGCCATCAGACACACGGTGACGTCAATTTGGGAAGCACCGCGATAAGACGTTGTGTCTGTGAAACCTTGCGCACAAAATAGCTCACCCAGCTCACATGCAGAGTGTGGATTAGGGTTTAAGCCACCTTCAGTAGGCCTCTTGCGCTTCCCCCAAAGGCACACATGGATTAACTTCCTTATATCAGATTATCTTTCCCGCGATCATCCCATGTGATGGGTACGACAAAAGAGATAGCATTTGCGTTAGATTTTCTTATTTGATTTTTTGCGCAATTTATATCTTCTCCCTTTGTCACACAACTTTATCGCCACACAATCATGATCCAGACAATTTTATTAATTAGTCTAACCAATTTCCGCTTAGAGAGAACTCTGTGGGTGTTGTTTTTTAGCGTGTCTTTTCAATGGAATTTGTTTTGTCGCCAACAATGGGTGGTATAAATCGCATTCTTTGACACCCCCTAGGACGGGAATTTTTTAAAACTTGAATTTCATAGAAAAAAAATCGATTAATTGAGTCTTTATCGAGGTTTTCTACTCAATCCTATCATTCTTATATTCGTCAGCATTTTTTCTTATAGCAAATAATCTTGCTTTGCATAAAATGCATGGAGATTACAAAGATTTAAAATTTAAATAATATCCATAAATAAACGACAATTTGGAATTTGAATAAATATTTTATGTAATGTTATTGTTTTGAACGTTCAGCAGCATAATGCTCATTCAGAAATTTGCCCCTGAACGTTAATCTCCACCGGCGAGGCACTATTTGGGGCGCTATTGATTGCCAAAAGCAACACAAACGATGCTATATGTGTGGTGTGGGGATCATGCCTTCATCCGGTGTACCTGCGGGACCATCGTTAGTGTCGTTTGCAATTTTTCGTTTATTTTTCATGTGGCCCCAACTACGTGGAATCGATATACGGTGCAATTGGAAAATATGTCACTGCATTGATAGGGTGCAGAGCTAATTTTTCTGAAACAGTTTCCCGGAAATCACCTGCATGTTATAGTTGAAAAAAGGAGGAAGAGGAAGACAGGTCAGATGCGATGAATTTTAAAAAGGACCACGATGCTGATGAACAATGCTATCATATAACTCGCTCACATATCACGTGGCTGAACATTATGTTGTTGGTTGCAAAACCTTGTATGTATGTACATATATGGATAATATCATTTTCAAACAAGATGCTACATACATACATTCTCCCTTATACCCAGAATGCAGATCAAACTCCACACACACTTGGTGTGTGTTTGTCCTGTGGCACTGCAAGCTGGTGGTACCTATATGCATATGAATGTAGCATGGGGCAACTAATTTCTACCCATAAAGCAACAAGCAACAAGTTTTATTATGCTGTTTTGCAACAACGTATTACATATTTGGTTTAATGCATTATACATACATTTTTGGGACTATTCATTACATATTAGATTACTTTATGCTATTTTTGCTAGCCCTTTCACGTCAATTGGGGCTGTAGACGTATCCAAACGAGAAACATTGTATTTTTCTCAATTTTATTGTTTTTTTTTTTTAAACTTGCGTAGGCATTAAATTAACGTAGAAGAAGCCAAAGAATATGTTTTAACTAAGAAATGTTCTCTTACAACATGCATAATAATAAATATCGTGATACAAATATCAAATGTTTCAATATTTTTATGTTTCATGCTTTCGCAAAAGTAAGTACAGTAGAAGTCCACATCAACGAACAATCAGATGTACTACTCTCGCGCATTATTTTTAATACGCGACACTAGTACATCCGATTGTTCGTTGATGTGGACTTCTACTGTAATGTTTTTGAGAAAAAGATAATGAGAAGTTGTTCAATAAAGATTTTTTTAGTCTGAATTTGAAAAAAATATAACGAGAAATATTATAATCCATTCAATTCCTAATAAGGAAAATCTGAAACTAAGCATTTACTTCGAGGGCCTACACTTAGAATTCCTAGGCCTAGAATCTAGGCATTCGTAGGTTGAAGATCGCATTTGAAGGCTATAGGGTAAGAGATAACTATACCTACGGTAGACAAATAAGAAATGTGAGACTATCCAAAGTTTATTCCAGGAGTAATTTTTAACCCATTGACGTCTACGTCTTTCGAGTCTTTTAGGTCATATGCTGACCCAAACGTGAAACATTTTTTTTCCAATTATTTATGAATTTAATTGCTTTTCTAACTTACAAATGCATCAAATTCACGCAAAAGAGGCCAATGAAGACGTTCTGACTGAGAAAAGTTTTCTAAAAGTAAGACAATAAGTAACGTGATACAAAGAGCTCATGTTTCAATGTTCACATTAACGCGAAAGGGTTAAACATACGGATATTGAAACATTCGATTTATTTTCATCATGGCATTTAGTTTATCGATGCTCTCAGGGGACATTTACCATTCAAAATGCCTTCTTTGGCTTTTTCTACGAAAACTTAACATTGTTCCAGCTTAAATAAAATGAATAACCTCCTTTTATTTGTTCATAATAAATTACGTTTCAAAATTCTTTTCTTTAAAAAAAATCAGGACAAAAAATAATTCTTTAGCTGTCTTATAATCATAAATATTATTATATTCCTTTCATTTTAAAGTAGATAAAGTATTTAAAAATTTTCATTCTAAATAAATTTAATATAAATTTATTGAAAATTACATTTTATTAACTAATTTAAATCTTTAATTAAACATTAAAAAAAATTAGTTTGTTTCACTTTTCATTTTGTGGGGTGATTGCCAACCTCTAAATCCACAATCCCTCACCCCCCATTTCCATTCAGTTTGCCAACTCGGGGGGATGGGAGTGTAAAGCGAAGAGTGGTAGTTGGAGTGGCGACAGCAAGCGGCCAGATAGAGCGTGTAGAATATCTCTGGCAAAATGCTACGGACTCGAGTCAGTCATCTGCGGAACGCCGCGTGGAACGGGCGGGAAAATTGAAAAGCAGCGCAGTGTGTGAAAAGTTATTTTGTGGTCGTATTTAAAATTACGCAAATTCAACGGAATTATTGTGTTTTATGTTAAGGAGGATTTTTTTGTGAAGGAAAATCTCTGTGAGGTTGTGAAGTATAGGTGGAGAAAAAAGAAGAAAATTAATGCATAAATTGTAATTTTCCGTGTAATTTGCTGCTTGACTTAATAAGGTGAGCTTAAGAAAAAAAAGAGAAGAAAATAAATTTTCAGCCGAGCAGTTTAATGAAAAGAAAGATTTTTTGTATAACAAACAATTCTATTGAGTCACACAGAGGGAAGATCCTTTTCATCTCTTAGGGACTTTCTTATAAAAGTCGGTTTTTTCTTCTGCTGTGGTGCTAGTTTTCTTATATAGAACGACGTTCCCAGTTTTTTCTGCTTTCTCTCAACACTTGGGCTGTGAAAACCTCAGCGTGTGCCAGAAAATGAGCTTCCATGGATGGCAAATAGAATAAAAAGAAAATTCCACTTTCCACACTCCTTTGGATGGGATGTTCCCTCATTCATATTCATAGCGACGAAGTGGACTCATTCATGGTACGAAGCGAAACTAATAAAAATCCAACAAAGAAGTTGTTCTACTCCCGTGCACGTCCCAAGGAGGGAACTTAATTAATTTCAAATAATAATAAATTTGTTGGCAATAAGTGGATACGATGATGCTCCTCAATACTATTTTTTTATATAGATGAATTGTTTAGCATCCACTTCTGAAGCGCATCCCTCCTGTTGCAAAGTCCACAGCAGGGGGTGAAAGTTGTGTGAGCTATATAATACAGAGGCTGCATCCCGACGCTAGAGTGGTTTTCCAACCCGTCAACAATGTTTGAGGGAAATTCTTCGTTTTTTGCTGCTGTTGCTGCTCCCTCCAGCCACCCACTTTGTAACGTTGCTCTTACCAATGAATTTTTAAACGAACTTAATTCCAAAGTACTCCGTTAGCTGGGTACACCTCCCTTTGGCTTCACCAATGTGGCTTTCCACCACAGAGCCCACCCTCAATGTTGCTATAAAACCACATCGTGCCACTTGCAGGAATATTGGCGGCAATTGGTGGGCGGATGGAGTGGTTAAAAGGCAAACACTCTCCCAATGTAGGGGGGTTGTGAAACATCAACTCCGCACCCCGAGTCAGTGTGTATGCGGGGGAGGGGGAATGTTTAAAAAGTGCATGTTGAGCGCGAACATAAATATTCAAAGTTGAACTATCCACCATACCCCATACTTCCACTATATATAACTCTTTTGCAGTTTGGCGGAAACGTCCAGCTTAATCATCGCGCAAAATAAACAATACAGTCATGTGGGGTTAGATGGAAAAATTCTTTAAGCTGAGGATATTGTAGATAGGACTTTATGTGATTTTTTAAAATATTTTTCCTAATTTTGATTCGTTGGTAGGAATTGCAAAATATCCCTAGCAAAAATATAAATCAAGTTAGGATACAAGATACATACCCAAAAAAAAACGGATAGTGCAACGTGCAGAATGAGAGAAAAATAATGTAAAATAAAAAGCAATTCTTAAATTTGGTATCATTTGAAAGCCTTTTACTTTGAAAACTTTTTACTCCCATAACTTACCACATTGAAAGTTTTATTGATTTTAAGTAATAGCGGATTGAAAAAAAGTCATAGGAGGTCGGAATTGGGCCATGTTTCCCTATCAAAAAATATTAGAGTTAGAGGACATTTATCTACCACTTGAATCAAAGTTTATTCAAATCGGTCAACTACAACGACTACAACCTTAGATATACCCAAAAATGTAATTATTAACGATAAATTTACTAAAATGGCTGCCACGATCGAACCGCTCGTCCGATTCTTAAAAATTAAACGGATTTAGAAAAGGAATTAAATTATCTTTCCAATAATAGCTTACTTGTAAAAATTGGTGCACTATCAGCTGAAATACACGGTGTTAAAGCTAAAATACGTTCACCAAAATGCCACACAAAAAATAACAGCTTAACAGATTTTGAAAAATTTATCAGATTTATAAAGGTGAGAGATTTAAAATCGGTTGACTACAGCTGGAGATAAAGCCACTTAAAATTAGCATTAAAAAATTTATAATATTTGCGATATTGCTAATTCGAAAAGTTTTAACGAGTGGTGTAAGTTGTGTCCATTTTAGGGAGGTTTTATCGTTAACTAGGTTAAAGCAGAGTCCACATAAAGTTCAATGTTTCGTGAACCTTTGCTATTTTTTTAGTGTTAATTAGCCATTTAGTGCTGTTTAGACAATTTGTGTGTTCTACGAAGATGTATTTGCGTCTAAATTATTTTTTCTAAGACCTCAAGAAATTTTTTCTTCCTTCACATTCAGTTTTAATACATTTTTCTTGCCTAATAAATGTAGGGGAGACCGGGGTTAAAAAAGTCACTTAAGGGTTTAGAAAAAGCTCAAAATTTCATATTTCCCAAACAGATAAAGCGAAATGTATAGCTCATTTCTTTACGAAATTTACTGCTCTATAACTCTTTCTCAGATCATTTTGTTCTATCTAATTAGGAAATATGATATTTTAAGCTTTTTCCAAACCCTTAAGTGACTTTATTAGCCCCGTCCTCCCCTACTGAAAATAACATATAATCCTTTTTCGTTCTAATTTGGTCCAAATATTTCCATTTTATCGTATTTCGTACGTTTGAAGTGCATAAAATTCATATGAAAGTGTTTATTTTTACATAAATCGAATGTTTTCGGTTAAAGGAAGACCTTTCGAACACAGTCTGCCCAAATTTCAAGAATTTTACTCGAGATTAGATTTTTTTTGCTAGTTTTTGAAATAAAATTCCGCTACGATTAAAAAAAAATCCTGGGAAAATCTGGGTTAAAGAATTTAAAGTTATTTCGTCAATCGTAAAGATTTATATAATTTTTAAAATTTATTTTTGATAATTTTCTCAAAATTACCCCGCATCGCGGTACATTGAGTAAGAGGCTACCGCTGGGTGAATTGCACTTTACCTTTTTTTTTTTACATCAAATGCATATTCCTCCACTCAACGTGTTTATAATATACTTTTACTAATGGACAAGGGATGGACTGGACAGCATGATGCACCTCACTAAATGGGTTTCATTAACTCACCTCACAATTGGCATGATGAAGTAATTAAATATTTATTTTAAAATATTTTTTTTTCATCGAAGAGATGAAAAAGAGTTCATGAGAGTATTGGGAATTCAATATTTGGGTCAAAATCAGCCAATATTATAAAAACTTGATGGAAAATCCATATATTTGTTTACAATATGTAAATTATAATGACTTTTTCGATGTTTTTTATTTAACTCTCAAGGGGTTTTATCATCGTTATTTTAAATTATATCCACCTACACGTGTGGTGTACATTAGCATGAACAAGTTGTCCATCCTTTGGAAATGAGAGAAGAGCCACACTACAATTAAGCGTATGGTGCAAATGATCTCATCTGGAACAATTTGCTAATTAAATAATTTGTTTTATAATTCTAGATAAGAGTTCGGAACGCAACACTTGATGTGCATGTGCAATAGCAATTATACGAGTGAGGAATCATCGCTCTCTTAACTAAAAATTCCCCCAAATGGAACTTTTACTTTTAATAGGTGTGTACTAGCTACGTATATACATATATATGATGTGTGTGGGTGGGCGGGAGCGATCCAGCAATGAGAAGAAGAAGAAAGAAGTTGTGTGATCTCCTTGCCATTCATCGGCACGAATGAATTGGGAAAGGAATTGAATTAAAAAAGTTTCCTCGTCACATTCTTGCAGTGTTCTTCTTAATTTTTTCACCCACACCCCGTGCTAATGGGGAAGATTGTGGTCAAGATGAGCTTGTGCAGTGTGCGAGACCCCTTCAAGTACTCTCAGCCACATCTGAATTATCTTTTGTGTCAACCAAAGAGGAATTGGATAAACTTTGCCCGTAAGTACCATGAAAATTACCTATTAATTTGCCAATTTTCCACAATTTTCTCATTCTTATTCCAAATTATCGTAATTTTCTCTTGAGAATTATTTGTACAGTAGAAGAATTTTTGTGAACAGTTTTTTTAAGGATAATTTTAACCCTGGGAGGATCAATGTTTCTAAATTCAAAACTGTAACCACAATTTTCTCTCAAAAATAAGAAGATTTTCGAAGTTTTCTTTCTATGAACTTGCGAAAATTGAATTTCCCTACACGTTGAAATTATCACCACATGTTTAAAATATTTTATTCCTTGACGAATTCCCCACGATGGGCAGCAAAGTCCTCCAAGAGTTAAAAGAATTGAGAGTTTTTTTCAATTATCAATATTCATAATATTAATTTTTGAAGTTATTGAGATTTTGATGAATTTATTTATATAAAGTTTCCTTTAATTTTTATCAAATCTTTTTTTATAAATCTTTTAACCCTTTCGCGTCCGCATAAAACCTGTTGTAATGGGCGATCTCTTTATTTCGATATTTATTCTGCGAATCCTCTCAAAGAATATTTCGGAGTTAAAGCGTCTTTTTTTGCCTCTTCAATGAAATTTTAACGTACATATTTCAAAGTTGAAAAAATATTTAAGTTTTTTATAATATTAAGTCAGCTGATGACCCAATTGACGCAAAAGGTTTAAAAGGGGTGAAAGAAATGAGAAATCATCGAAATCAGGGTATATAAATGAGACAGTTTAAATGCAACGTTTAATTCAAATTGTCAGATTTTTGTCTTTTGTTTGAGAAATTCTAACGTTTGACATTTCCTTTCAAGCATTTGATGATTTTTTCGAATATTTGACATTTCTTTTCGATCATTTGATATTCATTTTCTAATGTTTAACGAGTAATATAATATTTAACGATTAATCTAACAAACATTTAACTTTTATTCTAACGTAGATGTTCCAACGTTTGACGTTTATTTAAACGTTTAATATTTTAAATTCAAACTTTTCTCGTTTCTTTTTTAACGTATTTTTAACAAAAAGATCATTTCGACGCGCCCGAAGATTATGAACCATACTCCTGTGTTAAAAGATAGGAATATGGTTCATAATCTTCGGGCACGTCGATTTGAATTACCTTAAAGTTTTCTTTGTAAAGCTTTCAATATTCCTCTCTATATAAAACGTAGAAAAGTCTCAAAATAATTTTCTTTTGAAACAAAAAATAAAATAGAAAAGTACGTAATGCGAAGCAATACTGTATAATAAATTATGAATTGAAAATTGAATGAATAATGTCGTTCAAACTATATATGCTATAAGCTACATATTTATAGTTCCCCAAAACATTGTATGTATGTATGTATATTATGTATGATGGAAACAGGAAAATTAGTGCAAAAACAAGATTTTCAATGTGCAACCTGTGGTCGTGTTGTACATCCAGCATGAATGACATCATTCATCTGAACACCTCTTCGTGTAATTTGCGGTTGACACAACGAGATTTTCGCATTAAATTGTATCTCTTCATCCTCAGATGCGCAACAGGCATCAAATTATTTTCTTTTTTGAAGGAAAATTCATCTCATTTACCGCGGTATGTTCTGCACAGTGAAAATAGAATGAGAATTTTTTTTTATTTAATCATTAAACATGAATTTCCTCTTCATTAAAAATTTCTTTTCTGCATATTTGCTCTCAAAAATCCATCATAAATTTCTTATTTGATCGAGGAATGAATGGGGGATCAAAAACTGAACAGTTTTTGGCAAACTCCAAAAGCCATTCACGAAAATTATATAGAAAAAAATGTGAGAGCAAAAAAAGGAGGAAGATGGTGGTGTGGGGGAGGGATTTGAAGAAAATGGGGAAAAGAAGTGGAAAATGAGTTGAATGACGAGAGGAAAACCACATCATTCAATTCCGTAGTGTAGCAGCAAGCAAAATTTAGGAGGGTGAATTGGATGACATTTGAATGAAAATAAATCACATTTATCCACTCAATTTATTATATGAACTCCTGCGTGTACTGTCTCACTGTGTCTCTTCACCCATCCTCCATGTGCCTAAAGACAGCTTTCAATCCCCAAAGATTGCCCACAATCATTTGCCCCCATCGAGGAGTCACACAAAATAAGCATCAACGACTCTCGATGCGAGCTTTTTCACGACATAATTTTCTGTCGCATTGAGACTTTTGGAAAAAGAAGTAAAAGGGAGCTTTTCATCTTCTTCGTTAATCCTCATTTTGAGTTCATATTTTATGTGGCTTGTTATGCTTTATGTTTAAGTAAAGAAAAATCTTTTTCATACCTTTTAAATGTTTTAGAATTCACTAATTAGGTAATGTTTTGATAAAAGTTGAAGAAGAAAAGCTCTCAAGTAAAATTTCTAAATTGCTCTCAAGCATTTTATTCAGAATCTCATTAATTTGTAGCTAAATGTAGACAAATTCATGCGATAAACTCCTCAACTAATCCCACAAAGTGCTACATATTGTACGTAATTCAACACCCAAAAAAACTATATAATTTACAGGAGTTTTAAATGAGAGAATAATAAATAAATTAAACGAAGAGATTTTGCTATATAAGATGTAATTTCACGTGAAATAAATATTAATTTAACGCACTGACTTCATAACTCTTTCCGTCTGTTGCTATTCTCCCCCCCGCACACCCGTTTAGGGACCTCCACGCAGGACTACACTGTATTAGGAGTTACACAAGGCGCTGCATGAGCATTTATCAGCGGGATCATTTCAATAAATTGTACCACGGAACCAGCCAAGTGATACATGAATTATGTGAGGAAGGACCTAATCAGGAAGGCACGTAGGTATTTTAGTATATAAAACTCACATGGAAGAAAAAAAACGAAGCAATAAGGACATGAATCTGGATTTTCCCATGATTTACGGATGCATGGGGCAAGTTAAAGCAACTAAATTATATTTATCTTAAGAGATTTTTATTCGGTGTTTCATTAAAAAAAAATACATTTAGAATTTATTGGATGTGACCAGACGTATCCACTGCAATTTCATATTAATTTAAGAGATTTCTGAAGACAAGGATCTATTGCACTTTATTTTGTAACAGACGCAAAGTATTAACTACTTACAAAATAAGGCCATTAGGTTAAAAAATATTTAATGAGTCTTGGCAAATATTTAAGAACTCCCTTCAAAAGAGTTTTTAATGGAAATGAAAAGAATTATTAAAATTACTAAATTATTAATTTTTTATTAATAAAATAGCGAAGAAGTTTTATCCTTTTAAGGAAATTTTGTAAAAACGGATTTTCAGTTAGGTAATAATTTGTTTTCAATTAGGAATTATTCTTACATTCTTACAATTTGGTTAACTTTTCTTTAATCAAAGCCAACGTTTTGTAGGCCCTGAGAAATGACTGAGTCCGAAATATCGGCTTTGAATAAAAACTACTTAATCAAAAAGGTGAAATTTACAGCCAGACAATCTTAAGATTTCTGAAGAAAAACTTAAATTTTCCTAAGAAAAATTACGATTTTCTAAAGTTTTATTTAAGCGAATCTCAAGATTACTTAAGTCCGGTTGAATCGGGCTAAATGCATAGTTTTCGAGGACTTTTTCGGGCATCGAAATTAGCAAAAATCACCAAAAATATGCATTAACTCCATTCGGTCTGACTTAAGAAATTTTAAGCTTCGTTTAAGAAAATCTTAACGTTTGCTCAAGAAAGCTAAGAAAACTTAAAAAATTAAGAAGAAAACTTTAAAAAGAATATAAAGAAAACTTAATAAGTCTTGTCTGACTAGTGAATTTAACCCTGTAAGTGTGCGACGTAAAATCCTATTTTTTTATTCAAAATTTTCTTAAAATATTCACTATCGTCTGCCTCATATTGTCCTATTTTAGATTAACTAAAATGTAACTTATTTATTTTATTTTTATTTTTTCATTCCTTAATACAGATTTTCTGCGGCATGCTCCGTGCATGAGGCACGTGAAGAAACAGTATGAAATATGCTCAAGCACATATCAGACGACCATGTCACGGATAGGACAGATCGTCCCGGAGCCGAGTGAGGCAACAGAAACGTCTGGCCATGCGGATGGCCACAACCTGACGAGGGTGCACTTCTACGAGATGGAACGAATTAAAACTGTCTGTTGCGCCTTCAAGGACTACATTGACTGCTCGGAAAATGTGGTACGACTGGCGTGTGGTGAGGAGACGGCCAACTACACAAGGAGATTCCTCGATAAAATGTCCAGTTCACTCATGACGGTGAGTTTCCGCGATGACTTTCCCCTTTGCTCTAAATCCAAAAAAAAAATCAAAATTAACTCAAATTGTAATTCACCTGCATTATCGGCAGATGCACTGCGAGGATTACGGACCAGAATCCAATAAATGTACCAACAGTGATGGACTAAATCGCAGCACATCAATCACCCTCTCACCACTCATTTCACTTTTGTGTGCCATTGTGATACTTCATTATTGATTGTTCCAGCAATATTACTTTAATTAATATGTATGTTATATACTCTGTGGTCATCCTCAAATACAACACTGTGTTTTTATGTCTTTTTTTTCTCTCTGTACTTGGGCTATTTTTATGCGATAGTGCACCCAACTGTTGCCAAAATTTGTTTTCAGGGAAAAGCAATTGATGAGCAACATTGCGGATTGGCCAAATTGGTAAGTTCAGTACCGAGTGTGACGATAAATTAGAATATACAATAAAAATCACAGCTAAAAAACACTGAAAAATTGCCAAATTTTACTTTATTTTAATACAAAATTTTTAAAGCCAAAAGATAGATATTAAAAAAAACATAAAATTCAAAATCAAACTATTGCAAAGAAAATTATTTGTTTTTCATTATTTCTTAATAAGATTTCGAAAAAAATGTTAACAAATACGACAAGAAGTAAACTATCGAGACCATCTCTCTATGATAAAAATGTTTAAAATACTAATTCAAATACAGACCTACTTTGAAAATAAAAATGGCTTGTATTTGGGTTTATCAATGGAAAAAATTCACTGTTCAGACGGGCTTAAAACTTTAAGTCGGTCTTAAGGTTTTAAATGAGTTTTTTTTTAAGTCGGTCTTAAAATTGTTAAGTCAAAAAGAAAGAACTTGATTTCAATTTCGAATTCAAAGAACTAGAATTTGGTTTAAAAACAAATATCAATTTGTAATTAAATAGAGAGCAAGAAATTTATAAAAGTTAAGTTAAGGTCTTCAGTAATAATATTTTTTGGTGTAATTATCACATCTGAAATCATTTCAAAGCTAACACCAAAAATTTCACTTGAAAACTTCCTTTTTTTTTATTTAAAACATATTCGAGCATAACTGATGCGACAATTGTATGCCGCTCAATTTGTAATTATCATTTTAAATCATTACTTTCCATCAATATATTGTACATATGCATGTACATAGCATACAAATAATAATTAAATATTATTGTAAAATGTGGTGGGAAAAATTGCAATTTATGAACAAGAGGGGCACTGTAATTAAAATGTTGGGTAGGTAAGTAAAAATATATAATTTCAAAAATTGAAAATTCAATACAATTAGCGATTGTGTAAACATACAAAACTCATAAAAGTCATTATGAGGACACAAATGAAAATGATAATAAGCTTTCTCTCACACGGAATGCATCCCTGGTATAAATTCAATAACATTCCATTGTATTGTAAGAGATTACTAAAATATTCATTTATGTGTTGTTATGCAGAAATTATTCGTTTTTGATGGGTCCAGTCTACCATTGGGAAAGCACAATATTGTCACTATTATATACACAATAAAATGGAGCAGTTTTGGGGATGAAACGTGCAAAATTGCACACACCATAATGATGAGGTTCACAAATGAATATGCATACCGGAAGGACGCTGGAATGTAACCCCCCAGGATCATTTTCCCAATTTTCATTCCAAAAAATGCAATAATAGTCATCCGTTGATGATATGCGAAATCACTTTTTTTCGAATAATAAACTCCCACATTTTTTTTTCTCATCTATTCATCCCCTTGGTGATCCCCAGGGGTGATCTGGAATGCAAATTTAATTTTATTCACGGTGGGTCAAAAAATCTGTCAAGGTTAATTTTTTTTATTCACCTAGATTTAAAAAAAAAATGTGAATAAAGTAGAAGTAAAAGTAAATTTTTCAGTGTTTTACCTTTATTCACACGCAGAAAGATTTATTATTGACATGCATTCGGGGGGATGGGGGAATATTTCAATTTCGTGACTTCCGTTGCTTATCCATTTGAGATGAAAATTCATATTCTCTCAATGCAAAAAGTTTCATAAGATTGCTCCCATTTTTATCAGAGATAAGCTTATGAGTGATTTTTATTTATTTCATATTTTATTTATATTTATTTTTAATCTCAAAGGGTTTTCTTTCTATAAGGAATTTAAATTTTTTTAAAATCATTTTTGAATTTTTTGAAATTTTCACAAAATCTTACTTTTAAATTATCTAAAAATGTAAATTCTTAACCAAAATTCTAGAAATTCTGCGTATTATTTCTAAAGTTTTTATTTTTAATAGAACTCTGAACAGAACCAATTCTATTTTTATGAAAATAATACTTTCTAATGCCATTCCTGTCCATAAAAAAGAAAATTTTTCGAATTTAATAAATACTAATCTAATTACTAAGCTAAGCTAATTGGTTTTAAATAGCTTTCACAGTTAAAAGGAAAAAGTTTCATTTATAAAACTCCACTACTCTAACGACTTTGTGCGAAATTTTGCTAAATCAGTAACTTTTTTTCACTGAAACTGCTAAACTTTCGTTTTGGTTTAAAACATGAGTTTTGTAAAATTAAATCATCTTATATAAATTTTCTTTTAAGATATTGACAATTTAATGGTTTAATATAGTCTTCCATTTATTGAATGCGAGCTACCGAGATGAATTTCCTCTCTTCCGTCTACCAGGCACCTTAACGTACCTGACTCATTGAAGCTGCTAGCATAGAGGTGAAATGTTTCGAAAAATCTTTCTTTAAAAATCTGCAAAAGTTCACAGAAAGAAATTTTAATTTTATTATACTTTCTCTTTTTAGTTAATATTAATAAATTTTTAATGATTTTTTGAATGGTTGGAAAGGTGGATTTTCGATTTATCAAGACGAGCTCTTAACCAATTTATGGGTTTTATATTAAAGGAGTTTATCCCCTTTTGTATGGGAAAAATTTATCGGTACTCAGTTGATCAATAGCAAATTATCAAAAAAAAAAAATAAGAATGCGCCAAAAAGACTTCTTATTTCCACCATAGGGATCATCTGGAAAAAGTCGTCAAAAAGATTTTCCCTAAAATTCAAACAATGACGTCATCTCTTTGTATTTTGTCTATTCCAATTTCCCATCGTATTTGGCCAGTTTTCCACGTATTTCACCTAATAAATTGACATAGATAAAATTGACGAATAAAAAAAATTACTAACTTTTCCTTTGTAGACTAATTTACTGAGAGAAGTTCAATGAAATCGACACAATTGCGGACTTATAGCCATTGTAATCAATATTTATAAATGTTGTGTTCATTGTGGATATAGTTGGTGAATTGGAACAAAAAACTTGTTGGGAATTATACCAATTGAAAATTTGTGCCAAAGTTCACCCTTCGTACATGCAAAAGTTAATTTTTCTGCACATTTTACGACACTTTTCCCTCCCTGAAAAATAGTCCATTTTGGGGAGGAAGGGGTGATGCAGACCTATGTGTGTATTGGAAAAAAAAATAAGGAGAGGAGAGTTGGCACACGATGAAACAGATGAAACTATCCATGGAACCAGCGCGTATTTGAAATGGTAATATTTCAATTTGTTCGCTAACAAGCTGGAGCTTTAGTTTAATTTAATTAAACAACCCATTCCTCTACTTTTTTCCCACTTTTTTCCGCACCATTGAATTGAATGTTGGCCATATAGAGGCGAGGAACCACACCATGCACAAGCCTCGTTAGGAATAACTGGTGCACTCTGACCTCTGCTCATATGTTCTTTCTTCGCTCCATAGAGGAAATAAAAAATATATTCTTCTAAAACTTCTTCCCTTCTTCCATTTTCGGCACTTTATTGCAATTTTCTTATACTTACTTACCAAGGAGAATGCAGCAGAAGGGCGCAAATTCATTTAAGTATGGGTATATAGCACACCCAACATACCACTTTGGCGGGAAAATTAGCTAAACTAAAGGAAGGAAAACTATATATTGGAGCGTTGAGTGTGAGAAAAATTATTTTATTATGAATTATGCAATTTTCGCACCACAAAATTACACACAACTTACCCATGAATTGCATTTTAAATTCAAAGAATGAAAGAACAAACTTTGCCTTTTCACACGGCCACAAGTCGCTATATTTTCGAGGAAATACACACACACAGAATTTCGCAGCGCGGATGTTTGCATGAAATTTGAATTATGATTTTACCGGGAAGCTGAATTGAGAAAAAAAATAAATGGAAAATGGTGTGAAAAACTTTCATTGCGAAGGAGTTTCTTCGACGCAGCGCAAATTGAGATTGAAAAATTTGGTTAACGATTTTCGCATTGTTAAAAGCTTAAGAATATTTAGAAGACAAATAAGAATTTTATTTTTTCACACATTGTTAAAAAAGTTGATATTTTACACACAAATAAAAAAGCGTTTAGCTTTTTTCGTAACGTTTT
Organism: Lutzomyia longipalpis; assembly: GCF_024334085.1. Classification (NCBI taxonomy): domain Eukaryota; kingdom Metazoa; phylum Arthropoda; class Insecta; order Diptera; family Psychodidae; genus Lutzomyia; species Lutzomyia longipalpis. The sequence goes on from NC_074710.1 coordinate 13,040,583, forward strand.
ATACTCTTTTTCAAACCTTTGACATTTTTTAAAAAATTGTTTGACGTATTTTTTTCTGTCTCTTTTGCTAATCGTTTGATATTTCATTAGAAAGATTTTTTTTTCTAATTTTTTGTCGGTCTCTTTTTCACATTTAACGTTCCTTTTACACGGTTTGTAAAATTCTTCTGTTATTTAAAGCTTTATTCTAAGATTTTGGAGTTTCTTTTTTTACGGTTTCAGATCTTTTCTACCGATTGACGCTTCTTTTAACGTTATTTGACATTCCTTTACTAACGGTTTACTAACTTTTTAAAAATTAAACTTTCTTCTTTTTTTAATTTAAGAATTATTTGATGTTAAGATTTTTAACGTTAAGCGTCCCTTTTCTATTACTTTAAGCTATTTTTTTAAATGTTTGACAGTCGCACATGCCTGATGTTTTTTTCGAACGTTTGACGTTCTTGACAAACATTAATTTCAAAATGTTTCACTTTGAATACTTTTATATTTATTTTTAAAAATTAAATATTTCTATAATATCTGACGTTACGTATTTAACGTTAAACATTTCTTTTCTATCGTTTGACATTTATTTAGCACTTTGACGTATATATTTTTTTATATTTGACGATTCATTTTTAATACTTCATGTCGTTTTCTACCGTTTGACTTTCTCTTTCTAACGATTTAAGTTTCTTCTCTAATGTTAATCATTTCTATTCAAAAATTTAACATTTCTTAAAGGTTTAAAATTGATTTTTAAATTCTCTTGTGTGATTTTAAACATGAAAATTCATTTAAACTCTAAAAATATTTTTTTTTAAATGGGCTAAGTTGTTAGAACGAGTCTTTTATAAACACCCCAAACATCCTCAATAGCTGTGCCTCCCGTGTGAATGATAAAGGAAGAGAAATTTTGCTCGATTTTTTGCTAAATCACGCGATTTCCGAGAGAATCAAACAACTGCGTATGTGGGGGATGAATGGGGGAATAGAGTGAATTGGTTGACGGGTGAAAATTGCTCTTAAATTTGGTGTTTATACAATTTTTCATGTCAACGCATAAAATGCAAACACCCAATAAAAGTTTCCCTCCATCCGTTGAGTCTCCACGCAAATCGCGAAGTAGTGGGTGTGCGCGCCATCCTTCTCTTACTGCGCCAATATAATTTTATTGATATAAAAAATATTATTTATCAATCGAAGGATATTTCTGCAATTGTTCCACACTTTAAATTTTTATTTCAATTTAAAAGACAGTAAAGTTTTATTAGTTTTTCCTGTTTTAGCTTCTTTTTTTTTTCTATTATTGGCCACTAAATGAATTGGCTGAATTGGGAAGCACGATGGCTTGTCCTGAGAAGTGTACGTACATATTATGGACTACATATTGGGCACAAGTCGAGGTACTTGGCACATTGTAGCCAAAAATTCCTTTGCATGAAATTGTTTCGCATTGCAGAAAAGCGACATATCCGGTAAAAGTAGCCGGAAAAGTGGTTGAGAAAAATTTGCATTTCATTCGAAATTAAATTTACGAATAACCACCGCACAGAAATGCAACGCTTTTCACCACCTATCTACCCCACCCCTCGCACCTATCCAAAAATGAATTTGAAAACTTCTATGTGAGAGATCTAATGAATGAAAAGGCTTTAGATTGAGTCGCAAACGAAGGGGAAAATGGATGGTTCTTTTTCGGAGGCAGAAGACGAATTGTATTGAAGAGGATGAAGCCAATCGCCGGCATATCGATTTGTTCAATTTTCTATGTCTCTCCTGCCGTTGACGGACAAGAAACTTTCCGCCATACCCCACCCCCTCCAATAATGGCAACATCCTGAAACCTCCCACATAGACAGATCAATTTCCATTTTCTGATTGACAAAATCCCAACGACTTTTTGGCCATCTCCGATAAGATTTCACCATCAGGAATTGACATCAATTCTTCGCAGTATGTTAGAATGCATTTTATCAACCAACACAACAATAGCGAGGTAGTGAACTGGAAAAGTTGCACAAAACTTTTCATTTCCACCCCCCAAAGAGGATGAAGAAAAAAAATGGATGAAACGTTAATTGAAAGCGGAACGTTCAATTATTGCAAATTAAACTTCTGTTCTCAACGAAGAATACGTGTTAACACAATGCTAATCCTTTTGTGAGGAAATTATCTTGAATTAACCCATATTTTGTCCATTGAAACTTATTTAGTACGATAGGAAAACTGAAATGATTTATTCTTAGAAAAGTTCTATATAGTAGATTCATTTAAATGTAGAGTTTTAGAACTTTTTAAGCAAAATTTAAAGAATCTTGTTTCAGAATTGATTTTCATAGATATAAGTTTGAAATGAGATATCATGAAAATTTCAAAAAGAATTTGGGTATATCTCGGTTGTCTAATTAGTTTTAATAATTTTTATTTTAGCAAACTCAAAATCAGAATTTTTAAACCCAGATACACCCAAAAAATTTCGCAAAGTTTTATTCCAAAATTGTCTTCATTTCGTCTTTCAAAATTATTGAAAATTTGCATAAAAAGTTTTCAAGTTTTTCTTTCAATAGAATCCATTTGACCTATGCAAATAAAAATATTTTATACATTTTTTAAAGATTTCAAAGAAAATTTAGTTAGCGTACTAAAAATACGTACTATATTGGCTACTCTAAGTTAAAGGAGTTTATTCATTTCTGTACCTATAAAAAAAAGTGTCTTATTTCAGAAAATATTCGCGATACACGTTATCTTTGCAGAAAATAATTAAAAATCATTTAAAAACCCGCTAAAAATATTTTTGTTACAGTAGAAGTCCACATCAACGAACAATCTGATGTACTACTCTCGCGTATTAGAAAATAATGCGCGAGAGTAGTAACATCCAATTGTTCGTTGATGTTGACTTCTACTGTACTTACTTACATAAATTATTTGGGAACAATTCACAAAAATCTGCCCAAAAATTTAAACATTGACGTCAGTGTTAATTTTGTTCGTTTCTTATCTATTAGATTATTAACCTGCTGGCCGCCAAGACCTTGGAGCTTCCTTAGAGCGCCAAGGTGGGGTCGTTGAACGACCCCAAGAAGGAAGTCGATTTTCTCATAAACTATAAAACCGGGAACTGTCGGGTCACTACCTTTAGACTCCTTATATAGTCCTCTTGCCCCTTGCATCACAAATTCGCCACCCGGAAACACGCAGAAGAAGATATTAGGGCAAAACATTTTTCACTCATTTTTCACACTTTCTTCGTGAGAAATTTGCCACGAAGTTGACCGCAACTGCTATTTTTTTTCACTACTTCCCCACATTCCCCTCACTTCCCACACCGTGATAAATGGCAATATTTCTCGAATATTCTTTATTGTTTTGCACATTTATATGCTTCTAATCATGTTTTATGTTGTTTATGTTACTTATTCGCGATAATTCTGACACTGAGATGGTAAAGTGAGAAAGTAAACACAACCCTTCAACCCCCTTCAACCATACGATTTATGATGTGACTAACTTCATTCTAAGAAATTTTCCGCAGCATGGCCGTTACACCAATTTTTGAATTCCCTTCTTCTACATTTTCCTTAATAACTTTTCTTGTGGTGGACGGATTGAGCTGAAATTTTTACACAACCTCCTCAGATAACCAAAGAACTTATTTCCAAAAGATGGGAATGGTATCTTTTATATTTATTAAGTTATAGCACGAAATATAGGGCTGGGGTCGTTCAACGACCCCGCTTGGCGGCCTAGAGGTTAATGCTAATGCTCGTTGCAATCTATTGCAGCTTTAATTTTCTTATATAGGTTTAATCTAAGTTTAGCCGTAAAATTACAAAATTTCTTATTTGACTCATTATTGTGAGCCATTTAGGACTAAAAATCGATTAAGTTAATTTTAGCTCCTTATTCGGGAAAATTTTCGGATAAAATCAACAAAATGAAAACCAAAAAATTGAATTCGATTTCTAACCCAAAGAGGTTCAAGATAAACTTAAAAAAAAAAAGAATTTTTATTGGTCATGTTTCACTTGAAAGGGGTTGAAAGGGTTAAAAGTTCGTTGGCGGCGAATTTTTCAAATGCTATGTCGCCGCCATTGCACCATTTGGCGCCAATCAGAGCGCAATGTATCTTAACCTACAAAATGTCCAGTCAAAGTGAATCCGATTGTCCTGTTTGTTTTAAGAAGTTCCCACAGGATAGCATTGAATCGCACGTGAATAAGTGTTTGTTCCTCTCGTCTAGTGAGTCACAGGATGAGGATCGGAAGCCGTCATCGAGCTTCAAGCGTCCTTTTAGTATTTTCGAGAAATCCCCATCAACATCGAAAAAAGCAAGAATTTCCACCGCAGGAAGCAGTAAAAAATCCCCGGAACTCGATGAAACGGATGTAATTGATCTGTCAGAGGAAGAAGACTCAAAGCAGGAAGTTGAGGATGCCCCACCTAAGCCGTCAAGCAGTAAAAAGCCGAAAGATTCGGTGAAATCCTCAAAGCCACTCGCTGAAGTAGTTCGTCCGGAAGTCTTGGATGATTACATTGGACAGGAGCATGTCATGAGTAAGAATGCAGTCCTGAGGACAGTTCTGGAAAAGAATGAGATTCCCAGCATGATTCTATGGGGCCCACCTGGATGTGGAAAGGTAAGCAAAATTTATTTCACAAACTTACTTAAAGTTTTGGGGCTTCTAAGTTCTTTTCTCAAAGTTTTTAATATTTATTTTCACAATATTTACAAAAAAGATTTTATTTTAAAAGAAAATTTACATTTTATGGTTTCAATGAGCTCTAATTGAAGTTTCTGTATAAAAAAAAATTTAAATTATTCTCATTAGGGTAACTACCCTCAGGAACCTTTTCTCAAGTAAATTGAAACTTACACGTCTGTTTGTTTTAGACAACTCTAGCCCACATTGTGGCAAATCAGTGCAAGCAATCGCAGAATATTCGTTTCATTAAATTGTCAGCCACAATGTCAGGCATTAATGAGGTGAAGAAGGTGGTGGAAAATGCGAAAACAGACCAAAAGTACAGGAGAAAAACTATTCTGTTCATGGATGAAATTCACCGATTCAATAAACTTCAGCAGGATACTTTCTTGCCACACGTTGAGAGTGGGGTGATTACGTTGATAGGTGCCACCACGGAAAATCCTTCCTTCAGCCTCAACTCTGCCCTCTTGAGTCGCTGTCGCGTGATTATTCTCGAGAAATTGGCCACAGAGGACATTGTAAAGATCCTCGAACGGGGGATCCGCGAGTACGATGGCATTTGCTTGGAGAAGATAGAAGGTACTGATCGAATGGATTTTGATGCAAAGCTGGCAATTGATCGGGAATCCCTGGTATGGTTGGCACAAATGTGCGATGGCGATGCCAGAATTGCTCTCAATAGCCTACAATTGGCCATTCAGACACTAACAGCAAATGATGATTGTGGCAGCGAGAATGGGAATGATGGCTTAAAAATAATCACATTGGATGCAATTCGCGAGGGTATCAAGAAATCCCATCTTCTCTACGATCGTAAAGGTGATCAGCACTACGATATCATCTCAGCTCTGCACAAATCCATCAGGGCGTCCGATGATAATGCTGCCCTGTACTACTGCGTTCGCATGATGGCCGGCGGTGAAGATCCACGCTACATCTGCCGCCGAATGGTTCGTGCTGCAAGTGAAGATATAGGTTTAGCAGATCCCAATGCTGTTACCATAGCTCTGTCAGCGCTGCAAGCTGTTCAGCTCATTGGAATGCCCGAAGCTGATTGCATTGTAGCACAGTGTGCTGTGTACCTGGCCAGAGCTCCCAAGAGTCAGGAAGTCTATCGGGCCATGATGAAATGTCGTTCGGAGGACATCACAAATTGGAAAGGGCCCCTGCCATCGGTACCACTGCACTTGAGGAATGCTCCAACGAAGTTAATGCGGGAGATGGGATGTGCCAAGGGGTACAATATGCGACACAAAGATGATTCCGGACTCCAGTATATGCCCGAAGGGATGGAAGATCGGGACTACTTCCAATGAATTTCTTTTTGACATTGTATTTCATACAATTCAATTCAATTTATTGTTTCCGTCTTTTATTTTATTTCGTCTTAGCGTTGTTTCCAATCTCTAGGACCAAACAATGGAAAGATCCTTTTACTGGTTGTATGTTCTTGGTCATTCATTGACCTATTTAACCTGCTGGCCGCCAAGACCTTGGAGCTTCCTTAGAGCGCCAAGGTGGGGTCGTTGAACGACCCCAAGAAGGAAGTCGATTTTCTCATAAACTATAAAACCGGGAACTGTCGGGTCACTACCTTTAGACTCCTTATATAGTCCTCTTGCCCCTTGCATCACAAATTCGCCACCCGGAAACACGCAGAAGAAGATATTAGGGAAAAACATTTTTCACTCATTTTTCACACTTTCTTCGTGAGAAATTTGCCACGAAGTTGACCGCAACTGCTATTTTTTTTCACTACTTCCCCACATTCCCCTCACTTCCCGCACCGTGATAAATGGCAATATTTCTCGAATATTCTTTATTGTTTTGCACATTTATATGCTTCTAATTATGTTTTATGTTGTTTATGTTACTTATTCGCGATAATTCTGACACTGAGAAGGTAAAGTGAGAAAGTAAACACAACCCTTCAACCCCCTTCAACCATATGATTTATGATGTGACTAACTTCATTCTGAGAAATTTTCCGCAGCATGGCCGTTACACCAATTTTTGAATTCCCTTCTTCTACATTTTCCTTAATAACTTTTCTTGTGGTGGACGGATTGAGCTGAAATTTTTACACAACCTCCTCAGATAACCAAAGAACTTATTTCCAAAAGATGGGAATGGTATCTTTTATATTTATTAAGTTATAGCACGAAATATAGGGCTGGGGTCGTTCAACGACCCCGCTTGGCGGCCTAGAGGTTAAAAATGTACTGGTAAGTTTCACTTACGGGCTGTGATTCTTTCTTTAAAGGCGGTCCAAGTGTGGCAAGAGAGTGTGTGCAGAGAGAAGAAATCATTTTCATACAACATTTCAGGTGCCAAATTAAAAAATTCTCATAAAATGCATGACTTATATGGGGGCTACCCAAAGGAAGGCTTTGGGGGAAATGAATACGGCTATCTGAAACCTCCTGGTATAAGGAGCCTCTGTATCAAATTTCATCGCGATCGGTTAAACGGTGTAGATTTGTATAGAAAAGAAGAGAAAAGGACGTCAATGTCCATTAAAAAATTGGTCTTGGGACATTATCCGTGTTGATCCATGGAAAATTCTTTTTACCTTTTAAACAATTTTTCTGAAAATATAAATTCATAAGAAATCTAGAGAAATTCCTTTTTTTCCTATTTCTTTAATTCCAAAAACAAAATTATTGAACCGATTTTGACAAAAACTTTTGATAATAGTTTTTGATGAGTAAAATAATACTTAGAAATTAATTTTAGAAGACATTGATAAATAAACAAAAATTATAGATGAATTTGCTAAATTCCCTTTCACATTCGTATGAAACATGTAATATTGAAACATTTAATCATTTTATCAGGATATTTATTCAATGGATACTAAATAAAAGATATTATTATGACTCAAAAAGACTTCTTTGTTATGTTCTTTGTAAATTAAACTCATTTATAACTTGGAGAAGCAGATTATTTTTAATGAATTCGGAAAAATCTTTTGTTTCACGTTTGAATCAACGTATGACCTGCTTATATCTCCATACCCTCCATGGTATGACCATGAAAATTTTAATTACCCTGAAAAAGAAAGACCATTTTGTTTTAATTTGTGTTTTGCAATTTATTTCATTATGATAAACGTGATAAACTTACAATGAAATTGTCAACAAGATTTATATATTCTCTTTAGCTTTCTTTTTGAAGAAGATTTGTAATGATTTGGAAGCGCAAATTCATAAAATATTTTCACACACGCAATTATCACGAAAAAAAGCTGGAAATTCCACCAAAAAATAGTTTTTTTCTCTCATTCTCTTACTCACAGAATCTCTCTACTTTCTCAAAATCTAACATTTTTTTTAATACATTTTGTTTGATTATCATTCTTTACCCATTGTTCATCTTCGTAAAAGTATAATATCACCTAAACAACATTATTCTGAGGGAGAAAGATGCTTCAATTAATTTAATTTTATTGAGTATACGCAGCAGGAATATGTAGCTGAGAAAGTTCTTTCGTTGTGTTTTTGATTGCAAATGGCGTAATTAACGGAGGAATTTCTTCATCTCCTTATTTTGCTCTTGCATTGAGTACTGAGCGTTTTCGGCCTTATTCAACAATGAGTCCAAAGCACCAAATTGTGCAGTCATTTTTTGCTGAATATTGAGTGATGTATCACGAATTTCTGTAGTTGTCGACATTGAGGCGTTATCCTTCATCGTATCCAATGTATCTAGAGCGCTGTTGATATCATTACCTTCCGTTGTTTCTCCTGCTGCGGAAGCTCCTCCTTCAGCATCACTTGATTCCCCACCAGATGCTGATCCAGGACGAATTTTTAGTAGATTTGTAAGACTTCCGCAAACATTCTGTGTGTTGTTTTTGAAAAAAAAAGACAATGAGGGGCAAAGTTAGTCAAAAAATTCTTATGGGGTTTATTCAGTCATTCAGCTAATAAAATTCATTTTCTACATAACTTAATAAGAAAAAAATAAGAAAAGAGAGTATAATTTTAAGTTTTATATAAATTCGTCCGTTTTGGTGTTTAAGATAACATTTCAAGGATTTTAAAACGTACTTTTAGGTCTAGGATTTTTAGCTGTGTTTCTTTCAGACACAGCTTTTGTGTACCGAGCAAAATCGAAAGTCGTCAGATCGGTCTCAAACTTGGTATGAGCACGAATTAGGGTCCCCACATTCCAAAAAACGTATGCGCCAAAAAAAAATTTTTCCGGCCGGCCGTCCGGCCGGCCGTCCGGCCGGAATCAATCGCTAAATTGCAAGAGAACGGTGATAGATAGAGACTTGCGGTAAACGGCAAAGTTTAAATATCGACCGGAAGACATCCGATTATGAGGTCAAATCCACCCCCCCACCCCCCCGTCCGCCATTTTGAATAACCTCAAAATTTTGTTTTCGCTATATCTCAGCCGCTATTATAGCTAGAGAGCTGAAATTTTTATATGTTGTAGGGGCCATCAATACCTTTCCAACGATGCCTCATTTTCGAAAATCGGTCAAGCCGTTTAGCCAATATGGCCGCCACAATTTTTCATCGAAAATCGACCATAACTCGAAAACGGCTTGACCGATTTTGATCAACCCGGAGTCAAATGAAAGATCTCAACAAACCCTACAACTCTCTAGAACATCCTAAGTTTCAAAAGTGACCGCTAGAGGGCCAAAAATCGAAAACAAAATTTTCGAATAGTTTTCGATGAATATCTCGAAAACGGCGACATAAATTTTTTTCATTTTTTGATATGTTGTAGCTGACCATATTATCTAGCTTCATGCCAAAAATGAAGAAAATCTATGGATCCGTTCTCGAGATATAGCCTTCCAAAGTTGGCATGTCACATCTCGGGTTCTACAAGTCCGATCTTGATCAACTCAAGCGCAAATGAAAGGTTTCGTGAAACCCTACAAATGTCTAGAACATTGCAACTTCGAGAAATGACCGCAAGAGGCGCTAAAATCGAAAACAAAATTTTCGAAAATTTCGAACTCGAATTTTTCGAAAATGGCGACATAAATTTTTTTCATTTTTCGATATGTTATAGCTGACTTCAAGACCTTTCAAACAAAAAAAAATTTATGAAAATCTATGGATCCGTTCTCGAGATATGGCCTTCCAAACATTTCTTAGGGTATGACTTTTCAACTTTTCCCGACTTTGCGCGTATTTAAATTAATTCGCGTTCTAGTTTGCTCTCACAAAATTGGTACACTGAAAGAAACACAGCTCCCGTAAGCTTGGTCAGCTTACCAGTACATTTTAATCTTGTGCATGAATTGCGTATTAATGGTTTGTACAACTGCAACAGTATGTGTGACGTCTTACCTTGAATTTGTTAATCCTTTGCTGTGTCATTGATAGAATACTATTCAATTCATCCATCTTCCCATGACCACCCTTTAGTTGCTCATCTTGGTGCTCAAGTTCCTTTAAAAATCATTATTTTAGGACTTTTTTAATAAAGAATTTAAATATTCTTACTTGTGCCTGTTGTGCTTCAATGTTATCACGTTCAGCCTCAAGTTGAGCCTTTCTGTTTGCCTCAAATGTCTCCCTATCGGGTGGTTCTACGCCCAACAATTCAGCTCTCATGCATTCATACTCATAAGTTCCCTCGGCCATCTTTGATTTTTTTTTAAATAATTCTTTTCTCACTACAATTTTGTAAGTTTTCTTCTTATCTCACACACGAAATCAATCCATTTTCATCTTTTTTGCGAGCCTTTTCACAGCTTTTCACACTGCACCCTTTTTTGCCAATAATTTTCTTATGCGCATGCTTGGAAATTCGCACGAAAAGCGCGCGTCCTTATGTTTTGAAAATGGGTGTCGAGTTGGGAAATATGGTGATTGCTAATACAACCGACGAATTGTTTAATGGGATGTCTGTCATTTTTTAGTCAGGATTTTTGTTTACAAACAAATTAACTCGCATAAAAGAAAGTTTTCTTTATAAATTACATAAAAGAAAGAAGTTTGGCATAAAACAAATTGGTGCATTGTGTTCATTGGTGTTTAATGTTGCTTGTGCAGAAGGAAAATTAATTTGTCATTGAAAATTAAAGAAGGAAAAACATTGAAAAGATGAGCTGTTGTATTTTAGGATGCAAAAATAATATGAAAATTCACAAAGAATTATCATTTCACATTTTCCCACATCCCGAACGGGAACCTTTTCGATACTCACAGTGGGTAGAAGCCACACGGAATCCCAAACTCAAGGGATTACCGGCAAAAGTTGTTTATGCACGCTACAGGATTTGTCGGAGGCATTTTGAAGCCTGGTGCTTCAATGGATCCTGCAAGAGATTAATGAAGAATGCCGTGCCAACGCTCTTTCTGACCAAGGACGATGTGCAGGAGGAGCAAATGATCGTTTCAGGAAATACGAAGGAAACCACGAAGAATCTCTTTGGGCATGAAAAGATGGATTTAGATCATGGTAATGATGTCCAGGAAGAGGATAAGGTGCTGGAGATTGACTACAAAGATGAGATTGAAGATGAAAATCAGGATGACTTTATCACGATTATTTCCATGGAAGATCATCTCAGTTCAAGTCCAGAAATTCAATCTTCCACCAAAACTTCCACATATCCTTGTCAGGAAAGACAGGAAGAAGATGAAAATTACTGTTCTTATTTGTATGAAGTCACAGAGGATCCTTTACTTCCTGGTAAGTTATTTTATATATATTTATTTTATTTTATTTTTTAAATATATGTAGAGCTTAAAAAGTTTTTAGAAAGTTAAGTTTTCCAAAAGCACCGAAAGATGTCTCCCCGGTACAAATTGTAATAAAGAAAAGTCAGAGTGTTGTGTGTCTCTATAAGATGAGTTTTAGTAAGTGGATAAATTTAATATTAATTTTTCTTGAAAATTACCACAATTTTCCTCCAGAAAATCAGTAGATTTTGTACCCAAAGAAATATTCTATTGAACAACAGTGAAAAAATTAAGGAAAATTCTTTAATTTCATGGAAAATTTTTAATATAAATATTGGGGGAATACGTAGCTTATCTGGGGCTTTCATATTGACCAATAAATCATTCCAATTGTCAGCGAGAGAAAGAAAGAGATTTTATGAAATTCATTCTTCCTTTATTCTCTTTGTAAAGTCTTCAAATTAATTTCTTTCTTCAATTTAAAGTCCCAATCTCGGAGGAAACGTGCGTAGGGTGGCGCGATGAGTTCTACAAATGCCCAAAGAATATCCTCGCCCAGAATGTGTGTACCCGGTATGATCCCTTCGATGTGTCGCTGTCCAAACGTACCCTGGCGACCATTCATCATGTGTTCACGCACAAGGTGGAGAATGAGGGGAAACCGGTGACGAATCAGAAGAGTTCCGGACGTTGCTGGAACTTTGCCACTCTCAACACGATCCGAATTCCCTTCATGAAGGCCTTCAATCTCGATGAGTTTGAATTCTCTCAATCGCACTTCTTCTATTGGGACAAAATTGAGCGTTGCAACTACTTCCTCAATAATATCGTGGAGACAGCTCATCGTGGGGAAGACATAAATGGGCGTCTTGTCTCCTTTCTCCTTTCGGATCCCATTTGTGATGGTGGTCAATGGGATATGGCGGTGAATCTCATCAATAAGTATGGGCTAATGCCGAAAAAGTGCTTCCCCGAGAGTTTTAGTTCCGAAGCAAGTGGGAAGATGAATGCTGTGCTCAAGAGTAAGTTACGGCAGTATGCCAAGGAGTTGAGGGATCTCGTGAAGAGTGGGCAGAGTGACAAAGAAGTTCAGCAGATGATTCAGCACCAAATGAAGGAGATTTACAATGTTGTTGGCATTTGCCTTGGGATCCCAGCGGAAACATTCACCTGGGAATTCTATGATAAATCCAAGGTGTACCATAAGATTGGACCAATAACATCACGAGCCTTCTACGAGGAGCACGTAAAGCCCATCTTCAATGTGGACGACAAGGTGTGCCTTGTCACTGATCCACGTCCCACCAATCCCTATGGGCAGGTGTACACGGTTGATTGTCTGGGTAATGTTGTAGGTGGACGTCCCGTGTTGTATAACAATCAACCTGTGGAATTGCTCATTGAACTCGTGACCAATAGCATCAAGAATGGGGATCCCGTTTGGTTTGGTTGCGAAGTTTCCAAGAGATTTGCAGGTGCTCAGGGAATTGAGGATTTAGATGTGTGAGTATTAATGCTTTTCATTGACTAAAAAACAAAATTATTTGAATTTGGCGCGTATTCTTGACGATAGCCTTGTTGTGGTGAAAATAAGCAATGTGGGGAAAAGACAGTATTTGGTGGTGAATACTGTCAAATTGTGTGGAAAAATGGAGGCAGTATTATGTTTTCTCCAGAAGACAGTATTTTCCGCATATTTTGGGTGCTTTCATTGACAAACAAAGTCAGAACAAAACTATTAAACTATTGAAATAAGATCTTAAACGACGCATCAGTGATAACCGCTAAACACTTTCAACAGAATTAAAATAGGAAGAACTGTCAGTTGGATAGCCTGACAAGGCGTTCAGTGGTTCTTATCAAAGGATTAAAAAAAGCCACAAGACAAGTTGTACATTTGAATAAATTCAATGGTTATCAAAGATCTTTTAAGAAATATTCTGGAAGCTCCACAGTTTGATAAAAATTTTAAGGATTTGTACAAATCCTTAACTGGCGTCACTGACGTTCTTGGAAGGACAACACTTTTTGATTTTCTCTAACTATATCACCTTCATCAGGTCACAATAAAATAAGGATTTACGCAAATTAATTAATACCTACTTGGTTCCTTCACGGAGGTTTTAAGAATTTTTACCTTAATTTCGTGAACTTCCCTTAACGCCCCCGGAAGAAGCAGGAAGCACCTAAAAGTTACTCCTAATTCAGGAATTTACGAGAGAAAAATTTCATTTGGGTAATTTTTAAGAATTTAATGGATATTTCTGTTAAATTTTCAGCCACGATTTTAACGTGGTTTTCGGTGTGGACATTCAGGTAACTCTCAATAAAGCCGATCGTTTGCTGTACGGTGAATCTGCAATGACTCACGCAATGACCTTTACAGGAGTATCTGTTGATGTAAGCTATTCCTTACATTCTTTATTTTATATAGAAATTCATAAAAATAAGATTTGAATTTTCAGGAAAAGGGCGTAACTACGAAGTTTCGCGTTGAAAACTCCTGGGGCGATGATCGTGGGGAGAAGGGTTATCTAATGATGACCGCTGAATGGTTCAAGGAGTTTGTCTTTGAAGTTGTTGTGGACAAGACATTGGTTCCTCCGGAGGTTCTCAAAGTATTCGATATGAAACCCATTGTTCTACCAGCATGGGATCCAATGGGAAATTTGGCAACAAACTAAATAAATTCCTGTGGCCCCATCACCTGCATTTTCTGCCATATTTTACTTTTAGCATATTATAAAGAAAATTGAAAAAGAAAATTTGAATACAGACTTTTTTGTGGTGAGAACAATTTTGTTTTATTTACAAAACTAATTAATTTTTCTTCATTAAATGGAAATCGTTGGAAGATCTCTTCGGATACGTTCCTGCTGCCCATTATGACGTTGTGAGTGTGTATACTGGAGTTTTGCCCATATTCCCAGGCACATACGGACTAGACGATCATCGGGATGGGATGCATTGGTTGCGAATGCGTATTGTTCGCGGATTAAGTATTTTGCAGCTCGTAGATGACCGCGCTGAATGAGGGAGATACTATAGTACAGCTTGCATCTGGCAATAGTGTAAGGATCACCTAGTCTTAAGGCAATTTTGAGTTGCTTCACTGAAATTTGACCAGCAATTTGGGCCTAAAAATAAGGGTTTTGAGAACATAAAATTAACGTTAAAAATTATAACATTTTGCATACGCAATTCTCAAAATCATCTCCAAGGGAAGAAAATGCTCCGCCAAGGGTCGAGAACCAAGACAGAAGATTATCCAATTCAGCACGCTCAAAAGCCAGCTTGCAAGCTATGAGGCACCTACAAAGGAATTTTATTTTATTAAAAAAAATTAAAGGATAAAAATTAAAAATTCAATAATTTTCTTACCCGGCATAATCAATGTAATTCCACTGTGGATCTCTAACATAAATTACAACTCTCGTGTATTTATTGAGATTCCCACTAACTAAGCACCTTGTTTCCCATCCTGTTTGCAGAAGAAGCAGGAAATTGTGAATTTCATAGCCATTAGCGGGGATTTTTAAAGTTGAGTCCTCAATAAATTCTTCTAAACATTTCTTTTTGAGAACTTTGTCCCTTTTAATCTTATACAAGTCCACAACGCCATTTTGATCCAATATATAAAATCGTCCTGACATTTTAGGGATTTTCTTAGAAAATAAATTTTATTATTACAAAAACCACAAAAACATTCTTATCACAATTTTTCTAAATTATTTTGCATGTAAAATAAATAAGTGTGGTTATGATTTTTTTTCATGTTTGCCAACGCCATCTGCTGGGTAATTTTAGCTAAGGGGTAAATACTGAAGTAAGGAATATAAAAAATGCGAATATTCTGAATTGAGAATATTCGCTATATTCTCACAATTCTTTTCTAAGCAACTTTCAAATCAGCCAGCCAAGTGATGGGAAACTCTTCGAGCACCACAAGTTCAAATGATTCCTGCAATTCAGAAGATCACAAATAGCTATTACAGAGGCTAACAAATCCGTACTGGAAGACTCACTGCATGCGATCTACAAAGATGAAGAACAGTACCCTGAAGGCTCAGAACTTCCATTCGAATACAAATGTTTGATTCTGCAGACAGTGAAGTAATTTGCTAAAAATTCCCAAAAATACATGCGAAACTATTGTAAGGGAGAGAGTCTCAGCGAGTGAGTCAACGGCAGTCGTTCTCCAGCTGTCGCAGGGTTAAGTCATGTTAAATAAATCGTCTGTAATTACCCCCAAGATATCTGTGTGTTTTCCCTTGGACTGGACATTACATAAGTGGCGACGAAGATTAAAGGACGAACTTGTGCAGAAAATTATGTTAAGAAAGTGCGAAAAAAGAACAAAAGTCAGTGCAAATGGAAAAAGACGCGGGAGAAATTAAAACGTCATCGGGAGCGTCCCATGGCTGTCGCTTCCCGGCAGTGTCCGAAGACGACGACATTATTGGCTTTTTCGACCATGTGGAGAGTTTTTTTAGTGCGACGGATACCCCTGAGCATAAGAAAGTGGTGTCTCTCATCGCGAACATCCCACCGGACTTTTATGCGCCTTTGAAAAAGCTCTGCCAGCCAGTACTCCCGAGTACAAAGTCCTTTGCTGAGCTGAAAAATTTCGTGTGTCACCATTATATCTAAAAGAACAATATCCGTTCGGAACGGCATAAATTCTTTTGTGCGAAGCAGAAACAAGAGGAAAGCCTAAGTGATTTCATTTTGAGGATTAGAGGCCTGGCTCAACATTGCAAATTCGGTGGCTTTGTCCCCGACAAAGTTTCCGGGGCTGCACAAATCTGAGAAACTCTCTCCCCTCTCTCCCATACAATAGAAACTGAAAAAACTCCACAAGAAAAAGCAAAAAAAACGGCAATATCAAAATAAACCGGATTTCTAGAACTCATCATTAGTCCAAGTCAAAAAGCCATGGTGATGAGAACCGTAATTGGTGCAATGTGGATGCAGAAAGTGAAAATCAATTTGACAAAAATACCCTCAATTATTAATGCCTGAGGAAGGAGAAATAAAACTCCGAAACGTCGCAGAAGTAATAAAAGAGTATTTTCTAAAGGTCAGATCCCGCGTTTGACTCCCACAACATTGTAAATTGACCGAATCTCCAACATTAACATCATTTTAGACACATAGCGCGAGCCATATTAGATCTGAAACAATCGTTAATTTTAAATAAAAAACATATTTTACTTGGTAAATTATTCACATTTATTTCAATATTAAATTTTTGTATCAATATGTTGCAAAATGTCCTTTAGAAAAAAATATGGATTCTTGTGGTAAAGGAAAAAAAAGTTTTTGAAGACAAATCAAGTTTCGTATTAGAAGTTGATTTTTTTTTTAAAATTCTGTTTTGTTTTGGGATAAAATTAATCTATTGCATAAACCAATTTAAACCACAAATATTTATTTAATACGAGAGAAACACTTCAATTGCGTTACATGAGTTTGATTAATTAATTTTAAATTGCAACTATTTTTTTTTTGGTATTTTATGTTGTTATTTTCATTTTTTTTATAGATCATTTAATAGTTAGCTGTGTTTCTTTCAGACACAGCTTTTGTGTACCGAGCAAAATCGAAAGTCGTCAGATCGGGCTCAAACTTGGTATGAGCACGAATTAGGGTCCCCACATTCCAAAAAACGTATGCGCCAAAAATAAGTTTTTTCCGGCCGGCCGGCCGTCCGTCCGGATTATAAACTTAAATTGCAAGAGAACGGTGATAGATAGAGACTTGCGGTAAACGGCAAAGTTTAAATATCGACCTGAAGAAATCCGATTATGAGGTCAAATCCACCCCCCCACCCCCCCGTCCGCCATTTTGAATAATCTCAAAATTTTGTTTTCGCTATATCTCAGCCGCTATTATAGCTAGAGGTCTGAAATTTTGATATGTTGTAGGGGCCATCAATACCTTTCCAACGATACCTCATTTTCGAAAATCGGTCAAGCCGTTTAGTCAATATGGCCGCCACAATTTTTCATCGAAAATCGACCATAACTCGAAAACGGCTTGACCGATTTTGATCAACCCGGAGTCAAATGAAAGATCTCAACAAACCCTACAACTCTCTAGAACATCCTAAGTTTCAAAAGTGACCGCTAGGGGGCCAAAAATCAAAAACAAAATTTTCGATGAGTTTTCGATGAATATCTCGAAAACGGCGACATAAATTTTTTTCATTTTTTGATATGTTGTAGCTGACTATATTATCTAGTTTCATGCCAAAAATGAAGAAAATCTATGGATCCGTTCTCGAGATATAGCCTTCCAAAGTTGGCATGTCATATCTCAGGTTCTACAAGTCCGATCTTGATCAACTCAAGCGCAAATGAAAGGTTTCGTGAAACCCTACAAATGTCTAGAACATTGCAACTTCGAGAAATGACCGCAAGAGGCGCTAAAATCAAAAACAAAATTTTCGAAAATTTCGAACTCGAATTTTTCGAAAATGGCGACATAAATTTTTTTCATTTTTCGATATGTTATAGATGACTTCAAGACCTTTCAAACAAAAAAAAATTTATGAAAATCTATGGATCCGTTCTCGAGATATGGCCTTCCAAACATTTCTTAGGGTATGACTTTTCAACTTTTCCCGACTTTGCGCGTATTTAAATTAATTCGCGTTCTAGTTTGCTCTCACAAAATTGGTACACTGAAAGAAACACAGCTCCCGTAAGCTTGGTCAGCTTACCAGTACATTTTTTTTTCTCTATAAAAGGCAAAAAAACAAGAATTCTTAATTTTGAAAAGGAGCATTGTTTACTTTAAATCTTCTTTTCAAAATATAACGAATTCATAAGGGATGGTCACGTTATTTTGGAAACTCTATCGAGCTAAAATACCATTTTGCTGTGTACTCAGTGACGTCACCGTACCACGTGACACATCACTTTGTTCACATTTTTGACAACTAGCGCCACGATTGCTGATACTCGGAATTAAGATTTAACACCGAAAAAAACAGTTTTTGATCGATTTTGTTCGCCCGAGTTTCCAAAATAACGTGACCATCCCTTAGTTTAATGGGATGAATTTATGGAAGATGAAAAGAAGTCTTTGAAATGTAATATAGGCAATATTGCGCCCAAGAAAATGATGCAAAAGTACAGAAAAAAATTATACAAAAAAAATTAAAAAAAAAAAAGATTTGTAGTTCTACTCTTTTGCGAAAAGACTGACCAACTTTTGATTATTACCAAGAATCCCGAATTGTCGTCAAGCTGAGATTTTTACCGTATCATGCGTCCGGGGCATTCGATTGGGGGGATTGACACTCTGTTGGCAACTAAGCGGTGGTGGCCAGATTTTTGGGAAAGCCGTGCATGAGTAGAGAGTGACGGATGCAATGTAGTTGTTAGGCATTACTTCGAAAATTATATCCTGATAGCCGTAGCAGAAGGTCGATCCGAAGGGATTGGCTGTATTTGTTGAGCCAGCACGATGGAGTACCACTGGGCGATCAGAGGGTTCCAGCCTGTTGCTAATTGCGTCCCATTTGGTGTATGCTGAAATACTGAGGGGTGCTGCGGTGTTGGATCCATCATCGAATGACCTATCAAAGAGTTTTTATTGATTTTCATAAGAAAGAATATTTCCCACCACACAAGACGTACTTATCAGGCTGAAGTTGAAGTTGAAATTCACATCGGTGGTACATGTTGAAGTTATAGTGCCCAGGGAAGTTTGTGTGCATAATGATCTTCTTACAGCGCTGTGTCCGTGCATCGAAGAGAATATCAATGCCAAGGGTGAAGTAGTTGAAGAAAAAATCACTACGCTTAGCCTGAGAGTGACGCGTTGCGCTGGGCGCGTGAATCTTCATCTTATCCTCACTCTTGAAGAAGACCCGATTTGGACTACCCAAATTACTCGCCACATCCTGGCAGCTGTCGCCAAAGAGAATCTCCCGTGTCATGCATTGCTTCCGTGGCTCAAGTGCTCGTCCATTGCCTTCGGTGTACAACTGCAGCCTGAGTCCCTTTGTGCCGGCTGCATTCCTCAACACTGTGGCCGATTCCAAGTACAGGTGTTGATTGTAGCATGCAAGTGGCATTGCGGGGGCACGTGCCTCAGCCACACTACCGCCACAGTAGATGGCCATCTTTGACACAACCGGGGAGGCTCCATTTGGGAAGTGCAAAGAACCCAAACCATGAGCATAGCCTGGCTGAAGTTTACTATCAACTGGGAAGTAGAAGCTCAAGCCGCGAAAATGAAGAGCAAAGAGTTGCTTTGCTGCATCATAGACACCCGGATGTGTGGCCCCGAAGGAATGTTCTATCTGCTCAATTGATGGTGCAACTTCAGGTGAATTGAAGGGCAAGGAGCTTTCAAACAGAAGGATAGCATAAATTTCTTTGTTAAAAAGCTTGTTTTCCTGAGTTTTTTGCGATTTGGCCCAGAAATGTAAACAATGACGTCATCATTGTGTTTTTTGTTTAGTACAAAAATATTTGTGTGGGTGATGAAACTTATCTGAAACGCCAAATTTCTCTACGTTTTATATTTGCTTTTGTGAATGTGTGAAAGCGTTTTGTGCTCGAGAGTTATCGTCCACAGATCGGAATATTTCGGCACACATACATTCACTAAAGCTGTTATAAAAATAAGACAAAATCGAGATGCGTTTCAGATCAGAATCTACCCACTGAGGAAACCATTTTTAACACACAAAACAATAATTTAAAAAATTCACAATATAACCAAATAAACCCTTCTCTTCCCTATTTTTTTTTGTAAACTTACCAGTACTTCAATTTAACCAATTTCATGTTGAATACTTCAATAATTTTGAGCCTCTGTACAACGGAATCAAAGATGAGCCTTATCCCATCTTGCGGTAGATTTATCACAATATCCACACCCAAAGGATTCTGTGGAAAAATGTTTAAAAACAATTTTTATTTAAATAAAAATATGTATTTTAGAAAATTATGAAATTAAGTACAAACCGTGTCAGAGTAGAGAACTTGAACACCTTTTATGACACCAACTTGCGACTGAATGATCCCCACAGCCTGAGAAAAGTGCATCCCTGTTAGGATAACAAAGAAAATTAGTAAAAATAAATAAATAAAAAAGAAAAGAAATTAGGAAATCTCATTAAAAATTCTCCAAACATTGAATATACAAACAGAATGAAAATAAAATACAATATTAAAGAAATCAAAGAATAATGGAGGGAGAATAGCTAAAAGGGCCCCAAGGAGAGCCTCCCGTTCTCCTTGACTTTTGACACCTTACCCAAAATAAATTCCCATTGTTTTTCCCCCAAATAACTCAATGATCTCTCTGGCACAACTTCAAGATCAAGCATTTTTCTCAATTTGCACAAATTTTGCAAGTAAAAATGAAAATTCTCAACACTTTTCTCGCCCTTTTTTCAACTTTTTACGCAGTTTTCCTTTCTTCACTCAAATTTTCTTTGTTGTTAATTTTGCACTCCAATCAGCTGTCTATCAAAACAAAAAATGACGACATTCTGCCGAAGATATCGGCATTTTTGAACAAATCCGCAATTTTGCTATGCTGAAAAAATGCAGAATCGTCATTATGATTAATTACGACGATTTTTTGCTGAAGATCTCTGCAATTTTTAATTGGTGCGCTTCCGAGGGTGAATAGGATTGCTTTTTGAAGAGATAGAGGTAGATTCTGATAAAATCTTTTCTTTTCTTTTCTAACAATTGAAAAGTTGCTGTAAGATTTTGACAGATGTCTTTTTAGAAAAGAAAAAAAAAAGAATTTGTTGTTCTGGAAAATAGTCAGAAAGATCTCTGAAGAGACCTGGAAAAGTAATTTTCCTTCAAAAATACGATGAAAGGTAGAAACAAAATGTCAAAATCCTATAAGATTTTTCCCAGAATACCAAAAATCTTATAACTGACGAATTGTAAGAAAAGATTTTTGTCAGAATCTACCCGTTTTTTTGTTGAAAATTTTGCGTGTAATCTGCTCACAAAACTACAAACTCTTCAATTTTCCATTCAATTTTGAGAAAATAATTAAAACAAAATGTGCGAAAATTTACTCAAAAAGTAAGAGAATTACGTTTCTGCTGTTTCCTAATGTCCCTTTTCAAATGCATGAAACATTCACGCTAATGTTTCATTCATGTTTTTTGACAATGTACTTTTATGCAATTTTTATATATTCTTTTATTTACAAAGAGATTAAAAAGATATAAAAAAAAGATTGGGGGTTAAATATCCCTTGAAAAGAAAAAAAAAATTAAAAAAAGAATTTTTAAATTGATTTAAAATAGCATTTTAATAGGCCTAAAAATTTTACATTTCTCTCTCTTTCTGCTACATAACATCATAAAAGAAAAGAAGAATCTATTGATATATTTTAGTGGAATTTTTATTTTTATTGATATTTTTATTATACAACTTGTCTGTTTTTCTTTACTCTATTTTTTGTAACTTGAAAAGAAACCAAGAAAAAAATTAAAATTCTTTACATAGAGAGAAAATGTGGGAAATGTACATTTATTCAAGATTTTTTCATCTTTAAATTTTTTTTAATTACAATTTTGACAATTTTTCCTTTTCTTTTATTATATATACATTTACAGACATTACACAATTTTATTACTTTTTCGTATTTTGAGTGATTTTTTGCTTTTTTTACATTATAATATTGTCTTAGGTGAATTTTTTTGCAAATATAATAATTAAAAATAATATAAAAAAATTAAAAAAATTTTTGAATGAGGAATGTTTGAAAAACCAAAAATAATTTCAAAAGGATTTTAGAAAATTATTTGATTTTAATAAAATTCTTAATCTTCTTTAAGATGTTTAATGAATTAAAATCGATAAATTAATATATTTCAGAATGAGTTTGACTTTCTTCCTAATTATTTCTACATTTTTATCACTACTTTTTTTCTCTTTTAATTAACTTTTACAATATAAAAGAATTTTATTCTCATCCATTTCTATACGGGATTTGTCATTTTCTTGAAATTTTCAGGATTTTTCAATAAATTTGTTGTTTTTTTTATTTGTTATTAAATTGAAAAAAAAATTCTAATAAAATCTGTGGTTTATTAAAAATAATATAGAACTTATTTAGTTATTAGAATAGTGACTGGTTTTTTAATCAAATCTTTGAAAAGTGTGGGAATAATACTAATAAAAAAGTATTAAAGGAAAACAATGAAATATTAATAAAATTATTTATGAAGACTTTAAATATCTATGGTCATGTTTAGCAGTAAAACATTTTTGTTTTGTTAATAAAATTAATTCTACTTTCCTATTTCTTTGCATTTGAGTTGAAATTTTAAAGAAAAAAATTTCTTTTGAAAGATCTTTGCAGTTTTGTCATGAAAAATATGGCTAAAATACAATTTTTAGCTAAATCCCATCTCTTTGTGCGGGACACTACTGTACCTAATACTAAAGAGTGAAAAAAAAATGATTTGAGAAAAATAAGGTTTATTCTAACATTTTATGAATTAAAAATAAAAAAACATTTGAGGATTTTTTTTGTTACAAATTTTACCTTTTTTTTTGAACACATAAATATACAAAATTGGACCAATTCTAATTGCTTTGGATTGTTAATTTTTCTTTTCTTTCTAGCGGAAAAAGAAAGAGTTTTCACTTTAATATCTTTTTACAATCTAAAACTTCAATGGATAAATTATCGTTCCTTTTTATCTCATTTCTAAAAGATTTTTCTTCAAAAGAGACCATAAAAAAATGGTAAAAAAAAATATTTGAAATCTTTTTCTGCATTGAAATTTTTTTTAAAGAAAAATTTAAAGATTTGGAAAACAATGAATTAAATAAAAATCTACAAAGATTAATGGTTTTTAAAAGAAATTAAATCGATCAGTTGGAAGAAAAAAAAGGAAATATTTTGTGAAACTAAATTAAAATCAATTCTAGATTGATTCTGTAGAAAATCTTCTAAAGGATTTCTTTTGACCAAGATAAAAATCTTTTTGACATTGACACTGTTTAAAATTTAGTACATATTTAGTACACAGTTTTAGACCTTTTATCCAAGACACACGTCTTTATTTTAAGGTTGAACTGTAATAATTCTATAGCCATAATTGTGTGGAAAATATTTAATCAGGCAGGTCTAAAAAAATTAGAATGTGTTTTAGACCCCTTAGCCGAGACACTTTTTGAAATATACGTGAAAATTTTAGTACCCAGACTAAAATTTTAATTTAATAATTAAAATTCTTGAAATATTTTTTTTTTCTGTCAAAGGAAAGTTTGTTTTTATCTGTTTCAGAAAAATTTTAACTAAAATGGAGTCTCAAAGACAAAAATTCCTTAAAATGTATGCAAAGATAGTAAAATGTTTCTAATAAATTAATGGTTTTTGATACCTAATATTTTCATGCAATGTCTTGAAAATTGAAATAAAATTAAAAGAAAAAACAAAAGATTTTCTACGGAATCAAGTCTATTATATTTTCTTTAAAAATGTTTTTCATTTTAAATCAATAATTCAAGGGAATGGGCTTATAGTCCGTTGAATACAGTAAAAAGGAACGGACGCTGAAAAAGGAATTCTAACTGAAAATAATGAATTCATTTCAATTTTATTTTATGAAATTTTTACCAATAAATACCTATAATACATATAATAAATTCAAGGTAATTATTTCTCAATCATAAAAGAAATTATAAAAAAATGAGATAAAGAAATGTTTTTTTTTGGAATCTATAAAATTTCAAAAATTGCGGTCATTTTTTGTGAGATTCTCGTGAAATGTGTTGGGTGGGAAGGAAGTTTTCATTTAAAGTTTCATTTTAATAGAAAAATTAATTTTGCTTCTGTTGAATTGTAATGCGAATCTTATTGGCTTCCGGGGCAGAATTGTGCGTGCGCGCTTTAATTGGGAACTCATACCCACCCCCAAGTGGTTGAACGAGCTTCCTTTCGTGCGCTGGAACGCGTTGTGGGACTTCATGGATGGGCGGAGAGCCACTCAGAAGGAGTGGAATCATTTCATTGACTGGCGTTGCCAGGAGGGATTTTGGACTAGAAGAACTATCATCAGAAGACTTCTTTGGGCGCTCATCGTCATCATCATCCTCCTCCTCATCATCCGCCGCCCCAAGTGGCCGAAGACGTTCGTGCACACCATCAGCTGATGGATGGAGGGACTTGTATTCAATACTCGATGACGACGGGAGGGCTCTGTACTGAATATTGCAATCACTCGCAAAGCGTGAACTATTCTCCTTGCCCACACGTGTGGAGAAGTAGCTGTAGCTGAATTCTTCATCATCTGAGCGCCGGTAACTGTTGCCCGGAATGATTTTTATTAATAAATTCAAATTTAAAAAAAAATAAAATTTTCTTTACCTGTTCTCACTTCGAGACATACGATTATCAATGCCAACCACAACCCTTTCACCACGTCGCTCCTGCTCTTTGCGTGCCAATTCCTCAAAGGACGTCAATTTCTGCCCATTCGCCACTGTTGCGGGTCTCTCCTTGCTCTTCATGTGACTACATTCAATCACAAATTCCGATTCAAGCGCCGACGACGGTGACTTCCGCGACATACTCCCACGGCGCGAAGATGACGACGAATGCCGTCCATTTTCAATTTCACGCAGTGTCTGCACCAATTCCTCATCCGAGCGATACATGGCGGAATTCCTAATGGGTGTCACCTCACCGGACACAACGGAATCCCGCTTCTTCGGTGACACCTCAGTCACACTCCCTGGCAATGTTGTATTATTGCCCCCATTCACCTCTTCCGGTGGCGCAGGGGGCACATAAATTCGCACAATGTCCTGCGGGGAGATGGCTCGTGGAGTTGGGGTGATCATCATTGCAGACGATGTACGTCCCACAATTGACAATGAACAGAATCCCGATCTGTTTTGTAAAGCATTTCAATGAGAAGGGAATTTCTTTGTGAATATTTTTTTTTTATTTTTTAGATTTTTTAAGTTTCCTTTTTGTTTATATATTTTGAAAATATTCAAAGTTCAAAATTAATCAAAATATTATTGAATTAATGCTTCGTAATAATGAGAAGCATTGAAAATAATTCCTATAAATGTTTTTCTTTCATTTTCAATGCCCTGATGATGGTTCCTTTATCAAACCGAAATGCCAAAAATTCAGATGACAAAGTATGATCCAAGAAAATTAATCAATATTCTGCAGTTTATATCTTTTTTTTTCTAAATTCCATTATAGTTGGAATTCTTAGCAAAGAATTGCTCAGTTTTGAAATAAGATCCTTTAATTTTGCAGATAAATATTCCTTAAGCGATAAGGTCGTATTCTGCTACCAAGGAATTCTTGAAATTGAAGAAATTTCAGAACAAATTCTTTGAATTTCGAAGATTTATTGGTCGCAGAATAGAAACCATTAGCTGATATACTTTTACTTTTTTTTTGTTTTATTATTTAGGTTAAGAAAATGTTATTTCAGATACAAAATCCGACAACAAAAGGTTTGAACTAAAACATTGTTTAATGTTTCATTGAATGTCAAAAGAATGCGCTGATTTTATTCCATTTACTTCAACCTGAAATATTTTTTGAATGTTTCACTGAACGTCAAAAGAACGTCCTGTTTTTTATATTTTCCTTTTATGTGTTTACTTTTTGATCTTCTTTTAATTTTTGTGCAGGGCCGGACGTCATTTCGACATCCACAAAGCCCAATTTCATTTCCATTATGTTTGTTGAATGTTTCATTGAATGTCAAAGGAGCGCGTGGATTTTATTTCCTTTTCAATATATCTTTCTATGAGAAGTTCTTTTTTTTTCTTTTTTATATTTTTTTAGGGCCAAACTCCATTTCGTCATCCACACCCCTTATGAGAAGTTTAAGAAAAATGTTTCAGTTGGCGAATTAACCCTTTTGCGTCCACGTGAAACATAGAAACATTGAAACATGCTCTATTTTTATCACGATATTTATTTTCCAAAAGTTTTCAGAAGACATTTTGCAGGAAAAATGTCTTCTTCAGCTTCTATTGCGTCAATTTAATTCATTTCTATCTTTGGAAAACAATTAAATTCATAAATAGTTGGAAAATTAAAATGTTTCACGTTTGAGTTTACGTATGACTCAAGGAAAGCTTATTTTTTGTAAAAAAAATCATCGGCTATTTTTTTTAAAATTGTTTTAAGAATTTTGTACGTCCTAAGACTAAAAATATGCCAGCTCCCCAAACTAAAATGTTGTTTTTCTCATTTTTTTAAACTTTTAATTTTTTTAACTTCAATTTTCAAATCAAAATAGAAGGCGAAAATTTATTTATTTTTTATTTAACGTCAAAATTTTTTTGTAAAAGTTTTACTTACCCAGGACTGCTTTCATCTTCATCTTCAACAACTCCCCCACCCTCAGTGTGAAGACTCTGCGTATCATCTTGATGGTGAAAGATATCGGACGTTTGATGTGACCTCTGACCACCGGAAAAGATACTCAAATCCGCCGTGGATGTTACCGAAGTATCTGCTAGGGATTTCCTCGAACTTCCCAATCCCAGTGATCCACCATCTTCTGATTCAGCTACATGAACTACTCCTCCCAAACATAGAAAATAAAATTAAAATTAATTCAAAAATCTTTAAGAAATTAATAAAGTTTAAAAAAAATAAATAAAAAGTATTCTCACCATTATTTATTTGACTATTTGATCCACCAATTGCACCTTCAGACAAGCGAGATTCAGCAATTTCCTGTGCCGTCAGTTCTCGCTGTAATATTACATTTTCCGTAACTTCTCTCTCCGTTTCTGAGAATATTGACTTTCGCCTTCCAATCTGTGGTAAAGAAAAGGACAAAAATTTATTTATTTTCCCCTTAAAATTTCAGCTTATTTTACAAATGGATAGAAAATCCCAAAAAGAATAATCGGTAGTGACCTTTGACTCAATACTTGGCTCCCTAAATTCCCCAAAGGGTCGCTTTGGTAATTCATTAGCACCCGGTGGTGGTGGTAAGTCCAATTTGTGCTTCCGCAACTCCTCCATACACTGCTCCAGTGTCTTAATCACATAATCATCATCATACCCAAAATCCGTATGTAGCTGCACTTGCAAATATTGCACAATTAAATCCATATCCTTGAGCTTTAGTATTTTATTTCGGTGCAATTTTAGCACTGAGTACGCCATCCCCGTAACAACCTTCTCACCATCAAGCAAATAAATATCCCAAACTCGAAGGCAGAGACTGAACGGAATCTACAAAAAAAATTACATTTTAATTTATTTCTCCATTTACGCAACAAAACAAAAATTAAATTCTTCCAACTTACTCGTTCAACGAAAATCACAAAGAACCATTTTAGTGAGTAGAGTATTGAATCGAGATTGAATTGATCAAAATGCTTTTTTAGCTTTGGAAGAAATTTTGTGACTATCTTATCATGATGCGCCAAGAAGCGTGTCAACTTTGGAAAACCTTTAAAAGAAAAAAAAATCAGGAAGAATTATTTTAATCTGAAAAATAAGATTTTAAAATCATTTTATGTAAAAAAATCTTAATTTTTTATTTAGTAGTTTAGAGTTTTTTTTAATTAGTGTTCTGTACAAAAGAATTGATAGATTTGTTAGTTCTAAAAAAATTAGAACTTTTCAACCTTTTTTTTAGCCATGACACATTCCTTTTATGTACATTAAAAAAAAGATTTTAGAACTGAAAACTTTTCAAGTTTTAAAAACCTGTACCTAAGACTATTTTTTAATCTTATTGTTTATTTTTATTGTTACTAAAATCTCAAAATTTCTTGTAAAAATGTCAAATTTTCTTCTGTGTCTGTATTTTGGTGCATTAAAAAAAAGATTTATTTCTGTTTGGAATTTAAAACTTTACAAAAATTAGCAAGCAAAGATTCGAAAAAAAAAAAAGATTTTACCTCTTCAAAGGAGTTTATTCAGGCCAGTATGAAAGATGATCCTCTATCGCAGAACAATTTTAACCCATTCCATCTTGTAGAAGATCAAAAAACATTGAAGAATCGCGAGAGAAACTCCTCAAAATCCACTGGGATCACATCGAAAAGTGCAAATAAAAATTGCAAAAAAATTCAAATATTGCGACGCCATTCGACGTTTTTTTCCCTATAAAAAATGTTTCAAAAGTTTTCTGTAGACTTGTCGCTCATTTTCCGTGGAGTTTTTTTCTAGTCAAAATAAATGTTTATTATTTTGTTTCTGGAGTGATTTCTACATCTGAATCTGTGAAATCTTTTGCTCCTTGGAAGTCTGTGCATCTAATGGTACTCTCAAAGCACTGAGAAAACAAACTCATTGAGAGTTTATTGCTGAGAATAATTTCATGAGACTTCCGGATGTCTTTCTTGACATTGCAGCCTCCTCGAGAGCGGATGCAGCAAGGGAGAGGGCATAGAATCTCTGTTCACTGCCCATTGATTCAATTTGAATGTGCCGGAGCAAATCTTTCGCTTCCGGAAGTCCCAATTTCTACAGCAAAACCTCATGGGCATTCTACAAAAAAGATCTCTGAGAGGCAAAATGAGAGTTGGGAATCACTTTTGTCAGCTCCAGGGAGTCATTGCTCTTGGGAAAGATGAATGGGAAGACGGTGATGAAGATTTTGTGGACTTGCTCAGTGTTCCAATCTCAGAAGGAGACTTTCAGGAGCAATATCAGAAATGTCTTCCGTGCTGGTCATGATTTGCTTGATGACTCCGTCGAATGTTTCCGGATACTGACTAATAAACTGATTTCTACATCTGAATCAGGTATATTGCGCTGGATGGGATTCAACTCGGTAAGATTTGCTAAAATTCTCACTACCAAAGAGTCCCAAGAAATGTAAAAATATTTGTTTTGATTCGCAAGGGGCTGGTTCTATCAATCTCCCTCAGCTTCATTTCGCTGTGGATCACCTGATTCATATTTAGAAATCACTCCAGAAACGAAAAAATATACATTTATTTTGACTGGAGAAAAACTCCACGGAAAATGAGCGACAAGTCTACAAAAAAGTTTTGAAACATTTTTTATAGGGAAAAAAACGTCAAATGGCGTCGCAATATTTGAATTTTTTTGCAATTTTTATTTGCACTTTTCGATGTGATCCCAGTGGATTTTGGGGAGTTTCTCTCGCGATTCTTCAATGTTTTTTGATCCTCTACAAGATGGAATGGGTTAAAATTGTTCTGCGATAGAGGATCATCTTTCATACTGGCCTGAATAAACTCCTTTGTAGAACATCAAAATATTTTTTTTTAAAAATCAAGGAGTGTTTATCTGCCGAATTTTTTGACTATTTTGGCGAATAATCCGAAGATTAGCGAATAATCACAATAGTTCCGAAGATCTGAATATTCTCATTTTCAGCTGGAATTTAGTACTTCATCATTTCTGTTATTTCTAACCTTTTAATATTGTAAAAAATCAGTGTATTGCCCGATATATGTATGCCTTGCTTATTCTAAGGGCATATTTTAAACAATTAAGTAAACAGTAAATAAATCTATAATTTGCTACTTTCTCAGTTAGAATTTACTTTTATTTAGTACCTAGTTATTCGTCTTTTTAGTACTTTTCCGGCTTAAAATTAATACTTTTTCTTTTTGAAAATACATATAACATTTTCAGTTAAAATTTACTATATTTTTAGCTAGAATTTAGTATGTTTTCGATTAAAATTTAGTACTTTTAATTATTGAATTTACTTCTTAACATTGAATTTTCAAAAAATACTAAATTATAGCTGAAGCAATATTAAATTCAAGCCGAAAGAGTACTAACTTCAATAATTACAAGTACTAAATTTTATCCAAAAACATAGTAAACTCTAGCTGAAACAGTATATAGAATACAATAGGAAAAAAGGTACTAAATTTAAGCCTATAAAGTGTTAAATTGAATTCTTCTTCTTCGACTAGAATTTAGTACTTTTTAGGCTTTTGCTCCTAAGTCTCTACCAATTTAAGACTAAAAATAAAATAAAATGTTCGTCTGCTGAATCTTTCAATATCTTTGGCGAATCATTAGAATAATCTGAATATTTTCAGGCAGAAAAAAGATTTTCACCCCTTGAAAAAAAATATATTTTACATTTTTTTTTAATATTCTGAATTCTATCAGAAATATCAAATAAAATTCTGTAACTTTAAATCTCTTAATGACAACATCATTTGCGCTACAAAATTGAAAGCACGAAGCCTTTAAAATACAAAGAAGTCTATTCATTCTAGTTCCTGTTATTACCTCATCTGTTATGTTTTTCTCGAATGATTTTCTGTGCTATTTGTATGAATTTCGTTTGTTCTTTGTGTATCATTGAAGACAGGTAATGACTCAAATAAATATGAATAGACTCCTTTTCATGATTTAAAATCTATCTAAAACGGTCTAATTTTTAGTACATCTTTGGAAAGTAAATTCAATGCAAAATTCAAAGATTTCAAGAGTTTCTTGGTCGCTGAGTAAAGCCCATTTTTTTATATTAAATCATTGAATCAACTATTAAGAGAAAAAGCTTTTTAACTTACCTTCAATGTAGAGCCCATGCATGGCGTATTTTTTGTCCGCTAGGAGTACACTAAGTGCCCAAAATGCCTCCTCTTCGTCCATGTACATGAGAAGCACCCCAGCAAGTCCCGACATTCCCTGACAATAGCCCACTTCCATGTTGTACATGCTGTACGCTGTGAGAACATTGAACAGGCTCTGCTGCTTTATGCTGTAGCGTTCGCGGTAAAAGAGATGCTCCCGGAATTGTCGATTTACATCTGAATCAATTTGACGCGCTTCAGTGCTACATTGCCGTGCCAAACGCAGCATTTTCTTGTACACATCCTTCTGTTTTGCCATAACTTCCTCCAAATTGAGTAACTTCACCCAAACTTTCGAACGTAACTTATCGGGAATACCTTTGTACACACGACTATGTAGCTTCTCAGCTGTTTCCCGACTATTCCACTTATTCAGCATCTTCAGCCACTTCTTCACGCGTTCCAATTCAATGGCACGCGCTTTTGCCTCATTGGGATTCACCTGGAAGTGCAAAAGCATTACAAAAAAATGCTTTTGAAGATGAAATTAATTCTTTTTTCTTTACCTTTTGGGGTAAACGACGATCGTGTATGAAACCGTAACGATCTGTTTGGTGATAAACTTCAAAACCAGGATCTTCCCAGGGATCAATTTCAGCTCCTGGCTCACGTCCCTTCTCATAGCGCTGAAAGAGCTTCTCACGCTCCTCATTTGCACGTGCAATGAGAGCTGCTGCTGCATCCTCATCCATTTTTCCACCTCTACTCGCTGCCATTTCCCGTATTTTCCTCTCTCAATCGATTTAATTGCTCAATTTCCTTACATCTTGAACTTTTTTATTATTAGATTTTTCACATTTACAAAGCGAAGAATTTTTATGCATCTTCCGCTCTTGTTGGAATCAATTTCTTATCAATTTTATATTCTTTGGTTTTTTTCTAAATGAAATAATAACTGAAAAGTAATAAAATAATTAAAATTAATTTTCTTACTTTTTTTTTTAACAAATTAGGTTCAAAATTCGTTCAAATCAACAATCAAAATTCAAATTTAAAAGTGAAATACATTGGTCCAGCCGGGTAGGATATTTGGTAAAAAGGACATTTCAATTCAAAGCATGTCCCACTGGGTTTTAATTTTTTTTGTACGTACATCAATTTATGCAGAATTTTATAATTTCTCCCCCGCAATTGAACCTACGGGGGAAGCATAAAAACCACCCCCACAACATAATCATAAGGATTCAATTTAATTTGAGAAAAAGGGCGAAACACCCACTTTTTGCACACCCACTTTCTTCAATCAAAATAATTTTTTTCCTTCTCTGCCTGAACTTTCGGGTAAGAAAGGTTAATAATTCTCTTTAGCGAGAGCACAAAACAGTTATTTTTTACATTAAAACTTTTACTTAATTACTTTTTAATTGATTTCTTTGCGTTTCAAACAAGAGAATGCTTGTTGCTTTTCTTTTCACCCAAGAAATGAATTCTTCTCAAAATGTGAGAGAAGAAAATTATTTTCACGGATTTTTCATGCAAATTTTCACGCGTGCCCCCCTTTCAGAGGCCACCCACTCTCACCCCTTTTTCCAATGAATCACACAACATCCACCACAAACATTTCCTTCACTTTTTGTTTCCACAAAATGCAAAAAATAAAAACTCCACCACAAATTGTTTAGAATAATAAAAAAGAAATTTTTTCGTCACGAAGTGAAAAAAATTCACACACACTCAATGACAGATGTCAAAATTAATCTACTCACGCATAATGCCTTGCACAGCGATGAGGGGGTAAGGTCTTTGTTTGTAGTTGTGCGGAAAAATTTTAAAATATTTATTTTCCGGGAAAAACTCATTTTTGGGGCGCCAAAAGTTGGCGGGTGGCTCAGTAGGGCCCAAAGTACATTCAGTAAAAATTTGGGGGCGCAACTCGCTGGATTTTTTTGTGGAATTTGCACGACTTTTTCTGGCGCAGATTTTGAGAGTTTTGAACTGGGGACGCCAAACGACGCGGCGTCGCTTCCTGGTCACAAAAAACGCACTTTCGCTGGGAAATTCGGCGGAAAACGCGAGAAAATTGCGAAAAACTGAAAGTGTGAGGGAGACAGTATCAATTTTGTGCACCGTCTCATTTTCTCTTGAGCAAACTAAACAGCGCCATATAACATCTGGTCCAAATAATAAAATTTGAACTTTAACGAACTTTTTTTTTCGTTTTTCCAAAAATGCGATTTTTCTTGTTTTTCCGCCAATTTTTTGGGCATAAGATGCATTTTTAGGACTTCTGGGACACTTACGGGTGCTTCGGGGCCCCCGGGGAGCTTCTCCGTGCGGAATTTGGAGCCCGCGGAAATTTTGACGGTTGGGTTAGAAATTTTAAATTTTTGACGGTTGGGGATTTTACACGCACTTTTTTTCCCGGAAATGGAAAATGTTTTCCTGGTCACAAAAAACAATTTCCCCGGAAAATTTGGCGAAAAACGCAAGAAAATTGCGAAAAACTGAATGTGTGAGGGTGACGGATAGCGGTGAAATGCATCCATCTCATTTTCTCTTCAACAAAATGTACCAAAAAGGGCGCCAAATTCAAAAACTAGTAAAGAAAGCATTAAAATTATATGGGAGCGCTACGAAGGGGGGCTCTGGGGTAAAATGAATGTCCTTGGTGAAAACCGCCTGGTATCAGGAGACACTGTACCAATTTTCATCGCGATCGGACCAACAACGGTGTAGAAATGCATAGCTGAAAACAGACACGAAATCCTTTATTTGCAGATAAAAAAAAGAACACAGCTAAAAAAAACAAACATTTTTATTTATGATGTCGCATTTGCGAGAGAGAGGAGTTAGAATCCCATATATGTAGTTGAAAAGATCTTACAGAAATTCTCCATGATCGGCCCAGCCGTTTCGGAGGAGTTCATTTCCCACAAAGAAAATTCTGACTTTCTTTTATCAAGAAAAGATAATTTTTAAAATAATTTTGTTTGTTAATTTTATGCATCGCTCAATTTGGATTTTCGCGCTCTAGTCTGCTGTTGTTTTGATTACTCGTCGGAATTCACCACATCTGGGGAAGCCCCAAGCTTTCCCGTGCGACGAATAAAAAGTTAGATCATCCTCTGCAGACGTTGCACTCATTTAGCAGATCACAGAGATTATAGCATAGAGATGAACACAGAGCTTCAAACTCCATTAACATGGGTGCAAATTGTGATGGATTTAGTGGTGCAAAGTCTCCTGTTCATCTTTACAGCCTACATTGTCTACCTGAGTTTCTCCCACAGTGCCTTCCTCTTTGCATGGCATCCGGCATTGTTAACAATTGGGGTAAGAAGTTTTATTTCTGATTTCCTTTGTTCATCACTTTAGCCCCTTTTCTCACTTATAAATCGTTCGTCTTGGTAGTACACCGTCTTCATGTCAGAAGCAATTCTGTCGTTTTCGGAGAATAATCTTCTGATCAGAAATCGAAGTTTCCAATGGAGAGTTCGTTTTCATTGGATTATGCAGACAATTGGGGGTGTATTGAGCACAGCTGGCTTCATTGCTATTCTGGCTCATAAGTTTGTCAATGACAAACATCATTTCCACACGTATCACGCAATTGTGGGACTCATCACTTTCATCTTGACTGCTCTTGTTGGTGTTGGGGGTGTATGGACAAAGTACAGCTATAACCTCCGGCAGTACCTACGTCCAGTGCTGGCTAAACTAATCCACGGCGCCTTGGGGAGTATTCTTTACTTTTTGGCTGTGATAACAATGATCCTTGGTCTATACTCCAACTTCTTCGTACGCTCCAGTTTCTCATCGGCCAGAGGAATTGGAATCTTTATTCTCATCATTACTGCAACGTACGTTCTCATTAAACCACTGACAAGCTGCCTTATGCGCTTCCGAAGTGCTCCAATGCGAGTCAGCAGTCTCTGACCAAAGATCTTATTTTACGTGATATCGATTGCAGCTTTTCCGTTTATTTCTTGCGATTCCGGTAAATGTGATATTGACAGAGGAAATTCATTTCTATGAATCTCAGATTATTATGAATTATTTATAATGAGCGAGAGTAGTACATCCAAGTTTATCTTATACCAGATCTCCATTGTATTTTTACATATTTCTTTGAGTATAAGAAAATAAAAAAAATCTTTTGAGAGAGTAGTTTTTTTTCATTTTCGTCTTATAATTTTGAGGATCAAGAGGAATAAACTCAGAGTGTGCGACAAGCTCGGATTGACACGGACCCTTGACGCCCCCGGAGAGAGCACCTCAGCTCCCACCAAAAAAGCTAAAATAACCACGTCAAGAAAACAACCATCAAGATAAGCTCAAGTTTCTTAAGGCAGGCTTAACTTTTTTTTAAAGAAGGTTTATGTTTTCTAAGCTACCCAAAGCTATTTAGGCTAAGCCTAAATTTTATACGCTTAAACCTAGTTCTTATCAGCTAGGCCTAATTTTTAAGCTAAGTGTAAATCATTTAGATTATTGGCCTAAATTTTTTAAGTAAGAATCTATACCTTTTCTGTGTTTAGTTTAATATTTTAATGCTAGACCCGAGTTTTTTAAGCAACAATTTTTATTTTTAGGTTACTTGTAAAATTATTAAACCTTAACCTAGGTTTTTCGGCTAGGAGTATTTTTTCAGTTAGGTGTAAAATCATATACACTAGGCCTAAGTTTTTAAAATTAAGTTCTAGTTTTTTAGGCCAGGCTTAAATCTTTTGGATTAGTCCAAAATCGTTATAATTTGACTCTATTTATTTAGGCTAAGCTTATATTTTAAATGTAAGGTCATTCCAAATAGGAGCCTAATGCATTTTTATAATTATTTTTTTTCCAGTTCTCAATGCGCGAAGACAGCCATGTGAAGGTATATTTTGATCGTTTTCAACATGCATCGTATTTTTATCTAAACTTAAAAAAAAATTTAAAACCAGCTTAAAAAATTAGGATTTGCTTTAAAGAAAATAAAACATCCTCTTAAAGTGACTAAGCTAGATTTCAACCAGTCACAACAAGCCTTTAATATAAAAAAAATAAGCATTTCTTTTTTTTTTAATTTATTAAAGCCTTTTTTTTGCCGTAGCTATTTTTTAAATTTCATTTAGAAAAAGAAATAAGTCCATCAATCAATAAATTAAAGAAAAATATTATCCATCCCAGGGATCACAGAACTTCCTCTTCATGCAAATAAAATAAATTCCTTCCGGCTCTTAATATCTCAAATATTTCAATAAATTCAATGAAAAAAAAGTCCTTCAAGACAAAATTGAAATTTTATTATTTTCAGTTTATAATTCACAATAGAATCATTGGTAAAAATATATTCTCTATTTTTTTCTTTAATTTAAATATTATTTACTTCACCTAATTCTTAATGAGAATCAGATTACTTTTTTTTCTTTAACTTAAAATTAGCCTTTAATTAAACCTTTTTTTTCTTTTATCTTCTGTATAAATTTTTGAACATCTCTATTGCTTTTATTGAAAGGAATTTAAATAAAAATGCAGTTTATTATTAAAAAAAATAAAATAAAATAAAAACAATGACATTTAAAGCCATAGAAGGGAAGAATTTATGTTGAAAGTTATGAGATGCATATCCATGAGTTGGGCTTAAAATTGGATCTTACCTTATGCTTTGTAAAATTTCTATGCTTGCGCGGGAGATGTGAAGAGATCGCAAAGATCGAGAGAGAGAAAGAGAGGATGCTTAAATGGCATCAGCCTTAACTTCAGCAGGTGGATTTGGTTCTGCTGCAGCAGGTGTTTCAGCAGGCTTCTTCTCATCCTTCACTTCCACAGTTTCGGCCGTTTTTGGGCCATCCTGAGACTTTTCTGTTCGTTGTTTCTTTCGTGGATTCCCCTTGTAGGATCTATTGTCACGACGACCACCATCCCCAGCTGGTCCTTCGGTGTCTGAGTCGGAAAATTCATTGTCCGGATTGATTTTCTTATCTTTATCGCTCTGCGTCACACGCACATCCTTGTCCACTTTATCTTCATCATCTGACTCATCTTTCACACTATCCTCGGGGATTGCTTGTACCTGAACCCCTGGGGAATGTGGCAACATCCGGAGGTTCTCAAAGAGACGATTCTTTATCTTCTCGAGGTATTCACTCGTATTTTGATTTGTCATATTACTCGGACTAATGTGAAGCTTAAAGTCCGGACCGAAATACTCAAAGTAGTCATTGTAGGGCAACTCATTGGCAATCTCAATGCCCAGCGCCACGGAAGTCTCATACGTCCAGCATCGGGAGACATTGCGAATGGTGTAGCCCCCACCGCCGACCATCAGGAAGGGTAGATTG
Source organism: Lutzomyia longipalpis (assembly GCF_024334085.1). Taxonomy (NCBI): domain Eukaryota; kingdom Metazoa; phylum Arthropoda; class Insecta; order Diptera; family Psychodidae; genus Lutzomyia; species Lutzomyia longipalpis. Next base: position 13,077,782 of record NC_074710.1, read on the forward strand.
TAGTTCTTGACGAACTCCACGCACTTCCCGTGCCCTTTGACGGTTAAATTGAAGCACCCCAGACGATCACCCGTGAGTGAATCAGCTCCACATTGGAGTACAACAGCAGACGGTTGGAAGGTTTCCATGACTTTGGATATTATGGGCACAAAGATCGAATCATACGACTCATCGTCCATCCCATCACGCAGTGGGATATTCACGGCGTAGTATTTGCCCTTTCCTGCCCCAATATCACGGAGATCACCTGTTCCGGGGAAGTATTCGCCGTACTTGTGGAAGCTCACCGTCATGACGCGATCTGTTGTGTAGAAAGCCTCCTCCACGCCGTCCCCATGGTGCACATCGATGTCAATGTAGAGCACTCGTTGGTGATATTTGAGCAACTCCAAGATCCCCAGGACAATGTCGTTGACGTAGCAAAAGCCCGATGCTTCGGATTTCTTGGCATGATGCAAACCACCGCCCCAATTGATACAAATCTCCGACGCCTGCTTATTCAGCTTCACAGCCGCTGCGACGGAACCACCTGCTGAGAGTTGACAAAACTCATAGAGACCATCGAAGACGGGACAATCCTCACCAACGTTGAAGCGCTGCATTTGCTTATTGTACTCAGACATGTTATCCGGGCGTATGGAACGGAGGAAGCGAATGTAGTCATCTGAGTGGAATTTTGTCATTTCATCAGCTGTGGCTTTATGTGGTCTCTGGAAAAGAAAGATTTCCCCTTATTTTCCAACTCTCTGCTATACAGTACAAAACAAAGAAAGAAATTGGTGAAGAAAACTCACATAAATCTCCATTTTCCTGTACAATCCATAATTCAGGAGGAGGTTGTGCGTCATCCTTATACGATGTGGCTTCATCGGATGCCCCTGGCCATAGTAGTAGTTTCCAATATCACCTGGAAAAAATGCGAGAAAATCTCATTAATTTCAAAAATCTCACGGAGATAATAAATCGTGGCGGCAAGCATAGTTTTTTGGCGTCTAAGGCCATTGTGCCTCACATCGATCAACCATACAGCCGCTTCGGAAGATTTATCGGCATTTTCATCAAATCTACCAAAAGGAAATTTCTGAATTTTCACTTACTATCGTAGTAGTAGCAAACGCGTTTCTTGCTGTGTGCCTGCATCGTGGAAAATGGGTTTTTGTCACTTTATTTTGAGGAAAATCTTCACTGCGAGCCAAGCTTTTCTTATGCGCTGCTTTTAAAAACCCTTCAACGAATGTGCTCAAAGCTTCAAAAGAAAATATGAAAGGACTTCCATGGAATGTCTTAGGAAGTTTTATGAGTTTGCACAGCATGATTTGGGACATATTTTTGTGCGCCTGAAGAGAATCACACGACATGTCTTACAACAGAAGAAAAAATTTTTTAATGGTGTGATTCATAAAAGTTCTTCGCACCAAAAAAAAATCATCTCCAGCAGTTTATTAATTTATTTAGAGAAAAGTGCTCTGTACAATTACACGTTTAGCTCCTCACGAGTATATCGCAAGTAATCTGTCTTATCAACACGCAATTCATAATGATAAATTGTGCTCTATTGTGTGTTGTAAATTAAAATCAGCTGTTCCACAATGGAAAGTACTCCCATGAAAAATCTTCAGGTAAGTTTTTTTTCATAATTTTACAAAGAAAAACTCAAAAATCGGTAATCAACCTGATTCTGGGACTCTTCTTATGGAGCCCCCATGTCACGAGGACCCCAATCAAGCTGTGATTATCTTGTATCATTTCATTTTATGTATTTTATTTTATAATTTTCTTATATTTTCTTTGTTTTCTTCGGGACAGATTGGAGGAATTTTTTCGCTGTAGAAGCGTGCCAATTAAGTTTTCAATTAATTGCCATAATCTCTTTTATTTCTTGAGAGATCGTAAGTTATCAATTTTGTTGTATATTCCACATTATTGCCTGCTTTATCTCTTTTTGTTTCCACCCCAAAAAATCATTTCAATTGGACTCTCCCACTTTTGACACAATTCAGCATTTTTCTTCATATGATTTTCTTTCTTCCTCATAGACAAAATAAAGCATCAATCATCCCATCAATTCTCCGCAATTCCTCATTTTCCGTAGTTTGGTAGATAAAAGCATGAAAATTATAATAGTTTTCTAGAGAGACTTTTGTGTGCAAGTCTTATAAGAAATGGTGATGATGATTGTACGGAGGGGGCATAATGTCAATATGTAGTGTGAGGAGGAAATGTGTCTTCTATTGCATGGAATTTTCCATTTGGCGCTTTCCACAGGCTGCGCGCCTCCCGAGGGTTCACTTCACACCCAATGTCAATAGGCTGGTCATTCGTATTGCTCGCACTCCATTCTAATCTCCCTCCTGAATCTCCAAACGACGCAATCTTCCCCATTTGACTCTCTTTCTACGTCACAATTAGCTTTTACGGAAGCTATCAAACGCCTCATGTGGAGTATGGGGAGTAAAATGGGGAGACAAAGAGGCGCCCAGTAAAAGGAAAAAATTCAAATTGTTGCTTTATTTTATTTTTGAGAATGCAACATAATGTGGGCATGCATGTGTCGCCATCTGCATTAAGCAAGTGCAAGTTGACGAATTTCCAAAAAAAGTTATAGGGGAGACTGGGGCTAGAACATGAGCGTCAATTTGTCTTGAATAACTCTCATTTTAATTTTATTAACTACATATTATCTTACCTTGTACTCAAATTACACAGAGAATGCACAAGAAATGTTATAAAATAAATGTCAAACGCTAAAACAAATGTCAAACGTTATAAAACAAGTATCAAACGTCAAATAAGTCATAACACGTCACAATACTACCATCGAGAAATGTCAAGTAGTTTTTAAATCTATTTTTAACAATTAAAAAAATCGAAATAACTCCTGGAATAGATTTTAGCTACACCACTCCTGCATTCTTTGTGTGAATTGAGTTAACATAATGCTTGACGATCCCTATTTTCCGTTAAATCGAATTAAATATTTTTATTAAAGTATGTATTTTTTTCTCCGTTTGACATCTTTGACAGTACATTTTTGACGGATAAATTCAATTGACAGTTCTCTATGAAAACAAATATTTTGACAGCAAAATTGACAGTAATTTTTGGCAAAATCCGCGGGAGAGAGAATTTAAAGTGCTTTTAAATCCGATTAAGAGAATTGGAACAATTAGCTTATTTACTCACAAGTAAAAGCTGTTAGTAAATACGAGTACAAGAATTGAAAGAGTCAAACTTTTCCAATATTTGTTAATGAAATATTAATTTTTTCTTTAAAAAAATAATAAAATATTTTTTTATTTAGTTAAAGGGAATATTATTTAATCAAATATTGGGAAAATAATTAAAATTGTCAAAAAATTCATCTGGTAACAAAAATACTAACTAAATCTTACCATTGATTTACCACATTTACCATTTTCTTACCAACTATTATTTTTCCTGTGTGATTTAAGAATCGATTTTAATTTCATTAAATTATTTCTTTAAAAAATTGTAGGGGAAACTGGGGTAATTCGGTGAATTTTTGGAAGATAATTTTTCCTGAATTCCATGGAAATATTTGAGATTTCCCATGACAACTATCTTATAGGAAATTTTCTGGGCTACAACTTTGTCTCAGACGATTTTTCTCTATTTCAACGGGAAAATGCTTTTTCAGGCCATTTTCCAAACCCTTCCACATTTGCCTATTCCAAAAATCCTGGGGTAAAACGGTTAATTGCGTTTTTTGTTCGCTAATTTTAATTTAATGAAATTATTTTAGCAAGGCACTATAATATCTATTGAGAATGAGAGATTTGTGTACCAATTAAAACTTTTTTTTAATAAAAAAAATTCAAAAAATTAAAAAAACCTTAAATTTAAGAAATTGCCTTTTTTTATTTTTTTAGTTTATAAAAATTGATAATAGTAAGTGATCAAACATCACAAATTGTATATAATAGTTATATTAATTAAGGGAAATTTCTTTTTCAAAAATTTAAAAAGTTATTTCGTAAAAACACCAAATTCACCATTTTGCCCCAAGGGGTACTTTTTACTATCAGTGTTCTACGGGAAAACTCGGAAAATTTTTTCGGAAAATTCAGATTAGATTCGTGTTTAGCAATGGTTACTCTGTCTAAAAATGCATTTGGATCAAAAATATTGCAGAGAATTTCGCCAAAACTGAATTTGTAGTTGAGTGGTCAGAGTAACTTTGAGGTTCGAAAAATTTCTTTTTCAAATAAAAGCCAAAATATTGGATCAATTATTATGAAACTTTCTAGCCTTAGGCAGGGGTATAAAGTATAACTACTGACGAAATTATACAGATTAGCTCCCACTGCTTCTTGAGATATTAATTTTTTTTTTTTTTCAAATTCACCATTTTACCCCAGTTACCCCTATTTCTTACAAATCCTTTCATTTTTTTTACATTAATTTTTGATTTCATTTTCTTTATTAAACTTGGGTTTATTTTATTTGTTTTAATGTAGTTTAGATAAATATTTATTTTTCTTATCAAAAGAAAACTTTTTTCACTCTTTGTGATAACATTTAATGGAGAAAAATGAAAAAAGAGCAAGAAAAATAAAGAGAAAAGTAATTTTTTGGTTGATTTGCAGCAAACAAAGAGCACGACGAATAAAATGGCCACAGAACGCCAACCACTTCTATCACAGGCAGAACCACCGGCTGAGACTACACCTGCTGTGATGCCACCGCGTCCGGATGTCCGGACCTCTCCAGAATCTGCTCTCGTGGATGTCCACAGTGAGTCATCTGTTGTGGAGGAGACCATCGAGGGGGATTCCAAGGAGAGCTTGTACGATTCAACAATGTATGATCCATGGTCAAATAGAAAACTCGAGCATCCAACATCGAATCTCGACACACTGATACACCTGCTAAAGGGAAACATCGGTACGGGTATCCTGGCTATGCCGGATGCCTTCAAAAATGCTGGCCTCTATGTTGGTGAGTCATTTTCCTTGTTCCTCTCGCATTTATCGCCACATTTGCGCGTCATAATAATCATAAAAAATATATGGATGCTTCCACCACTGCTGGGATAGATTGCATAATTGTGACACAGAAAAATGAAGAGAATAAGTTATTATACTGCGCAAAAAAATATAATAAGGAGAAATTCCTTAGATAACGCACTCGCAAGACCCCGACTATCGTGCCAAATGAACTTTTCCATGGGTCATGGAGAGTGCTGACTGCGAAGTTTATGTGTGGTGAGAAGGAAAAACCAGATTCAAGTGACGAAAACTCTCATCGGACCACCAAATGAGAGATAATATAACAAATCAAACATTCATCAGCAAATATGCATTTCCCCAATCCTCCTTGTAAGATTAAATAATTCTGACCTCTCTGTGGGAGGTGAGGAAAAAATTAATCTCTGTGTTTGAGAGCAATTTTTGAAGAGATTTTTGTGAATTTTTTTTTGAAGAAAGTTTTTTTTTATGCAGAGATTATTTTTCTAATTAATTACTTATTAAGAATAATTATCTCTCAAAAGTCATTAAACTTTGCATTTTTCTCTTAAACATTCTTTTCACTGGAATTCAGTGCAATGTACTTAAAAGTAGAGCTTTAGAGCAGATATTTTGGGAAATCTGCTTATTTATATTCTTTGAGTGAAGCTTTAATCTGTCTCCTTGAGGCTTTTAAGCTTCAAATAAATATGATTTAGATGCTGGATTTATTTAATTGTTGAGCAAAAAAGTAGGTGTTAAATGATTACGAAGAAATTAAGCAGATACTTGCGCAGCTTTTGCAAATATTTAAGCACGTGTTGTTCTTTTGAAATACGTAATAGGTATATAATTTTGTTAACACATCCTGGACGGCTTGACGCACATCGGCGTCCACTGACAGTTCTCAATTCTGTACGCTGTAACAATTTGCCACTCTTTTTGCGTTTGACATTTACCCGGTAGGAAAACTTCTCCAACATTTTTTCAGCCAATTTTGATTGCTGACTCGTAAGGTGTTCATATATGATTAATAAATTTATTATTTATTAAATTTCTGACATGATTTGGAATCAATTTGAAATGATTTGAGATTGATGTGACAAGAAAATGGAAATCTAGAATATTCTATTCTATTAATCTTGACATTGACAATAGAACGAATAGAACATTCTTTTAGATACTATTATCCTATAAAAAAAAAATATGAAAAATATGTCAGGGGAAAAAAAAATTTCAAAAATTAAAAAAAAAACAATAAATAAGTAGAAGGATATTTAGAATATTCTAGTTTTCTTTAATTGCTCTGTCACAGAGAAGATTTTAGCTAAATACATGTATTATGAAGTTTTCAGAATTTTTAGAACAAAAAAATCAACCTGCTCGTTCACGTTATCATTACCATTTATTTTTAATATAAAATAATGTAAATGCTAGAAAATTCTCAAAATGGTTCAGAACGGATGGCGAAGCAATTTTTTTTGACATATCTGGTATATTTTCTCGTTTCAACATAACCTAATTTTTATTCTGGTGCCCGAAAAAAGTGAGAATTATGAAATAAATTAGCAAAGAAAAGCTTCCAGAAGTTTCCCTTAAGGCTATAAAATAATGTTCTAGCTGAAAATTTACATTTAAATTTAATTTTAAGTGTTTTGTAGCTGAAAATCTTCATTGCATAAAACTTTAGGTGAGTTAGGTTATATATTTTGCGAAAAGAAAATTTTCCTCTTACATAACCTCAATTTAATTTTTGTGATAAAAAAATGCTACGTAATGTTTAATAGCAAAAAGGAAACTCGTCTGAGAGATTTTCACTGAAATTATCCCATAAATCTGACTTTTTCCCACGTAAATATAAAAGTGCGGTTATGTTGGAATGAGAAAAAAATGCCAAATATGTCCAAAAAATTCTCTTCACCAATATCATACCATTTAAACTATTCCTCTGACTGTTCTGTGAGCTTGAATTTGATGTTCAACATACAACAGTTATAGTGAAATTTTAAAGAAAGATTTTTGAAATTTAAATTGTATTTTAATTTGAATATTATTCTTTTTTTATTGTTTTGTTTTCGATTATTTTATATTAAAAGAATATTTGTGTTTCTCTTAAGTGAGTATTCTTCTCAAATAAATATTTTCTGATAACGTGCGAAGAACATAAGCACACTATGGTCCCACCGGGTAACATTTCTGGACGCCAGTGACTAATTGTTACATGTCGCGTAAAAAACCTTTGGGAAGTATTTTACCCGTCGTCAGTGTGTTAACAAGAACAATATTTTACACCTACGTTCTATAAATAAAAGCAGCACGTATTTTGAATACGTTTGAATTTAATAGAGCCTAATTGATTGGCAGTTTAATGTGAAATGTTATTTATACCTACGATTTTTTTACATTACACGTGTATAAAAAGTTTACCCGACTGGTCGTTAACACACTGACGACGGGTAAAATACTTCCCAAAGGTTTTTTACACGACATGTAACAATTAGTCACTGGCGTCCAGAAATGTTACCCGGTGGGACCATGGTGTTCTTATGTTCTTCGCACGTTATCAGAAAATATTTATTTGACACAATATTCAGTTATGTGTAACACAAATTTTTTTTAATATAAAATTATCGCAAAGAAAACACAATTTAGTTTTCAAAAATCTTTGGACATATTTGGCATTTTAGCTGTGATTCTTTCTTCAAAGAAGCACAGCTTCTGTGTACACTCAAAAATGCAAAGTCGTCAGATCGGGCTCAAACTCGGGATGAGCACGAATTAGGGTCCCTACATTCCAAAAATCGTATGCGCCCAAATTCGGTCCGTTTGTCCGTCCGGCCGGCCGGCCGGCCGTCCGTCCGTCCGTCCGGAACCTTTTGCTAAATTACAAGAGAACGGTAATAGATAGAGACTTGCGGTAAACGGCAAAGTTTAAATATCGACTGGAAGACATCCGATTATGAGGTCAAATCCACTCCCCCACCCCCGCGTCCGCCATTTTGAATAACTGTCAGATTTTGTTTTCGCTATATTTCAGCCCCTGTAACAGCTAAAAATCTGAAATTTTGGTATGTTGTAGGGGCCATCAAGACCTTTCCAACGATACCTCATTTTCGAAAATCGGTCAAGCCGTTTAGTCAATATGACCGCCACAATTTTTCATCGAAAATCGACCATAACTCGAGAACGGCTTGACCGATTTTGATCAACTCAAGCTCAAATGAAAGATATTAACGAGCCCTACAACTGCTCGGAACATCACAAATTCAAAAAATGACCGCAAGTGGCGCTAAAATCAAAAGCAAAATTTTCGATGAGTTTTCGATGAATATCTCGAGCACCGCTTTATAGATTTGCTTCATATTTTGATATGTTATAGCTGACTATAATATCTTTCACCATGCCAAAAATGAAGAAAATCTATGTAGCCGTTCCGGAGATATCGCTTTTTAAAGTTTACGTGTCATATCTTGAGCTAGTTAAGTCCCGCGCCCCGCGAAGCGGGGCGTTTTATATATACATATACAAAAGTAAAGTGAAATATATGTATATAAATGCATAGATATATACATTATATATACATATAAAAATGCAAAGATAAATATATATAACTGCAAAGATAAAAATTAAATATAGCATGGATGGAACAGTATAAAGCGAAAGGACGGTAAGTAAAACTTACGGGCTGTGATTCTTTCTTTGTCAGTAAAATGTGAAAATGACTGAAAATTGAGGATTGGCAAATTTTGAGGAAGGCTTTCTCGCGTACTGAATCACAGCCAACGCCCACGATTAAGGCTTCTCACAAAATTTCTGCGCGTTGGCTGTGATTCAGTGCGCGAGAAAGCCTTCCTCAAAATTTGCCAATCCTCAATTTTCAGTCATTTTCACATTTTACTGACAAAGAAAGAATCACAGCCCGTAAGTTTTACTTACCGTCCTTTCGCTTTATACTGTTCCATCCATGCTATATTTAATTTTTATCTTTGCAGTTATATATATTTATCTTTTCATTTTTATATGTATATATAATGTATATATCTATGCATTTATATATTTTCTCATGCCAACATAACCGCACTTTTATATTCATGTGGAAAAAAGTCAGATTTATGGGATAATTTCAGTGAAAATCTCTCAGACGAGTTTCCTTTTAGTTTTTATCACAAAAATTAAATTGAGGTTATGTAAGAGGAAAATTTTCTTTTCGTAAAATATATAACCTAAATCACCTGATGATAACGTCAACAAGCAGGTTGACTTTTTTATTCTAAAAATTCTGAAAACTTCATAATACATGTATTTAGCTAATATCTACTCTGTGACAGTGTGATTTAAAAAAATCTAGAATATTCTAAATACTTAGTCTGTTATTTCTATTTCCTTCATAGGATAATATCCAGAATTATCATTATCTAGAATATTCTAGATAAATCCTTTTTCTTGTCACAACTAATTTGAAATCTTTTAAATGCTGATTTCAAATCATTTCATAAATTTAATAAATAATAGATTTATTAATCATATAATGAACACCTTACGAGTCAGCAATCAAAATTGGCTGAAAAAATGTTGGAGAAGTTTTCCTACCGGGTAAATGTCAAACGCAAAAAGAGTGGCAAATTGTTACAGCGTACAGAATTGAGAACTGTCAGTGGACGCCGATGTGCGTCAAGCCGTCCAGGATGTGTTAAAATACTGATTTTTGTACTATAAGGATATTAAATTAAAAAGAAAAACTTCTCATTACAAAGAAGAATGTTTTTGATCAATTTTCGCTTATTTTTACCAAAAAAGATTAGAATAGCTATAGTCATCAATATCTTATCAGAGTAGAACGTTTTTATGCAACTTTTGATTTTTACGTGATGCGTATCAAATAAACTATATGATCGTAAGCTTAACCCAGCCGGACGATAGATTACGTTATTTTCTTTTTTTTTCGTTACAACGGCTGATGACCTTAAGCAGTCTTTTAGTGTCACATGCGAAGTTTCGAAGGCTTTTTTCCTTCTTCATCAGGCAAGTAAATTGGTAATCATACATAACAACTCGACCGAAATTCATACAATAAAAGAAAACTTTGTATTCATCAATATTTTATCACCGTTTTGCCCTTTCCGTTATTTTTTACGTGACGTGTATAAAAAACGCTACCGTCGTAAAATTTTACCCAGCTGGACCATTGATTACTGAAATTAAAAATAAATAAAGGTTCATTTTTAGGAAAAAAATCATAGAAAAATTCATAATACAAAAAAAAAGAACTTGTAGCTCTAAGCGATTTTTAATTCCCAACAGGGCTCTTTGGCACACTGCTGATGGGTGCTATTTGCACGCATTGCATGCACATCCTCGTTAGGTGCTCCCACGAACTCTGTCGCCGCCTACAAATACCCTCACTTGGCTTCTCGGAGGTGTGCTGTGCAGCCTTCGTGACGGGTCCTTTTGGGTTACGGCGCTACGCGCAACTAGTGAGGATAATTATAAATATTTTTCTGTGCATAACACAGCTGGGCTTTTGCTGTGTCTACTTCCTCTTTGTTGCCCTCAATTTGCAAGAGGTCATTGCACGGTACTACGTAAAGGTGGACGTCCGTGTGTACTTGGTACTCATCCTCATTCCAATGATTGCCCTCAATATGGTGCGGAATCTCAAATATCTCACTCCGGTGTCCCTCCTGGCGGCTGTTCTCACCGTTTCCGGGCTCACAATTACCTTCTACTACGTCCTCCAGGATCTCCCACCGTCTTCCAGTGTACATGGCTTCTCAACGTGGGCACAGCTACCGCTGTACTTTGGCACAGCCATTTATGCATTTGAGGGCATTGGGATTGTGTTACCGCTTGAAAATAATATGGGTACGCCGGAAGATCTGGGTGGTGCTACAGGGGTGCTCAACACAGGGATGGTCATTGTTGCCTGCTTGTACACGGCTGTGGGATTCTTTGGGTATCTCAAGTATGGAGATGCCGTCAGTGGAAGTATTACGCTTGATCTACCAAATACAATGTAAGAATGTTTGTCTACATTTGCTGTTTTTCCAAAGAATATTGCTAAAGCGGGAGGGTTTGCTTTGAACAAAAAAAATAGGCTGGCCCAGTCTGTGCGAATTGTGATGGCAGTGGCGATTTTCTTCTCATACGTCTTCAATTTTACGTTCCCGTAAATGTGATTGGACCCTGGGTGAAGAGTCACTTCCAGTCTGAACAACATAAAATGTATGCTGATCATCTTTTCCGGATTGCTCTTGTCTTCTTTACGTGTAAGTTTGCTTATCATTTTTTGCTGCAATTGTAGATGAAATTCTCTATAAGTCCGGTTTAGTTCGTTACTTGCTTGTCATGTTCAAATTTTTAAGTCAAACTTTAGTTTTTGAGACCTGTCTTAATTTTTTTTAAAGGTCAGGCTTAAAAGATTTAAAGTTCAAGTTAAAAATTAGGGCATCGGCATGAAAAACTTAGGCCTGGCTTAAAAATGTTAGGCCCGTATTAAAAAGTTTAGGCATCGGCTTGAGAAATTTAGGCCTGGATTGAAAAAGTTAGACCCTATTTTAAAACATTAAGCCTGTATGAAAAAACTTAGGTCTAGCCTCAAAAACCTAAGAGTATATCCAAAAATTTAAATATCAGTTTGAAAAACTTAGGCCTAACTTATAAAACTTTTTAGGCCTGGCTTGTAAAATATAGGCCTAGTCTATAAAACTTAACCTCGGTTTAAGAATTTGAGCAGACCTAAAAAACTTAAGCTTAGCTTGAAAAACTTAGGCCTAGTTAAACAAAAAAAAAACTTTGTCCAGGTTTAAAAACTTATAGGTCTGGCTTATAGGCTCACTTTAAAAACTTTAAGCTTATTCTGAAAAGAAAAAGCTAGGCCCTACTTTTTTTTACATTAGGCTTATATAAAAAAAAACATAAGTCTAGTTTAAAAAGCCTTAGGCTTGTGTTAAAAAATTTAGGCATTAGCTTGAATAACCTAGGCCTAACTTTAAAAACTTGGTTTGAAAAACTTAGGCCTAACTTTAAAAAACTTTTCGGTGCGGCCTGAGCAATTTACGTCGGACTCAGTAGTGAATTTCACCGTTTGAAGGCAAAATATGAAAATGATCTGTTTTGTGTCCTTTTTCAGTTATACTCGCAGCAATCATTCCTAATCTCGGCGGTGTAATCTCCCTCGTGGGTGCCATGAGTAGCTCAATGTTGGCCCTCATCTTTCCACCACTCATTGAAATTGTTACATTCTGGCCAACTGATCTTGGGCGGTACTACTGGATCCTCTGGAAGGATCTCGCTATCATGATCTTTGGCATTTGTGGCTTCTTCTTTGGCACATACACGAGTCTCTGGCAATTACTCAATCAACATACGGACGCCTAAAGGCATTTTTTGACATATTCCACCATTCAAGGGGAGCCCTGTTCAGCCACCCGAATGGAGGATATTTTACCAAAATGTTCTTTATTTTCTATTTTTGTTAGATCCATGTCTTGCGATGTGTTCTAATTATTTTTTTTCTACCCTATTTATATCATACTTCCAGTGTGATTGTGTGTGAAACTCCTTGAGTTTATCGCGCAAAAAAATGACAATAATATTTATTAGGTAAAAGAGAAAACAATAAATTGTTAATTTAGAGATTTATTTATAAATGCCCTTAAAGTGTTTCATCAGGTAAGAGAGAAAAATGAAAAAAAAAAATTTTCCAACAAATCCAGAGAGAGAACAAAGAAAAAAAAACTATTAGTTTAGATAGGGAATTTATTTTCTTGTGTTAAAATTAAACAAAAACGTTGCTCTGTGTGGCTTAGTTGAAAATTTATTAATTTTTTTTTCTAAATAAAGTATAAAAAAATGAATATTTTTTGTTTATAAAATATTCCCGTTAAAGTGGACAATAAGTGTTAAGATTTATTCTTCAAAACCAGTAAGAAAGAATTGTATTTCCTATATTGAATGTTATACAAAGAGTAAAAAAAGATGTATAAAAAAATGGAATCTATTTCAATTAAATCATTAAAAAGCATCAAGTTTGTTTTTTTTTATTTACTAATGCTAAGTTACTCCGTTAATTTTCAGATTTTTTAGCAGTTAGTGTTGCTTAGAGAAAGTTTGCGTCCTTTAATTTTTCAAAATGGCGGATCTGTTTGTTGACTATCTTAAAAGTCATCAGTTTGATGAAGTAAGTTCTGAAGGAAATTGGATTAGTTTTTTAGAAAAAAAAAACGTCTTTATTCAAATGGATTTGCTCTGTTTGAAATTCGTCGCTTTCAATTCATACAACTTATCGGAGACGTTATACCTCCTTCCTCAGGTCTTTATTCACCTTTATCTCCCTTCAGTTTTGTGTCATTTGTGCCTCTTTAAATGCCTTCTGAATTGGGCACTGTACCACGTTTTGTAAGGACAAAACTGGCATTTGTGCTGTGGTTCAAGCTTCAAATGAACCATAGCCATGTGAAGCTGCCAAAAGATTTAATTTTAAATTAATAATAAAAGTCAATTAAGCAGAAAATGTTTGATATATTACCTTAATGTGCCGGCGATCTTTGTAGGTGCAATTGCAATTGGCGCATTTAAATCTACGCTCATTGTGCCTCATCATGTGAATCTTGAGGTACTTCTCAATGGGGAAGGATTTATTGCATCCTGGTTCGGGGCACTTGATGGCTTCTTCGAATTTTTCATGTGTCTTTTTGTGTTTCAGCAGCATATTCTTAAAGGGATAGCTTCTGTTGCAGATGGCGCATTTAAAGGAATTTTGGGATTCTTTCGGTTGAGGACTTTTCTGCAAAAAAAATAATTTTTGGGCATTAGATTGGATTATTTTCTGTTTAATAAACTTCCTTCGTACCCTTTTCAATCTCTTTCTCTTTTCATCTGAGCATTTTTTCTGCTCCAAATGAAGATCAAATTCTTCTTTTTTTGCAAAGATTTCATCACAAATATCACAGTGGTGGATTTCCGCACTATGATGGAGTTTTTTATGCTTCTGCAAGGATTTTAGAAGTAATTTTAATTTAATAAAAATTCTTATATTTGAGAAGTTAATATTACCTTGAGCAAATAGGCAAAAACAAAGGATTTACTGCAGAGATCACATTTATAGTTGGTACGTTGAAGTTCCCGATGAGAGGCTTCATGCAAGCGAAGGGAACTGTACCATTTGTAAGCACGATAGCATCCTCTAACAGAGCATTTGTAATTAAGGACATCTGAATGCTTTTTCATGTGACTAGCTAATCTACTCTCGACACAACCGGATTTGGCTGAAATTTCCATACCACATACATGGCAAAGAACAAACTTTTCCACTGATTTTGGAACTTTAGCTGCATTTTCTTGTGGTTTTGTGAAGAATTCTTCAAAATTCTCATCCTCTGAGATATCATTACTCCCTTCATTCCCTTCAGTTTCTTCATTCTCTTGACTTGTGGTATCAACCGCCTTGTTACATTGATTAATTGTCTTCTCCATCTCGTTCAGAGGTGCCACGATAATGGGATCAGGGTAAAAAATCTCTGAATCAATGCCATCATCTACTTCAATCTTTATCTTAACATCTTCTTCTCCATAAAATGCATTTGATCCATGAACTGTGACTCCCTGGTCTCTGTGAATTTTTTTCATGTGAAACTTGAGTGTTCTTTCACCACCCATCTCCTGCCCACACACTTTACATGAAGGTGAAATTAATTTTTCCACATTTCCTCGATGAATCATCATGTGAATTTGATATCCATACTTCCAGCAATTAAATACTTTACCACAAATATTGCATTTCTCAGGATTTTCCATACTGTGCGCTAATAGATGCTTTTCAAGAATTATAATAAAATTAAGAATAAGGAGCTACGTAAAATTAAATATTTTAACTTTTAAAATCAAACCTACCTCTTGATATGAATCATCAAAGCACAATTTTCCACAATCCTCACACTGCTGGAAGTCAAAAAAGTTCCTCCTTTGCCTTGTGTGAGATCTTTCATCCCAATGACTTCTTCTGTGCTGCACAAGTTGCTGCTTTTTGTGAAAATCCTTGCTGCAGATTCCGCATTTGTAAAGATCCTTAATCTCGTGGAATTCCAATACATGACGCTACAAAAGATAGTTAAACGGAATTATCGAAAATAAGTTTTTTATTCTTAATATTTTATTAAAGCGCAACTAAAAGACTTTTTGGTTGGAAGAAAATGATTTATTACAGGACATTAAGTTTCTTTTAAACTCCATGTTTGAATTAGGTGAAAAGGACGCTTACGGATATTTTTCAAAATGGCCGCATTCGGAATATGCTTTGGAAAATTGAGAATTACTTTTTTTATTACTTACTTACCTTTAAATTCCTTAAATTAAAAAATGATTTCATGCAGACTTCGCACTGATACTGCTCTCCAGATTCACTAGGAAATTTTTGAGGACTTTTGCAGTTCTCCTGAAGGAATTTCTTCTGAAATTTCAACGATTTCAAGGATTTCTTGGTCACTGAATACGACTCATTCAATAAATATAATTTTATTTATAGATTTTTTAAAAGGTACTTTATTCAACTGATTATTCCTGCAGCAAAGGTCACTCCAGACACTTCCAGTTTCTTCAAAAAGATTAATTATCTCCGTGAGAACTTCCCTGGTGATTTCCGGATGAATATTCTTGCCTCCGTAAAAATCCTCGTAGTTGTTCTTTACACAAACAAATTCACCCAATTCCTGGTAAAAGTTCTTAACCAGGAAGATTCTGTTTAATATCAAACTCGTTTAAATTGTTCCTCATTCTTTTGGATATTTTTAAACAAAATTATTGAGGAACAGAAATTGCAAAAGAAAGTAAACAAACTCCAGCTGATTTACAAACTACAGTGCAGGTCCCCATGTAAGAATAATGGGATATACTACTCTCGCGCATTAGTTTGAATGCGGGGTGGTCTGATACTTCATCGTTGAAACGGAGCTTCTAGATAGGCCCGTAGAAACAGTCTGGACAAATTTGAATGAGGCATTAAATATGTCCAATAAGATAGATAAAAAGCATAATTTCTCAAACAGAAACAGATGAAGTTTTAATGCGCGAGAAGAGTACATCCCATTATTATTACATGGGGACCTGCACTGTACGTTACCTCCATTAGCACTTGTCGTATCCGCATTCTATTTTCAAAAAAATAACGTATTTTAACAGCCATTTCTGAGCTTCTTAGAATATTTATTTATTCTTTACATCTTTTCTCTCTCATCAATGGCATTTCAATGTTATGAATGGATTTTGCATGCGCCCGAACTTCTGTTCTCGTCCAAAAAGCTTTAGGACAGCCTTCACACTTGAATGGGGGCTCCTCCTTCAGATGATCCTTCTTTATGTGCTTCTGTACAGTAAAATGGAAATTAACTTTACTTCAATGAAATAAATCAAAATGTATTAATTAATAAAAAGAAATAATATTAACCCGCAAGCATTGAACATCTTTGTACTCAGCTTCACAGAGATCGCATTTATATTTCTTATTTGTATGCCTTTCGAGATGCCTCTTGAGGTATTTCTCATTCGGATAGGACCTCTGGCAACCCAGGACATGACACTTAAATTCATGCGTTGGCTTATCGTGAGTCTTTATGTGGTATTTGTAGTAATAAACATCCATTATTTTGCCACAAACCACACACATTATTGTGCTTGGCTTTGGTTTTGGTTTTCTGCGCACTGGTTTGTTCTTTCGGATCCGTTTTGGGGTCTGAAAGAAGAGAAAATCCTTTAAAATAAAACTCTAAAGAAAAATTGTTTAATTTTCTTATTTTCCTGCTTCAAACATTCTTAATCATTTTATCATTCTTTTTTTATTAGGCAATCTACAAATTACAATTGCTGAGAGCTTGTGGATTGCTGAGTATCCTTCTCTGGTGGTTTCTTCCTAACGTAGGGAACTTCAATGTTATGGCATATCCGCATGTGGCTCCGATGATCAAAAATTCGCCAATCTAATTTTCCGCAAATTTCGCATTTTAATGGTGGGTCAGCCTTCAAATGAACTCTATCCATGTGGAGCTAAAAAGAGAATTTTTCTTAAAGAATTTCCACAAGAAAATGATCAAATGTTCTCACCTTTAGCATGTACTTATCCTTGTATTCCATATTGCAGGAAGAACATTTGAAGAAACGCCCATTGTGTCGATCCATATGCCTCCGGAGGGATTTCTCATTGGGATACGATCTTCCACATCCGGAAACTTTGCACTTGAACTTCTGATCGACTCTCTCGTGAATCCTCCGAATGTGCTCCTGCAGAATCTTCGGTCCTGTCAGTCTCTTCCCGCAAAATTCGCACACTGAACGCTTTTTGCTCGTATCAATCCCTTTATGCCGCAGCATGTGCTTCTGATAGCCACAGCTGTAGATGTATCCTTTCCCACAAATATTGCACGTAATTGGGCGCTCTCCACTGTGTGTCATTGTATGCTGGGAATGAGATAATCTTGCAATCTATATCCTGTGCAAAAAAATCAGCAAAATATGTACCTTTCTGTAGCGTGCAGTTGAACAAACTTTCCCACAAACTTCGCATGTTCTGAATTTTTCAATTCTCTTCTTTTTTGTGGTTTTTGGCTCTGCAGCAACATCCTTCTTTTGGTTCACTGCGATGGAAGTTATGAGCTTCCGTTTCGTGATCAATCCCTTTATTTTTAACCATTAGGAGTGTTTAAAAATAATATTACGAAGGATCAGAGTGAGGAACGTCACAATGGTTTATTTGAATTTAATTTGCTTAAAAATTAGGGGACAAATGAGAGAAATTATCTTAGTCAGGAAGAAGATTTTTTTTTAGATAGATAGATTTATTCATCTCATAATGGTTCTCAAGAAAGGATTAACTTTTCTTAAAAATGTCTAAAGTTTTGATAAGTTTTCTTATCATCAACAATGATGGCATCCCCTTCATTAATTAAATAAATAAATAAATTATGATTTCTTAATAAAAAATTAGGATTTCTTCGAATTTCTTAAGCAAAAATTACGATTTTTTAAGTCAAGCTGAATCAGGCAAAATAACTAAATGCATATTTTTCGATGATTTTTTAATACAACTTTTGACTTAAGAAAACATGAGTTTTTCTTAAGAAAATTGAAGAAATCTTAAGTTTTTATTAGGAAATTTTAAGTTTTTCTTAAGAAAATTGAAGAAATCTTAAGTTTTTCTTCAGACAATTGAAGAAATCTAAAGTTTTTATTAAGAAATTTTAAGTTTTTCTTAAGAAAATTGAAGAAATGTTAAGTTTTTATTAAGAAAACATGAGTTTTTCTTGAGAAAATTGAAGAAATCTAAAGTTTTTATTAAGAAATTTTAGGTTTTTCTTAAGAATATTGAAGAAATCTTAAGTTTTTTTTTGAGAAATTTTAAGTTTTTCTTAAGAAAATTGAAGAAATCTTAATATAAGTTTTTATTAGGAAATTTAAGGTTTTCTTAAGAAAATTGAAGAAATCTTAAGTTTTTATTAAGGAATTGTAAGTTTCCTTAAGAGAATTGAAAAAATCTTACGTTTTTCTTAAGAAATCTTAACTGTCTTACTAGTGAATTTTCCTCATAGAGAAACTATAGAAAAAGTTTTAAATATACCAAACTTATTTTCCAATTAGGTAGGGCAAAGTATCAAAGATTATTCTAATGTGAAATGATCTGCTCTACAATGTCTTCTCAGACAGCTTTGCTATATTTTGTTGGGAAATACGATATTTTTTTATCTTTTTTCTACACCCTTGTCCAACTTTTTTAGCCCCACCTCTATTAAATATTAATGTTTAAGTATTTTAAAATATATTTTTTTCATAAAACTTTGTTCAAAACTTTACTAGGATTTTTTCAAGATAATCTTAAAATTCTTTAACGATAACTGCGAAAGTAATGCAAATAAACCATTGCAAGAGCTCCTCTTAGTAAATATGGGGCAAAATGAGACACAAAATCACAAAATCGCGTTTTAAGTGACTTTCCCGTTTAAATATTTAATTATAAAACTAAATTAAAGGGCGTTTTTGCCCATTGTGTCCTGGAAATTTTATTAGTGGGACAAAATGAGACACTTCCCGTCAGAAATGTTAAACTGCTCCACCGTGAGTCTCACAAATATTAAACTTTAGCTTCTAGCTCATATTACATCAATACACTAATTTTTTAAAAATAGTTTTTCTTTAGTAAAATGTACATAGTTCTGAAAAGAAATAGTTTTCTTTTGAAAAAGGGTCTCATTTTGCCCCAGAAATCTATAGTGTGGTGTTGCTGAAAACCAGTTTTAAGGGAAAAAAAAACCAATTGTAGTCAGGAAACTAAAATATCTTTTGATTTGTTTGATTTATTCATATTTCTCTGCATGAACGAAATGTCAAAAAAGCACTTTTCTGATCAAAATAAAAGAGTTCTCTGACTAAATTAAAAATTTTCTGATTAAAAAAAATTTAATTCTCATTTTAATTTGTATTGTATCTAAAAGTAGTTTCTTTTTTTTTGTATTTTCTATCTATTTTTCAATCTCAAGATTTTTCATTTAATTAATTTGAACGATATGAACTCAAAATTAATCTAGTTTTGAAAATTCAGCAACTCCACTTGATTTTTATTTAATTAAACATATGATTTTCTTACCTTTGAAGGTGGTGCTTCTGGTTTTTTAAACTCTGGCGAATTTGGTGGTTCATCGTAGAATTCCTGGCCTCCTTGGGGTTCCTGGCCATGCTCCTCCAAGTGATTCCTGTAGTTCTTTTCCTCTCTAAATGAGCACCCACATTTGTAGCATTTATGCTGCAGTTGCATGTGTTTGCTTTTAAAGTGTCTCTGTAAAGATTTTTAAGAAAAATAATTTTTATTTCTTCTAATAAAATCTAATTGGGTTCCTTCCTTTACCTTTAGAGCGTAGTTGTGCAGGAAAATTTTATCACAATTCTTGCATTTGTATATTTTGTCTTTTTGATCCGAATGCGTGAGTCTATGGAGGTTGTAGGCTGGCCAGGATTTAAAGGTTTTCCTGCAATTTTTGTCTGTACATTCAAAGTAGTTCAAATCATTAATTTTCCTTGAATTTCCCGTGTCGCTTTCTTTGTCTATGGGGGTACATTGATTCCATTTGATGTCTTCCAATTCTAAGGAATCATCTGGGTTCTCCCACCATTCGGGGAGAATTTGTTTCCTCACTGAGTCTTCGTCTCTTTTGAATTCCATGACTAAGGGATGTTCTTCATTGCTAAGAGTATCTGCATCAGATGTATTCTCCCCGGATGAGTTGTACACATCACTCTCATACTTATCAAATGTTCTTATATGATCAGAATTCTCTGGCACCGGGGACTGGAGATTATCATAAGATTCCATTGTTTCAGCCTCTTGAACATCTTCATCGGGATTCTCCACTTTAACGTAAATCTGTTCTATTTGCTGACAGTCTCCCTGTGAGGATCAAAGATCTGTCTTTTAATACTCTTCTAGAATCATTTTTAATTAAAGATTACCTGAAGATTGAGGGATGTTACAGCTTCCGGACCTCTGAAGACACTCCCCGTTCGCTCGAACAAACTAATAATCTCCACGAGAACATCACTGGAAAAGGCCGGTGACTCACTACTATTCCTATAGAAGCAATCATACTTTGTCTTCACGCACATGCAATCCCCATTGAGCTGGTAGAAGTTCTTCACGAGAAATATTCTGTGCTTCAATGTAAACAAATCCAATTCGGACCTCATCTTTGTTACCACACTGAAGTTTTTTTGCGCGCAAATGACAGCTGCCGCGAATCAAAATAACTGTCAAATTACAAAAATCAAAAGTAACGTATTCGTAACGTCGATAAAAAAAAGATGGATTATTTTAATATTTCCATGCTGCATTCAATGGCCAAGGGTTTGAATTTTTTAATCAATCTCAAATTCTAATCTTAAATCTTTTATTACACTTTTTTATAAACAATAAAAGTTAATTTAAATACCATCTTCTTGTCAACAGGAAAAAACGTTTTCTTTCATATTTAGAAATCTGGTTTGGTTTACTTGATTGGATACATTAAGTGTACTTGGTAATATCTCCGTATTTTTCATGAGAGTTATCTCCAGTCTTCCTGACGCGATTCCTTATGGACTCCTCTGTGGGAACTTTGAGATCGTAAACCCATCCCTTCTTGGCGCAGTAATCAATCAATTTGGCGGTTAAATTGTAGTTTGATCCAAGTTCTGCGGTTCTGTAGTCCCATGGATAGACATGATGGTAGTTGTGATATCCCTCCCCTCCAGCTATGAAGCTTACAAATTCATTCTGAGCCGGAAGGATAGATTTATCGTAGGGTTTTGTTCCATGGAGATGAGAGAAACTATTTACGGACCATGTAATATTAAGTACAACCGCTGTTTTGCCAATAAAGCAAACCAGAAGGGATACAATTGGATCTTCGTTCCACAGCAAAATAGGAAAGATGCACGGGATGAATATGGAGACCACAAGGTAGATTGGGATGAAGTATCTGCAAAGAAAAAAAAAATCTGATTATGTTTTTTTTTCTGAATAAAAAAAAAAGAAAATTCTCACTTCTTTTGAAACATAATCCAAGAATCTGCTTCGAAGTCTGACATGTTGATTTTTTTGCCATATTGTATGACTTTTGGATGCTTCCGGGATAGGAGCCATCCCACATGGGAGAAAAAGAATCCTCGATGGGCATTATGGGGATCAGCATCAGTATCGGAGTATTTGTGATGCTGCCGATGATCCCTAGCCCACTCCCAAAGGGAATTCTGTCCATTCATAATGAAAAGAATCATCAAAATTCGTCTCGTTGGGGTTGTGGCTTTAAATGCACGATGTGTGAAAAGACGATGGGCCCCCATAGTGATTCCAAAGCCCCCTAAAAATCCTAACATCACAACTGCAAAAAAACGAAAGCTTTAATATGTGAACCTAATCGAACATTGATAGTTGCTATCAGTTAAGTAAAAAAAAAAGAAAATCACTTAAAAAACCACTTTACCGTAAATCCACGTTAATATTTTAATTTGGAAAGCGAGGAAAATGATTAAACCGTAAAAACCTAATATATGGAATACAAGAAATGCGATCACATTTTTCCACACAACTTTATGCTTAAAATTAAAGTCTGTGCCAATTTCTTCGGCAGTTGCTGAAGCACAATTAGGCTCTTTATTCTTCTTTTCAAATGTTTCCCTATCTTTTTCACTTTTATTATTTGTCAGAATCATTTTCTATTTAAGAAGTTTTCTATTCAGTAGTTGAAAGCACACTAAAGGTCCAAACTCTGTTCTTCCTGGTTATAAAAGACTAATATGAATTTAAAGCAGTAAAAGGTAGAATAACAAAGAAAAGGTTTATATACAATAAAAACAATCCTAAATGTATATTAATAACGTTTCTATAAAGAATTTTTATGAAAACAAAAAGATAATCTATTCTTTAAAAAGTTTAAAAATAAAACAATAAAAGTTTAATAATATATGCAAGATCTATGAGCACGCCAATTTTTTATTTCTGTTTTCATTGACCCATTTAAATTTCATCTCTACTTTTATAGTTTTTTGTAGTTAATACAAAAAAATAATTAAGGTATAATTGTTACAAATTTTCACAAATTACTTTTAAAGACTGTGCTAAACTTTAAACATCTCTTAAAGTTTTTTTTTTACTTTAATATTGCCCGAGCATTGCTGGAATATAAAAGCTTTTTTCCCTAACGATTTGCCTTTAGTTATCTCTGTTATACTACAAAAAATCATCAAGTAATACCTACGATAAATATTTTAATGCCAATATTACCTTGATTTAATGATAAGACAAAATAATTTGTTGGCAAACAAATCTTATTAGTTTACCTGGAATAAATAAAACGTCGTAGGCACGTGTCCAATATAAACTTTCTTAATGAGTTTTGAGGTTTTTACAACAGAATGATACAAGCGATGAAATTATTAAATTTTTAGTGAATAGGGTCTCCCCATAGGAGCTATTTAAATCAATTTGCATACATCTCTATTTCTAAGATTCCCCAAAGACAAGAAATTTTTCTCGATAAGACTTTCTCATAGGAAATTTCCTGTCCGTTGAATTTTCAAGGATTTCTTGATCGCTGAATACGACCTATTATTTTATATATGTACGTACGTCTATAAATTTTACAATATATATTTTTTAATTGAAAAAAAAAAAAAGATTATCTATATAATAAAGAAAGGCCTGTTTCTTGGTAATCGTCGTTCCGACTTTTCTATACAAATCCACACCGTTTGACCAATCGCGATGAAATTTGGTACAGAGGCTCCTTATAACAGGCCGTTTCAGATGGCCGTATTCATTTCCCCCCCAAAGCCCCCCTTCAGGTAGCCCCCATATAGATTTCATGCAGTTTTTGCAAATTTTTGAATTTGGCGTCTAAAGTGTTGTATGAAAAATTGATTTCTTCTCTTTGCAAATTTTTTCTTTTGGGATCGATAAGTGGGGCCCAAATCTGCCTTTAAACCATCACAATTTATTTTCTCTCTAAAATTTGCGCGAAGCGCAACAAATCCCCGCGATGCGGGGCGAGGTAAATTGGAGCGAAGCGACAATTTACCTCGTAAATACATATTTGCTTAAATGAAGCGTTTAATCAATGGAAAATACTTTAAAAGTTTTGCCAAACTGAACAAACAACCTTAGAAGAAAATGTGTGGAAGGTGTGGAAAATTATGAAAAAAATCAAGCACATGAAGAAAATTGCAATGCGATATAAAAGGAACTCACTCAGTGTTAAAAGTGAACAGAAAAGTGCAAACTGCAAATTAATCTTCAAGATGCGTCCCATTATTCTCGTCTGCCTACTCTTTGTCGCCTTCCTGACACAGGCTACATTTGGTAAGTTTTCACCCATGTAACATTTTTTGGTCGCGGCGACGTAATTTCAGGTCGCGGCAACGTCACGCCACAAGTAACATCGCACCTCGCCGCGACGTAATGGCAACGTAAATGGGGAATTTTTCGACGTCATGGAGACGTAACAACAAGGTCGCAGTTTCGTCGCTGCGACCAGGCATGTGACCACATACGTAACCGCGACGTCGCGGTTACCTCGTTGTTACGTCGTCAAGTAGCGATGACGTTGCCATTACGTTGCGGTTACGTCGCAATTTTTCGCACTGTCTGTCTCTGTTTTTCTCTTGAACATTCAACATTTCTATATTTTCTCTTTCTTTTTCTTTATTTATACCAATGCCATGGTGATGGCGCCATGAGTTATTACAACAAATATCCATACGGAATAATTTCATGGCGACCATCGCGTATATTATTTATTTTTATATGCATTTTTTGGGAAGTCATCACACCCAAAAAATATATGCCAATTTAACTACCGTCGTGAAAAATGATGTAGATTCATTTAATAATGCTCCTTTATTAAAAAATGATAATTTTTAATTATTTTATTGCCATTAAAAATTGAATTTTCTTGATTAATTTTTTTTTATTTTTCTAAAATTAGATTTATATATTCTAAGGTGGAAAAACTTTAAAATATTGTTCAATATATTATAGAAATGAAGAAATAATTTGTTAAAGTTTGCACTGAAATATTTGAATTCCCGCCAAAATAACCGCCGCCAAAAGCCGTCGCCATGACACCCAAAAAAATAAACTTCCATCGTCGCAAAATCCTACGACTTTTGTTGGACATTTCCAACATTACTCCATTTTCAGCTTTATTGTTCATATAATAAATTAATTATTTTAGAAAAATCATATTTTTTGTCTTATAAACAATAATTTGGCCAAAATTAATTATTATGAAAAATTAAAAAAAAAAAAGCATAAGTTTTATATTGAGATTTTAGTCGTTAATATGAATAATTCTTTTTGTTGGAGTTTTTAGTTTTGGCAAAATGGTCAGTTTTTTGATTATGGGTGAAATTCACCATTCAGACAGTCTTAAGATCTTAAGATTTCTTAAGAAAACTTAAGATTTCTTAAGTCAGACTGAATTTTAGGCTAAATGTAATATTTTTTGATGATTTTTAAGATTTTCGATGTCTTAAGACCATCAAGAGCATTTTTTTAAACTTAAGAATTATAAAATTGTATTTATCAATTTAAAACAAAGAAAATGCATTTTTGAGTGTACAAAGAAGCTGTGTTTCTTTGAAGAAAGAATCACAGCTAAAATGTTACTTTTCAAGACAAATTCAAGTGTAGTAAGCTGTTTTTTTTTCATTTTTATAACTTTTTCCCGATAAAGAATAGAACAAACTGGCACTCAAAAGCACGGCTAAAAATTATAATAATTTTCCCAAAATATTTTCCAGAGTGATTTTCCTCAAAACACCCCCGGAAAATTCTTCAGAATCATTCAGTGCCCTTTAAGCAAGTATTAAGAATGCTTAAACAATCTTAAGACTGTCATCAGTGCATGATGATTTGCTTAAAGCGAATTTTCGCGTTTTTCACGTGAAAATCCGCCAATTTTCCACCAAGAATTTTCATAAACTGATGGAAAAAATTGGAAAAATATGTTCAATTCTTTATCGAGAAAAAGTTATAAAAATGAAAAAAGAAAAACAGCTTACTACACTTGAATTTGTCTTGAAAAGTAACATTTTAGCTGTGATTCTTTCTTCAAAGAAACACAGCTTCTTTGTACACTCAAAAATGCATTTTCTTTGTTTTAAATTGATAAGTAAATACAATTTTATAATTCTTAAGTTTAAAAAAATGCTCTTGATGGTCTTAAGACATCGAAAATCTTAAAAATCATCAAAAAATATTACATTTAGCCTAAAATTCAGTCTGACTTAAGAAATCTTAACTTTTCTTAAAAAATCTTAACTTTTCTTTAAAAATCTGAACAAAAGAAGACTGTCTGAATGGTGAATTTCACCTTATATTTGGTAAACGTGTCGGTTATTTTGAACAAAAATTGGTGGTACACAGAAGCTGTGCTATTCTTTTCTTCGAAAGAATCACAGATAAAAGTGATTATATTTGGCAAAAGATGGACAATTTTTTCCACTTATGTTTGGAGAGGAATTCTTTTTTTTCTAACGCAAAAATGTACTTTTAGCTTTGGTAAATTATTTAATAGCGAGTTTTCCCAGCGGATTTCTTCTGCGAATGCTTTATTAAATGAAGGAGAATTAAAAATGCTACAAAATAATGAAAATAAAAATTGGTTACGTGGAATATTGGAGAAATGGGAAGCGAAAGAAAAGTTCACTGCCGGAATCTCGCGAGTTTTCTTCGCAGAAAAATGGATTAAATATATAATGTTAAGCTTTCAAAGTGCTTTCATTTCACATAGAAAGAAATTTACTAAAAAAACTAGAAATTAAGAAAAAAATCGAAATGTTTTACACCGATAAAACAGGAAAATTCATGTATTTCCCAGCGCTTTTCCGGGAAATGAGAATGATTTTCTTGAGTGTTTGACAATTTCTAATGATAATTTAATAACAAAATTTGGTTACGCCTTAACTCTTAAGGAAATTACCGTCATTTAATATCTCTTTACCGTCATTTTGACTAAATTTAATCATAATTTGACCAAACTTTCCGTCACTTTTGCTTTTATTACCTACATTTTTCCAAACTTATCTTAAGCTATTAATACAAAATTAATATTAATATTTAAAAAAAATTGTATTAAATAAACAAAATTAACATTTCAAAAAAGCGAAACCTTTAAATAGCGAATAAATAATATAGAAAAGAAGTACACTCACAGATTGAAAACATATAAATCACCTTTAAATAGCGTTTCGTTTCTTATGGAATATTAGAAAAGATGATTTTAAAATTGAAACTATCAGTAAAAGATTCGGAAAATTTAAAAATTTTTCTACTAAAATGCACCATAATCTAAGAATATTTTTTCTGGATTTTTATTATATTTTTTATTATATATATTTTTTGTAATTTAATACAATTTTGTGAAATAAAATCGAGTTCATTTATTATTTTTGTTTCGAGCTAAATTATTTTTTTTCAAATATTTATTTTCACTTATAATGATTTTTAAGTATTTTTTTCTTTAAAAAGCTATTAAAAATATATTTTAAAATTTTTAATAATAATTATTAGATTTGTCCAATACATTGTCCTGAAATTCCGCAGACAATGTCGGCGAAAGTTCTTTTGCTGGGTGCAATGAGAAAACTCCGTGACATTTCATGTCAAAGATTTTCAATTTCTGCCTTCAGAAGAAGAAATTGATCTATTTTCTTGCTAATTTCCACCAATGCATGCCATGTAATGCCATGAAACATTGATCCAGGTACTCTGGATTCTATGCTACCTTATATTTGTCCACAGCTAGATGAAAATTCGCTGGGAAATTCCCTATTTATGTGAAGCTTCCCATTGTTTACATTTTTGGGGACGTTGCCGCGAGGTAATCGCTACGTAATAACGCGACGTCGCAAAATTACTTAATTGGTCGCGAAAATTACCAACGAATACATCTTATGATTTTATGCATTTTTAGCTATATTTACGCCCACGAATCCACTAAAATATCCTTGCTCTCCCATAAAATGAAGATAGAGCAAGTAATTTGATTAAATAATTAAATATTTGGGCTATTTTGGGAAGGTAACAATCTTCCATTGCGAGTGTGGTCGCGGTTACGTCGCAATATGACCATTCGGTTACCATGCATTCATGAGGTCGCGAGATTACCAAATTGGTCACAAATGTTACCATGGGGTATGCTTCATTATTTTTAGCATAATTTATCATTTTTATGCCAACCAATGCATTGAATTATCCTTGCTCTTCTATAAAATGAATATCTAGCAGGTTATTTAATGAAATAATTAAATATTTAGTCAGGTTTTGCAAGGTAACAATAGGTCATTGAGAGTGTGGTCGCGGCGACGTTGCGCGCGACCATATCGCGACGTTATGCCTACCATTTGTTCACGACGTCACAAGATTACCAAATTAGTCGCAAAAATGACCAAATGTTCTAATTTGAATAAAAACTAAATTATTGAAGTATTTTTGAGTATAATTTGTATTGGTAATTCATATTTTCTCATTTTATGATTTTTACAAGAAAAATTGCATTAGAAATGTGAATATTTTGTACAATTTGCACAAAAATGTTTTCATGGTAATTTTTGTGACGTAAAGGTTTCGTAACAGCGACGTCGCAGCCGCTACCATATCGGTTGGTAACAAGGCGACGTAAAGGTTACGTCGGCAGAACGTTGTGTGACCAAATCAGCTCTCTGGTGGTCACAAAATGTTACATGGGCATTTATTAAGAACTTTGAGGGCATTGCTAATTTATCTTTCATCACAGCTGAGGAGTCGGCATCCAGTGAAGGATCTTCGGTGGAGTCTTCGGAATCTTCTGAGGAAAAGGATCATCCCTCACCTCCGCCTCATCCGCATGGTCCACCGCTTCACCCGCATGGTCCACCAGGAAGACCCGGAGGAAGACCTCCACATCCACCACCACCACTTCCAAAACCAGACAACGGAACTGATACAGGTGGATCCGAAGGAAATAATACGGATGAGGGAAGCCAGGGGAATGGAACTGACAATAGCGATTCAAATGGAAACTCTCAGGACAATGGACAAGGACAAAAGTGAAACATTTTCCTTTTTTTTCATTCTACCAGCAAGTTCTTCTTTTTTAATTAAAAATTCTTTTTAAATATAATGCAAAAATGAAATAAATTCTTGAGCTTCAATTTGCGGTTTTCTTATTCATTCAGACCAATGTGTTTAAAAAATGAAATTGATATTTGAACTGATCTAATTCGCTTTATTATTGTAGGCCCAATTCAGACAATTTTCCCCTAAATTTTTCAAGGCATAATAATAACTTTATTAATAGATACGCTAAGTTATTTATTTACTCATAATATTTTTTTTGATTATGCATTATCTGGATTCCATCTAGATTTTCGAGTAAATATTGTCACGAGGCTTTTGCATGATTCTTTACAAAAATGTCTTTAACTCCATTTATTGACAATCAATATGATGCTGATAATGTATTTAATTAATAAATATCCAGTTAAAAGTAGTAAAGAAATAATGAACATTTGAGTAAATGAAGCACGGAGAGGTCATAAGAATTGTATGTTTTCCTGGAAGTATGAAAAATCAACTGCTTTTATGTTTGATATCAAATACAACTTTTCTCTGATGAGTTTGTGTAGTTTAATAGAAATTTAGAAGCTGCTAAAGTTTAAAAATATGGATTGAAGGGGCTGACAAACTTTCATAGAAAATTATTCTTTAAGAAAAAAGTCTTCAAAATAAAGTTTAAGTGAAACATTTTTAATTTTTTTTTCTACTTGATTAAAAAAAAGGTCTAACAAACCCTTAATGTGTCTATTGCATTCTATATAACTTGCAAGGAATATTTGGTTACAATTAGAACTTTTTCTAAACTCTTTAATGGGAATTTTCTTTAACAGAGGAAACAATCCACCAACTAATCAAAGAAAAAACCCTAAATTGATTTTCTACCCTTCTTATAAATCTTTTTTTTTTCTTTAAAGAATTTTAATCTTTAGTATTTTTAAAAAAAATTTTTTAAACAAAAAATATAATAAAATTTTTTATTAAAGATTGAAAATGTTTTCATTTAAAAGAAATGCGATGAGACGAAGCGGGGTTTCAAATATTTTGTGCTTTCTAATTTCTAAATAGAAAATTAGAATAGAAAATAGAATTTTTTTTCACTCTCTTCTCTATACTACAAAATACCAAGAAATGTTTTTTTTTAAAGATCTTGATCATATAAATGAAAAACAGCTAAAAAAGGCCAAAAAATTTCCACGATATTTTCTCAAAACATAAATAAATAAAAACATATTTAATTTTTCAAATGCAATTTAATTGATAACTCCCAAACACTAACTCAGAATTCAGCAACAAAATATTACTAAATCCACATTTTTAATGCCATTTTGCCAATGCCATTGTCGTCTTCATGTAATCCAGGGGGGAAAGGGTTGTCAGATGGTGATTTACCCGCGGAACCAACGGTTCCACATTTCCTGGCGACGTTGCTGTTGCTGTTGCATTTGCTTCTGCAAATTTTGGAAAAGGTTCGTAATTGGGAAGATTGGGATGAGTGGACGACGATGTCTCTCTTCGCTGCTGTCTTCACGGCTAGCGGGCTTAGGTTGTTGTGGCTTTGGTTGGGGTTGCTGTGGCTTTGGTTGGGGTTGCTGGGGCTGTGGCTGGGGTTGTTGCTGTGGCTGGTCGCTTCCGCAATCCTCTTCACTTGACGAAGAGCCAGATTCATCTGATTCAGGTTGTGGCTGTGGCTCAGGTTGAGGTTCAGGCTGGGGCTCAGTTGGGGTAGGTTCAGGCTGGGGTTCAGTAGGAGTTGGTTCAGTTGGGGTTGGCTCAGTTGGGGTTGGCTCAGTTGGGGTTGGCTCAGTTGGGGTTGGCTCAGTTGGGGTTGGTTCAGTTGGAGTTGGCTCAGTTGGGGTTGGCTCAGTTGGGGTTGGCTCAGTTGGGGTTGGCTCAGTTGGGGTTGGCTCAGTTGGGGTTGGCTCAGTTGGGGTTGGCTCAGTTGGGGTTGGCTCAGTTGGAGTTGGCTCAGTTGGGGTTGGCTCAGTTGGGGTTGGTTCAGTTGGGGTTGGTTCAGTTGGGGTTGGTTCAGTTGGGGTTGGCTCAGTTGGGGTTGGGTCAGTTGGGGTTGGGTCAGTTGGGGTTGGGTCAGTTGGGGTTGGGTCAGTTGGGGTTGGGTCAGTTGGGGTTGGGTCAGTTGGGGTTGGTTCAGTTGGGGTTGGTTCAGTTGGGGTTGGTTCAGTTGGAACGGGATCCGTTACAACTGGATCAGTTGTAGCTGCAAGATTTTTTAAATTTTTAGCTCATAGATCTTTCATAGTTAGCACAACAATAGCGACAAGATTCTTTGCAAATCTAGCATAGAATAAATGCTAGTTTTGCTTCAAATTTCACCGCCAGTGGCGCTAACTTTAAAAGAACTATAACATTGGATCTTTTTGTCCGTGTTTGGGTGATCCTCTGCATGATCTTTGGCACTTAAAAATTGTAGACTTACCCTGAGCAAGGGCGCCTGAAAGATTACAAAAAAAAACGAAAAAAATTAGCTTCTAGAATACCTTTTCTTCCATTTGGGGCAATTTTTCTTCCTAGTGCTTGCTGCTAACTTACCGGAAGTGGCAAGGCCCAAAACGAGCAATCCGAAGAGAAACAGCTTCATGTTTGCAAACTTCACAAATTAATCTTCTTTACTGAAGACTTAATGTGACTATGAGTTGTCTACCCAACCAGGGGGCCTTTTTATTCCCAAAAAATTTTCACGTAGCATTGGTGTTTTTTTTGCATTTTGGAGAAAGAGTTTATTCAGATGCCAACTTATGAGACAATTTTCTGCGAAATAAAAATAAAAATGGGAAATAATATTGATTTTTGATCCAAAAATTATTGAGAAATTTCCGCACTGACGACAATCAAGAGTGCACGTGATGGTGGTGTCTGTGAAAAATATTTAATTTTTTCTTCCATGAGAGTTCTTCAACCTCTCGCCCCGCACCAGAAACATTGACGTCATGTTCTCTGCTACTTGTTTTTTCTTCCGTGCGCTAATCTCCCCAAAAGCAGAAACTAAACACTCTTCAGGGGCAAAATAGCGGGTGATTTAGTGCGTTTAATTCCAGCACAATTGGAATTTCCACGGGGGTTGTGTTTCGGGGGTGTACACGAGTTCTTTTTGCATACAAGCTATAAGGCTAAATGAATGTTCTCCAGTCAGCTCCATCCAACCAGGCGAACGATAGAATTTTCCGCGTGCAAGTCAATGGATCAATTGGGAAATCAATTATTGAGTGGGAATTTAATTTATTTGCCTTTACTTTCTTTTTACTCTCACTCTCTCTTCCTCATCCAAAAGCCTTCTCGCTTCGCCCATCCATACAATTTATCTCAATTTATGTCACTAAAACATCCCTTTGGGATTCCTTCTTCTTCTCTTTTTGTTTAACTAAAACATGAGGATCTTCTCGCCTCACATTCATCTCTTTATACACGAAGATTTTCTATTTACATTTAAATTTCATTTTATCTAATACGTTGGCTTTCTTCTCTTATCTAATTCTAGTACTTCTTTTTTTTTATTTTATAATTTTGAAATTTATAAACGTACAGGGTGGTAGAGATATTTTCTACGGTTTTTAGATGAATTTTCAATAAAGAAATGTTTTCGCATTAAAAGAATTTAATTTATATTATTTAGTTTTCCGAATGGTTGGATAAATAATTTAAATTTAATTTATTCATTTCTAACATTAGAATATTTTTAATCTTTGCTTTTGACATTTTCTTTCAAAGTTTGCGTTTTCTTTTCCAAGGTTTGTTGATCTCCTTCGAACTTTTGATAATTATTTTTATATGATTGACATTTTATATGACATTAGATTTCTCATTTTTGACGTTTCTATTTTATAGTTTGGCGTTTACTTAAATGTTCCAAATCTCATTTTAAGCGTCGTATTTAAAATTATTTATTTAATTTTTAGCTGTGAAATATTTTATGTGTGAACTTAGAGAATATTATTTGGAGACACCAACTTCTTTCAAAAATCTCCATCACCCTGTACTTTTATTACTCTAAATTCTAACGTGATATCATTTTCACTTTCGTCTTTGACTCTTTACCACACTACATTGATATTTTTTCTTTAATTTATCTACTTAAAATATTATTTGGGGGAAGGGGGAATACATAAAGATTCTAGTATTTTAAGTGTGTGTATCTGACATTGAAATTCTTCTTAAAGTTGGGCTATTTTGGCAAGAGAATCCGTCCTTTTTCTCCATCACACTCTATTGCACCATTTAGACGTGAATCTTTCGCAAATCATTGGTCGTCGTGATGAATTTACACTGTGGGCAGGATTTCTTGGCGTCCTTTTAATGAAAATTAAAAATTTTGTTATTTAACTTTGAAGATCTCCTTAAAATTTTAATTCTTAAAATAATTAAGAAAAACGAGAAAAGAAAACTCACAGATATTGTAATCCAGCATTCATCACAGTGGACATGCCAGCAGATTGTTGATATGACGGGAGATTTGTAGGGCTCCTAGTTACCAAAGTACATTAAAGGGTTAATGTTTAATCGTTATATTCGCTGTATTCGATTTTTTTCTATTTCAAAACTTTTGGATATATATTTTTTTTAAATGATGAAGATGAAAGAAAATTGTTTGTGCTGTGAATGAGATACAAAAACTAACCTTACATATATAGCATTTGTAGTGTTCCTCCTCCTGGGGGGTGCGTGTTTTAAAGGGGCTCCCCTCGAGTTCACGAATTCGTGCTCTAAGCTCTTCTAGCACCTGTGCACGCGATGAGGGTTCCGTTGATTCGGAAGTGCTTACATAGGAATCCGGAGTGGTCCCTAGTTGAGCTTTTGGTGGTTTTGAATCACTAACAGAGTCAATTTCTACCGATGAAGTGGCTTCCTCGGTGCTAGAAGAAAGAAGGAATCTTTTAAAATGATTTTTTCTTTATTTTAAATTAAGAGATTTCTGAGAGTGATCTTCACCTATTCTTCACATCGTCTCGCTTATCACTTCGGGACCTCTTTATGCACTCTTCATCGTCTGTATTATCCACCACAACATCCTCATCGTTGTCCATCTCAACCGTGTGTCCTTGTTCACGATCTGCATCGTAGTCAAGATCAACACGTTGATTGGAACTTGTTGGGGTAACGCGCGAGACAATTTGATTGGCAACGGAAGTCATTGTACAGTTGGCCGTAGTCATGCGATGCTTTCTGTCCCAGGAACTTAAACTGGAGATTGCACCCTCTTCTGCTTGACTACTGGGCAGTGAAGGAGTCGACGTGGGTAGCTGTGGGGGGATTTGTGTTGGTGTTAGGGGTGATAGGATTGACAAAGATGAAGATCCTGTATTCTGATGGCTCGAATCCACCTGAAGGAATAACATTTAATTAGTCTAAAAAAAACCACAAAATAAATTCTTCTGTATACCATTTTGGCCACATTGTTGTTGTTGTGGGAGGCAATTGTGCCAGCACTGCTGGATGTATCATCAGCATATCCCTCCACATCGACAGTCTCATCTTCATCTTGCACAGCCGTTTGAGCTCCACTCTTCTTGAGACATTCCTCCACGTGCTGAGCAATTTCCTCGGGGGTCCTCTGCAGTCTCCCATGGCACACAGGACACGACTGACACTGCCCCGGCAGAATGGGGCCACGTGTTGGGGAGTAGTCTGAATCTGAGTCACCTTTGCGCTTTCGCGTCTTTGCTCGGAGGCGATTCTGTCGATTATTCCGGATACGATGGAATGTCTCCCAACGACTATCTGGTCCCGGTGATCCAACCATACCTGGCAGAGAGAATGTCGCACGCAACCGCTGACGCTCAGCCGGTGTACTCAGCTTGTACAGCCGATCGAGTTCAGTGAGAAAATGCGTCTCAAGCTCATTCGGCGACAATTGAACACCACACACGGGGCAGGAATTTGGAAGTGGGGGTGTTCCCATTGATGGTGTCTTCTTGGCAGCCACACCGCCAATTCCTGCAACGATAAAAAAGATTAAAATTAATTAATCACAAAAGAAATATTTCCAGAGGTGAATGGCAATTAGCGCGTGTTGGTGACTCTCTCAAGAGATCAAAGCTTTTCCATTCATTTTGTATATTCTCTCGCTGTGATTAATGTCTCAATTGCATTATTTAAGGTGAAAATTCTTGACATTTTCAAGGTTCTTTTTGTCCATAAAAGGAGAATTAATTTTATTCTTTTTTTAATTGGCATTGGATGGGAGTGAGAGGTTTATTACAAATAGAATAAATTTTCCTTTTTAGAGGAATTTATTGAGAATATTTATTGAATAAGGAACAAAGAATGATGGGACAGATTGCTTTATTAAATGAATAAGACATAATAAAATATAAGAGGTAAAGAATATAGAAGAGACTGTGGTTAATAATTTGTAAAATTTCTAAATTTATTTTTACAAAAGAAACGTCCATTTTGATAAAACTAAAAGCTCTACAGAGGAGTGAAAATCCACCCCAATAAATTCTACACATAAATTCATGGAATTACCGGGTGCTGGTTGTAGCATAAAATAGAGAGGTGAAAAATCATGGCGACAGATTAGAGTGGTACATTCACGTTGTTGCAACTAAATGTCCATACTTAATTGTATTTAAATAAAAAGCGGTGTGTTAATTTGTCACCTCTTCCGCTTTTCCAAAATAAATGACCATCCCCGCGGTGGAAGGACTGGGAATGTGGGTTGTGTGTGTGTGGGGTATACATATGTGTGTGCGATAATCTTCAGTTGGATCCTACTTTATCCCACCTGATTTATCCTGGCTCACATGTATGTTAAATACAAACCCCCCGGAGAACTGTGTAGCATAATGTTGCGGAGGGAGTTCAACACACACCATGTGAATCCCCAAAAAGTGTCAGGAAGTGAGACGATATGCGGGATTGTCGCATAAATCATTAACACTGTGTGTGGGAATGTTTATGTGGTAAAATGACCAATTAACAACTTCAAATCCCCTTACCCCCGGAAAATGCTCAAAATCTGTTCGGTTTTCTCACCCACCCATCCCGGAGAGGCAGTTTTAATCCCGCGTGGTTCGTTCTCCTATATGATGAATTGGTGTTTTATTCATAAATCTCCTCTAGGGAAAATTTGCATGTGTGAGGGAGAGTTTTCCCAAAAATAAGAGACTCTCAAGTGGTCAGAAAAATTGTCCAAAGAATGCCCTTCACAGCTATATATAAGGTTTTAAGCATGCGGAGGAATTTAACCCTTATAACAGATAAGGGTATAGAGAAGACAATTTGGTGTTAGAAGTGGGGGCAATCATTGGCCAATTAGAGGGTGGTATGACCAGGTCAATTGCCTCGGTATTTACGCACAATAGTGTTCCTTACAGAAGATGGAGTGTGGGAGGATGAGATAAGAGGCTGAATGATTAATGGGGTTGAGGATTTTCTCTACAAGCAATCCCATGAATTCCCTCTCAAGTACACCACTTAGGACTTTGAGGTCATTAAAGCCATTTTCTTTATAGTTCTTTTAAAGATCTTTAGATTGTCTTAAATTTTTATTTTCCTAAATAAAAAAAATCATAAAAAATAGAGGAATGGGTCGTTTTGTACTAATGCAAGAGGAGTGCTTTTGTCACGCTGTATGTGACGCAAGAGAAAGAACTAAAAATTAAAAGAAAGTTACAACAAATATTATAATTTATTTTTGAAAAAGAAATGCCTAAAAATGTAAACAATGACGTCACTATTGTGATTTTTTTATTTTTAAATGCTAAGAATTCATGTTAATGTAAATGTGACGTCATTCTGTGAATTTTCGGAGCTTTTTGGCCACATTTTTCCAGCTGATCTCAGAGAAAAAAATGATTAGTTTGAAGAATGATTTCTTATTATTTTGTTTCCTTGATTCTCTGCACTCCTTTCCTTGATTCTCTGCACGACTCCTGATTATTTCTTCTAATTACGTGAGTTCTCTGTGTTGAGTAGGTAAAGTCCTTTTTCTGTCTTTGATCATTTAATGAGAAATACAATTTTTTGAGCTTTTTTCAAATTAAATTAACCCACAAAAAACCAATAACAGCCCAATTAATCAGGTGGGTTAATACAAACGGGAAAACAAGTGTAATTGAAATATTGGGCACAGAAAATTGTCATTCACTCCATTCTTATCTCTTATCAGCGCATATATTGAGCAATTTCAATAGCGAGACAGCCTCTTAAATCAATCATTCATCTGTTCGAACGTATAATCAGAAAAATATTTCAAAAGGAAAAAACACAGCAAATTGTCACCGCGATAACGAAGTCAATTCGGGGGTGGTTCTCTTTAGTAATAAATCATTCCGCATCTGTCGGGTCAGGCGCATATTTTGGCGCTTTGCTGAGAGTCTTCCTTATGTGTGGACAATGTTGCTCATTCACGGTGGTAGATTTACAACCAAAAATTTTATTCCTCATTCTGCCAATTGGCTAATTGTTCGTGAGCACGGCTAAAGACAACACAATGCGCGCCATTGTGATTTATGGGCTATATTCTGTTGCACTGAACGATCCTTAATCATGTGCATGACTCGCAGGGAAGATGCTGTGAAAATTAGGCGAGGAGGTGAAAGAAAGTAAAAGAAGTGCGGAGACCTTTGTCGGGATGGATAATTAACTTAACAATCGACTGAATGGATGCTTCTTTGACGGTTTAACGATACTTTCAGAAGCCTTCCGGATATTCTTTGATGAGCAAGAAAAGATAAAGGTCAAGGAAGTGGAAGATTCTTGGGGCATTCGTTCATATGTATATTTTTCGTAGAAGGGAAAGAATAAAAAATATCTGTTTTATGCGGAAAATATCATCTGTTAATTTTCACAAACTAGTAAATTTTAATTATTAACCCTTTCGCGTCTTTTGGATCATACACTATTCCAAACGTGCACGATAATATTTTCCATAATTTAAATTAATTGAACTTATTCAATTTGAAATACATAATTATCTTGATCATAATTATATAGGTATATGTGGTCGCGAAAGGGTTAAATAATAGTAGAAAAAATACGTGTAAGAAATAAGAGAAGATGTAAAAGAACAATTTCATTTTATAGTCCTTCATATTTATTCCCATATTTTCCTTAAATTGCCTGGAACATGATAGAGACTGAATTTGACCCAAAAGGCTTCCACATCATTTTTCTTGGGCTGGAGATTTTCTGGTCTTGATCCACGTGGGGATTTGTCAGTGGGATCAAATGGACATTCGCAATTCGTGTAATATTTTCGATTTATATTCCCCCTCAAAGAGTTTCTTCATGTAGCTTCTCTTGTTTTTTTTTCACCCTCAATTTCTTCCACAATTTCCATCATTGTACGCAATTGCAATGAAAATGTCGCAAAAAGTTTTCTTAGGGTTTCACTGCTTTACCAGAATATTGAGAAAAATGAAACTTTTCTGATTAATCTTCTGAATTTTATCAAAAAAGAAAACTTGTAATGAATCTCTGCAGTTGAGCGTCCCTCTTGCTGATCGCAGCGCCTCTTTAGGAAGATGAAACAATCAATTAAATTTCATCCATTTCAGCATTATTGCGGCGAAATTTATGAAATCCAATCCATATATTTTGCAACAATGTGAAATTTTACTTGACCACTTCACCAAATCCACAAAAATTGAAGGATAAAACGAAAAAAAAATCAGGAAAGTTACAAAAAATATAGAACAAATTATCTCCCAAGCAATTTCCTTTCTTCATACCCTCCTGAATGACTTGTCTCTACTCTACTTGGTTGTGAAAATTTATTCACCAATCGAGCTCATAGATAAATTTTGTTGGTATTACCGCAAAAATCCTCATTGTGGATTTTCTCAGATATAATTTTCATCTTGGTGGAAATTGAACCAAGATTGTGGGGAAAATGCAGAGATGGAGAAATTTTCCGTGGATCATGCAAATTATGCATGATTTTCACACATGGGATGCTCTTCTGTTGGATTTTCTTTTCATTGATTGGGTTATAAGATATTTTCATAGTCTTTCTGGCGTTTTATCTGTGAAATTTTGTGAAGAAAATCACAAAGATACTACAAGGTGGGAAATTTGAATATTATTTAAAGGAGATTATTCATTTTGAGGACCTCGATATTTTTGATTTTATGGATTTTCCAAAGAAAAATCCGATTTTATACATTTTTTTTGTATTGAAACCTTATTGTGCATCACATGTAAAATCTCACCCCCAAACCCTCTTTCGTATATTCAAGATCAATTTTCCGGAAGGTTTTTGGTTACACAAAAGATGCGGGGGGGTATAGGGTGGCAATTTAAAATCATAACCCAAAGAATAGGACACGGAAGAAGAATGGAGATATTTGAATTCATATCCTGAAAAATCGTTCCGGCGGATTCTGCATCATTCACCCCACTCATTCATGACGCAAAAAAAAATAAAGGGAAATTTGCACTGAATTTTGCCGTATATATGTGTGGTTTGCCGCCTGATAAATATTCAAAGTTTACGTAACATTAGCCAGAGAATATTTGACATATGCGGACGATAAAGCAAGATATATGCGAAAGGATATTCGGGAGGCGTTTTATCCCCTTTCACTTGGGGATTTTTTTCCTCTGATATTGCTTCAAAAAATATATAATTCTCATTGAAATCAAACACGAAACTGTTAAATATTTCTTCACCTATTAATTTTGAAGGAAAAAATTAGGAGATTATCGTGCATAACGTCCTTTTTTTAAAAATGATTTTTTTAGATTTGTTTTTTAAATATTTGAAAACTAGATTTTTTTAAAGTACATAACTCTTAGCAATGACCTAAATTGTCCTTTACGGAGGAACACAAACAAGATGTATCTCTTATACACCCTTATTTAGAAGCCAAGGCACGCAGCGTCCCCCTTCCGGGACACACGTGGCAGTCACCCTTCGTAGTGTAAATCCCACTCCTGCCCACAGAACTAAATTGCCTTCTAATAATCGGTATAATGTTATATGTACAACATTGCTGGAGGAGACAATCTCATGTGTTCTTCTCTCAATGGGTAACCTTTCACTTAATTCCTCAACCACACATTCACCCCAACTTCCATGCAGAGTCTCCCAAAACTTCCACACCTTCGCACCCAGTGTGACACCACAAAATGCTCTTCTTTTGCCCACACAAAGACTCTTCTTCGGCACTGTGGGGGACACTTTACTGAAAAAGGGGTTCCCTCTCATGGAAAATTGGAAACTCGCATTCACTTGAGGAGCTCTTGCAAT
This sequence comes from Lutzomyia longipalpis, assembly GCF_024334085.1. Classification (NCBI taxonomy): domain Eukaryota; kingdom Metazoa; phylum Arthropoda; class Insecta; order Diptera; family Psychodidae; genus Lutzomyia; species Lutzomyia longipalpis. The sequence continues at coordinate 13,117,566 of NC_074710.1, forward strand.
TTGATTTATGATCCATTCCACGGTGCTGTACCCAAAAACAGCGATAATTGTAATTAACCTCCTTGTTTTGCCGTGCGAGCATCTCCAACATGGAAAGTCAATAAATGTATTATGGAGAAAGAAACCAAATAACATTAAGAATTTCCCCCTTAAAGAAATAATTTTCCTAAAGAGATCACCTTATAGATGAAAATGGGAACGCTGTAACGGTTTAAGTAAATTAATTCTAAAACAACTTAAAATAAATTATGGGACGAATATGTCTTATTTGTTCTCAAAGAGTTAAAAAAATAAACTAATTCTAATACATCCAGAGGTAGAATTTCTTTCTTTAAAGAAATATTGCAAAAATTCAATACAAAAATATTTTTCAATTGTTTGAATCACTTTAAATAATTAAATGTCAAAAAATGTGACATTACAATAACTGTCAAATTTTAAACGTCACCTAGTTATGAATAAATACATATCAATTGCCCCAATATATACAATTTGTTATTTGTTACTTTTTTCGATAATATGTAATTGATACAATATATTACAACTCCTCTAAATATCCCTTGCAACAACATCCCCTGCACATAGACAATCCCTCCCCCGTTAAAACGCTAATCATATTGTCATCATATATTTTTCCGTAAAGAAGCGGAAAACGACAAAATCACATTCCACGGATATTTTCTTGTCTTCAATGTTCGTCTTTACAGACATAGAGAAGAACATTTAGCGCTTCCTCTCTGTGGCTTCCGCGGGGAGATGTTGTGCTTCTTTTTCTCCTGAAGAGAATAAGATGAGAGACAATAAAATTTAACGACCTGCAAATTGAACATGATATTAAATTCTCAAACCCCACTCTTTTGTAGCTCCCCTCTATAGAGCGCCAAAGGAAAGTCTTCTGATTTTTTTTTCATCTTTTTTTTTTGGGCGGAAAAAGGGGTGAAAATTAAAATGGTTTTGTGAGAAGTTAGAATGTCACTGTTTTCCACTCAAAAATTCATTTTAGCGGGGAAACCTTGGAGAGCTCTAGAAATGGATTTTGCAGTGCTTCTTTGGATCGTTCCTTTAAATGAAAATCCAATTAAATTTAAAAGGAGAAAGTTATGAGAGTTAATACTTGAGAATGGAGATGTGTTGTGTGAAATCTTTAGAACTAGAAGTATTAACTGGATGAAACTAATGATTTTATAAACAACAATATTAAAAAAAAAGAGTAACATTAACAGAGTTAACATTATATGCTCGGATCATCATGAGATGAATCATTAATTCATTCATAAAATCAACCACAAGCTTAACTGCTTAATAAAAGCAAATTTAAATAAAAGCTATCAAAAAATATAATTCAATGGATTTATTTGTGTTGTTACACCCCTTCTCCGCTTTTCCCAATTGTCTTTTCAATTTTCTCCATAAGTTCCCATCAACATTTGAGCCAGGAGGGCGGTGTGCGTCTGTGGTTTGCAAAGTGAAAGGAAAATACATCCCAGGGGCAATTTTTCTATGTTTTATAGAAGAGGCATCACCCCTCAAATTCAATGGATTTTTTTTGTCTGTTCTCTACATCTTGCCACAACCCATGGATGGGGCTCAGGTGTTGGCATAATTTGCACTTTAACATGCTGCCTATACTACATCCATGGTGGAAAGCCACCCTCCTGAAAAATCATTCACACACCCGCTTGTACATGTGCAAATCCACCTAGTACGATGATTCTTCTGCACCCGAAATTCACTCACCCCCACGGGGCAAAATCCCTTCCCAAATACCACTCCGACCCCGCACTTTAGGCCGGGATTTTGTTTTCACTTGAGATTAATGTGATTATTATAGATTAGTTCTGTGAATCTCCATGTTAACATTCACTGAGCTGTTTCGGGGGGTGGATGGCAAGCCCCCGCATAAGGGTGTATTCATCACCTCCGCCCCCGCACCAATGCCTGACAATCCAGGATATTTTTGCAAATACCATCGAATTCTCAATCATTTGGTGTGTGTGTTTTTTATCCTTCGTTTGAAAAGAAGTAGAATATCTATTTAATTATTGGTTCAGGGATTTAGGGAGACTTTCTCAATTACATCGGGTACGATGACAAGGTTTATTTTTCCAATTTAAACCACTTTACACGCTTTTTTGGGGGGTAGAACTGAATGCGCGCACAGGGAAAGAAGGATGTCTGGAAATGTTTGCATTTTTATGTAGGGGATGGGCAGTTTTTTATGCTTTCCTTTATGCAATAGAAAGAAATAAAGAGTGAGAATTTATTAAGAAATTTTATCAACAAATGTTAGGGGAAACCGGGTCATTCGAAAATTTTCAATTGCGAATTTCTCCCAAATTATTAATCAGAGATTTTAAATATTTTTGATGAAAAGTTATGCAAATTAATTTAAATAGCCCTGGTCTCCCCTAATGATGTTTTTAAAAACATCTTTCCCCATCATTTTCCCAAAGTCAGAAAAATAAAAGAAAGTCTTGAAGTAAAAAAAAAGTAAGTTATTGAGCTTTTAATGCTATTTTCGACAATAATTCTTTATACGATTTATGATAAAATTTTAGGAACAAAAACTGTGTATATCTTTCCCCAACTCTTTCATAATATGAATAATTTTCATCCGAATGAAAGGAAGAAAAAACATCTCACAGAGAAATTGGGAATTTCCTAACCAATTAGTAAGCTCAATGAGAAGTTGGATGGACAAGAAGTCATCCAGAGGACTTTTTCTATCCTATCACATTCCCCGACAACCCAAAAGCACAATCTCAGACGTCCGTACTTTTGTAGATGGCAAAAAGGCGATTTGTGGGGGTGTACGGAGAAATAGCTGTGGAGTCACGGTGACGAACCACACGGGGATTAAAATCAAATTGGCCAGCAGAGTCCGACAGGGGGGGAATCAGTCAAAAGCTATAGCCCCCTGTGTACACTATTTGGTGTATGTGTGGCAAGTAATGCATTGTTAAGTATGACAAATTTAGCATAAAACGTGTGATTTGCAGACATACCAACTATTCCATGTATTTTGGGACTTGTTGTACACCAGATGTTTCTCTCAATCTCCTCCATAGTTCCCAAAACTCCCTGTTCATGCCCCCTCTCTTTGGTATTTCCTCACCCCTCCGTAGCCATTGTCCCATTGACACTCACTCAAAACTACCCCATGGTCATGCCACCCCCCAAAGGCTGCCTCCCAATGTTCCCCACTTCACTCCCTTTAGCATTAATGCAACATAATGTTTGATCATTGAGCCATCATTTCTCCATCAATCTCCAAAAAACCACACGACCCCCGCGCATACTAATTCATTGAGCGGGGGGTGCTCCAGCGTGGCGCAAAAAAGAGCATTGTTTAAATTTGTTAATCCATTCCCCCACACCCTTTGGGGATTGGAAGGGTATTTAAGGGGGGACACATCACGATTTATTAATTTGCCAGGAAAATTCGAGAAAAATGATGTCAAATGCACTCAAAACCACCAAAATGTGGACTTGGTGGAAAAAATGGACATTACTCAAAAAAATTATTGACTTTTTCCATCAGCAGTGCGATATAATAATGCGGAGTTGATGAAAAATTGTCAAACATTTTTCTTTTTTGAATTCAAATGCACTCAAAAAAAAATTTTTAACTGAATAAATTACGATGTCCAAAAGGGTTAAAACTCTTGAAATATAATTCAATTAATTTCATTATTCTAGCAATTTATATTACATTTTCTCTAACGCAAAATGTAGTTGATTTTTTAAATTTAAAATTCAAACTGCGCTCTGTGAGAAAATTAAATTGTAAAATGTCTCTAAAATTGGTTTTTTGGGTTGAGGACGAGAACATAATGATGGTTGGTTATACGTGAAGCAGATGACAAGTGCAGATTTGCCACTCACGGTGGATTTTTAATGAAATCTGACCGCATTATGTCGCTTTTGGTAGAGACAGTGAGCATGGTATGCTCACGGTGCTCTTTTACAAACCACACACACCATCAGCAACTCACAAATGGACAAAATTATTTTGGTTTATTCTCGTTAGATTAACCCCACCTTCTATATACATACCTCCCCCAGCGTTGTAATTGGAGTGCAGTTGAAGGTTTTTTTTTTTACTTTCCTCTCCTTCAGTTGATTTTTCATGGAAATTTTGTTGTGTCTCCATAACAGAAAATTAATAAAAATTTTTTTATTCAAAAACAGCCGAACGGTTAGAATGGGTATATATTATGTACCTCACACCTCCATGTGACACGTGTGAGTGTGAAGATTTGTAATTAACTCCAAATATCCGGAAAATGTTTATGGGGCGTGATTTGGTTGTTTTGTCATGTGAATTAATACAATTATGTGGGTATGAGGGGTGTGTAGGTGTACTCCTCACTCTACTCCTCCCCATTCCTCCTGTCACTACTCTAAAATAATTCTACTATATATATTTTGAATAGGGGTGGCATGAAGGTAATTGAGCATGGAACACACATAGCATCAAAACCCAACGTGTCATTTTGGGGCCTCCAAATGGGTTTTACTTTAATTACCCAAGTGACGAATATATTCACTAATTGAGGAGTATTTTGAACCACATTGTTTTGTAAACTCAATTTTACTTCCTCTCTCTCTCCTCCCCCTTAAATGGGAAGTTTTGTTCAATGGAAAATATTTCTTAGGAGAAAAGGATTTTTTTTAGGAAAATTCGTCAATATGTAAAGATTTTCCCTTAGAAAATTAGAAGATCAAAAAGATTTATTTTGCATATACGAGGGATGGAAGGAAAGAAAAGCTCACATATGGTCACATGGACCAAACTGACCAAATGATGAAATTCTGCACCCACTTTATTGGATTCCAAGGGTGCAATCGAGGGCAAATAAATAACTTTGAGGGCAGCAAAGCATGAGGCTGAAAAAAATCCGAGGCAGCTAGTCAAATTCGATTACCCTTAGCCTGGTACAGAAAGTGAAAAAAAGAATCCCTCCAACGTGAAAAAAAATTGCAATTTTCCACATGAGAGATGAGAAAAAAAAGCGAGAAAATCCTCGTGTTAATCAAATGTTAAACACTTTTTTGCCCCAAGAGCTCCTCTCCGGGACATGGAAGTCACTAAACTGCAAAAAGACACAATCTCTTTTCATGCTCAACTTATCAAAAGGACCTTCACGCATACTTTTTTTACCACCATCCTTGGGTGCCATCAACCCTCCCCGATGGCTATAGAAGAAGAGACAAAAAAAAATCCTGACGCTGGAATCTGTGAGTGCTTCAGTGGCATCGTCGGTTGAGTTTTGAGGAATTAATTTTGCACCCTGGCGATGAAAAATCGCGGATTATGCTACGACTTCTTAAGCACAGACAAAGATGACACGGATCACAGTGAGGGGTGGTAAAGAAAAAAATTCAATGCGTTTGCCTACGGTAGATGTTTAAATTTAATTGGCACTCTCCTTAATGAATCCCCCTCCCAAACAAGATTATCAAATAAAATGCATCATATTCGTGGTCTTTATACAGACTACATCTCTGCGTGAGATTTTTGAGGATTTTCACGCGGGATTTTCTCTTAAAAATATTTATTCAAATGAATATAAAATACCCCTCCCAAAAAACAGGATAATAGGGAAGATATTTGACATAAATGTCAGATATTTTGATATTTTCTTCTCAACAATACAATAACTTTCAATATCGATGTTTGCATAAAATGTGAAGAAAAAAGTATGACACACAGGAGAAGCACCCTTCGCATTCTTTTCTTCCACACCCCGATTGAGTGTTTATTGCACTTGAAATCATCCCCCTTTAGACGCCCCAGTGGTCGCATCACCCTGGAGGTTTCAGATGAGATTTTTCTTGACAGAAATATTAATTTTGACACGAGACTTTAAAATTCTAAAGAGCACGAGAGAAAAGTATGCTGAACAAGTTTTTTTTTGCATAATTTAAATTCGATTTGAAGTTGATATTTAGGGTAAAAAATTTTTGAATTCAGCTGGATTCGAACCAATGATTTTTTCAACAGAAATGTTTGTCGTATTTTGAAATTTTAATCAAAAGTAATAAATTAAACCAAGAAATACCTAGAAAAAAATATTTTTCGTTAAAAAAAAATTTTGAAACGTTCTTTGAATCATATTTGCATTAAACGTATTTTTTTGGCGATTTTTTCCATCTTCTTTAGCAAATAAAACTCTTTTGCTTTTCATCAGTGCTATCAGATCTTAATATCTTACTTTTCTTGAATATTGTGCAAAGGGACGCTCTTGACAGAAGAATGCTTGTCTTTTTTGATGGACGCACCACACAATGTTTAAATCCAGTTGGATCAATGCATCACCAGGCAGGGAATCAAATATTCTCTTCTAGATCCTTTACCCCCTCTCCACATACACCCTTTTCCTTCTTTTTACAATATTTGAATAAATAAAAGAGAAAAAAGAAATTGAGAGGGTAAAATGTGGCCCAAAAAGAAACAATCACAATGCAATAGCGTGGAAATTATTGCTTCCGTTGTTGCATCTTTTCCTCTCTCCACCCCAACCCAAAGATGCTGAAAAATCGATGTGAAAACATGCCTCTGCAGAAATATATATGACCTATTCACCCCCTCATAGATGTGCAAAAAAAAAGTCCTCAAAACACTTCAATTGAGATGTTTTCCCAAATTATCCCTCCCACCATCCCCAAGGGGTCGTTGAATTTCGCATAGAAGTGCATCGTGAGGGAAATTCTTTTACCCTACTTTCTCCTCAATCTTGGAAGGTGTTTAAGATTTGTCTGTTTTTTTTTTATTCGCGTCTTTGCCTAAAGTCACCCCAGTTGGGAAAATTTTTCAATCATGCCGCCAAGTTAGGTGTGAAATGTGCTCTGTAAATTCATTTTAAAACGCAGACGACGAGAAGTGCCTCCAGGGGATAAATTCCTCAACGGAAATAGTGTCATATCCCATTGCAAGGAATACACCATCATGCTTCCTTCTAAACATCTTGAAGGGGGTTCAAGGTTTACTGTGTATATAGCGATGAGGGGTGAGAAAATGCGGAAAATCACAGAGAGATTGCATTTCACAAACTTTCCTCACTCTATGGGTGAGAAATTTCATATTTTCACGTAAAATTCTATTTGAATTAATGCATTGAAAATCAGGTAAAAGATTTCTCAAGATTTCTCTTTATTTTACCTCAAGGCGAGGGAATATTTAATGATTTTCTCCTTGGCAGAACATAAATTCATCAATTGAGTGAATCCCTCCCTTAATCCATTTCCTTCAATGTCCTGCTAAAATATTCACACGATTCTCAGAGACTTATTTATTAAGGTGAAATGGTAGAAATTTAATTCCACCACCAGCAAAGACCTTTTGCGGGAGCTCTCGTTGAATGCGAGGGAGGATGATAAATTTGCATTTACCTCCGAAGCTATGCTTATGTGCATTTTTTTCCTATGTCAGCAAGGATTCTCTCTCTCTCTCACTGGCTAAGAGCACTTAATACATCCTCAAACACACAGGATATTATGCAAACAAGCCGCTGATGCATATTTTTCATTTGAAGATTCTCTTTTTTTATGCTCTGTGTCTTTTCTGTGAATTTTCTGCATAAAATGCGATTGCAGAGGGTTGAAAAGCTTCTTTTTTTTGTACAAAGCGAAGAAATTAAAAATGTAAACTTCTCAAACGAGGATTTTCTCCACTTTCTTGTGGTTTTAAGCACATTTTCTTACGTTTGTGGGGGTGATGTTGCGGGGGGGGGGGGTTACTTAAGGTGAGCTTCTTCAGGAGCTAAAAAGGATCTTCTTAATTCGTAATTTATTCGTCTCGAGTGGATGGAAAAAAGACGTACTATCTCCTCTAGAGTTTCAGGGATCAAAGGGAGTCTTGTGGGAGGAATTTTGCGTAATCAATTTTCTGCGTGTTCCCCAAGAAGAAGGTGAGATGAAATTGATTAGGTGTGGTGCGGGTATTTTGGATAAAAGGTAATGGGAGGGAGGTTGCATTTAATTAAAAAAGAACAACTTTTATTTGTCAGATTGTAATTTCAAGTTTTGGCTTATTGCTGGAAAATGCAGGAAATTCAACAGAAAAATTCATAAATTTTCTCCATTTTCACAACAATAATACAACATCCTAATATATTTTTCCTCATAACTTCATCGAGACTTTTAGGGGAATGTGTGGTAAATTAATTTCATACTCCACCAACAACATTTTAGTGACAATTTATTCTCTTTCGTTGGACTTTTTCGCTATATGTATGGTTTGTGGAGTTTCCTTTGGGGAAGACTCGCCTCCCACCTCCCTCCAGCCAGTGTTAATATGTGTCGGAGGTGCATATATGGATTGTTTAGTACCTTCCACCGTTTTTGGGCAACATATGTCTTATACTTGTTACCGGATGGTTTATGAAAAACTTTCCACCCACATAATACATATTACATTCTCTACCGTTGTCTTCTTCTTCCTCTCAAGCTTGTATAAGAGAGACAATTTTTCGGTTGCATGATGGTGTTCTGTGTGTGTTAGAGGATGATGAGACTTGGCAAGGAGTGTGCTTAGGATGAGGATGTGCGTGATGTGTGTTCGTAAAATGCATTGAAAGAAAAGTTTCTTGAGAAACCCAAATCACCATCATCATCATCCTATGACAAGATTAAACAGACAACACAATATAATGCTCTAACTAACAAGGAACTTTTATGAATTTTCTCCAAGATTTTCTCATACCATAACGCACCACCCTATATCGAGTGTAGATTCCATGTTAAGAGTCTTACAGAGTACATTTTTCTGATGGACCCATTTTCTTGTGCCACTCGTCTTTAGCAAAATAATTCACCATCCGTGACGATTTAAAGTGTGAAATGATTTTTACGAAGGGATTCCCTCACTTGGGGTGAGCGTCAGCTGCTTAAATTGAATTAATCCCCCTTTCTCCCTTTAGCGACGGCTTATATGCTACACTATATGGCTACACACAGCATCAAGGGAGTTGGGGAAATGAATCTGTGCCAAATGGTTACGTCTGGGTGTATAATAGTGGCATTTACGCAACATTACACCATAATTATGCTACTAACTATTTACTTGTGATATTTTTTGATAATCTTCTAAATTAAAAGAAAATCTTTAGATAAAAATTTCATGATAAAAAAATCTAATAATTTTGTATAAAGGGTTAGTTAGGTAATTAGGGTAATTATTTCGATCAGATTTATTATCTATTTAATATTAATTACAATTCGAGTAAAAAAAATATTTTTTGTGTATTATACCGGTATTTTACATGTTAATATTCCACACTACATTGCAAATATGTATACAACAAAATTTCATCTTTATAATAAACTAATTATGTGTATTAATTTAGGGTCACCAATTGTGGTGGAAAATGGACGGAAAAAGACCTAGAATCATCACCCACAATATTTATAAAAGTGATAAACTATAATATTCCACACAAAATTAAATTGTATATAGCAATGGTGTTTATTGAAGGGCTCTTTTGGGAAAATATTGACTGAAATTTCCCGCAATGATTTGCACGAAAAGTTCGTATATATAGCAAATTGAGAGTTTTAAGGGTACAAAACAGTGGTACACTAGTAGTGTATGTGTGGGGGTGTAGGACAGGCGCTTTAAGTCATAAATTTCGTGGCCACAACACACGCCTATCAGGCACTTTGTAAAAGTAATCTTTAGTAATTGTCAGAAATTCAATGCAGGGCATTTTGGGTATGAGAGGGAGCCCCTTTCCACTCTAAATATCACTGGCAATCACAATCAAACAGCAATTGAGTACAACTGACACACCAAACTGTGTTCTATGTGTGGCACACAGCTCTTGTCATTTATTTAAACCCATTCAAAGTTATCCCCGTGAAAACATGCAGTAGGGGGAGCCCCCAATTGGGTTGAGAGAGAGAAAACACTGAAATCTCATCTCATTTTATCGTCGTCCATAAATTAGGTGTTGTTAGAATTACCCCAACCACCATGTCCCATCATTGCGCCGCCATGGGCTAACAGGGCAAAGAGACATATACACGAGAGATACACTCTCCGGGAAAATGCGCTCCTCGTGAAAATGCAAACAAAGTGTCGTCTCCTCTGGAATATATTCATCGCGATGTCCCTAAATGGGTGGGTTTGTGTGGAAAATGATCACAAACGACAGCATATTGTGTTATACTTCCACCCTCCATTCACTTCCTATGCCCCCACACTCATGAAAACCATCAACTTGCGATGAGTGTAACAACCCCTTAAATGATTGTAATTGCGTGGTTTGCCCGAGAGGAACATGTTGAAAGCAAAGAGGTGCAACAGATTTGGAATTTTAGCATCAAAAGGGCAAAAAGGGAAGTATTTTTTAAAAAATTCTTTTCTTTATTAGGAAGAAATGATCGTTTTTATTTTTTTTTAAATTAGTTTTCTGTAGTAGACCTAGAGAAATTCTTTCAAGGATTTTAAGCAATTTTGATTTTTATATTATAGAATTTAGGAAATTATTTTCAGGTTAAAAATTTCAATGCAAAAATAATTTTAAAAAAAGGAATTTTCAAACATTTTGGAGACGTCAAATGTTTAAAAAAATAAAAAGCAATTGTAAGAAGACAGAAAAAACGTCAAACGTTAAATTTGGAATATATAAAGGACATCGAATGTGAAAATAAAAGTCAAATTTTCTTCTAACATCGAACGATAGAAATGTCAAACGTATAAAAATTGAACGTCAAAATAAAACATCAAGCGTGAAACAGAATGTCAAATCGACGCAATATTAAATGTTAAAAAGAACGTCTAACATTATAAAAAAGTCACTAACATACTGTAAAATGCTTCAACTCACAACTTAAAGTTATTCATTTAAAAATTAAATTCAATATACAAAATTATTTATTATTTGGTACAAAATTCAACTCCCTCTTATGCTTCAAGTCTTTAGCGTAACTTTTGGTTGAAATTAAATTGATAAATTAGTCCATCGTCTCTGAATACAGCGAGCTAAATTAATTACTGCAACCCCCGTCATATCGTCAATTTTCCGTGGTACATGGAGGATTGAAGAGAGAGAGAAAGCAAAAGGGTTGCAAAAGTACCACCACTTACAACTGTTGACAATAATTTGGGTTATGGCCCACTTTATCAACGTTTATCATGGGGTTCTGAAAGGGCCCCCATGAAGCTCGCTTTATTGTGTTAGATAATTTCGTGTTAAAGTAATTCTTTACCTTGTTTTATAGATACCTCTCCCCCACTCTCTCTTAATTGTTAATACTAGAAAAGATTTCTTAAGAAGGATTTTGCATTAAAGAAACAAACAGAAAAGTTTGCTCTATAAATTGTTCTATGTGCATGTGTAATACATAATTGTACAAATATGCTAAAAGATCTTTTGTTCTCTGTAAGAGTGGTCAAAAAAATGAAACTTGAAGATGCTTCCAATTGATTGTTTTATATGGAAATTGAGGTATTCACGTGGAAAATTGAGGAAGCACAGAATTTAATTGAATAATAGCGATGGAGGCTTTGTGATTGTTTAGCAATTTTATGGTTCTTTCGGTACACGAAGAGCCCACAATCCATAAATGAGGAAGAAAAACAAAGAATTTCTAAAGTGAAGATGAAAGAAAATCTTCAACAGTAATTTTTCCTGGATATAATTTTCAGTTATGGCGGTGAAATTTGAGGAGAGGAAGGATTGTGTCCACCTGTTTTTTTCCCCCGAACTCCAGTATAGCGATTATGTGTGTTTATTTTTCCAACAAATTTTCCCTTTTTCCATGCACACGCTGAGATGGTCTATAATTGTCTCTCCATAGCGGGTGCAATAAATTCCATCTCCGCATGTATTTGAGTCACAAAGTCGCATTTTTTCATCTATATAGCAATATGCGTTAATCTAACAAGAAGGAGGTATTAAATCGCTTTTCACCCATGCAATAAAATTCACTGAGGAATTCAATATTCAACCTTCGGGAGGGTTGTGTGCATAAGATTCCCTTTTGGGAAAAATTTTCACGAAGCGTGGGAGGGAAGGAGAAAATTGCGTGGAGATTTCTTTCGGAATTGTTGGCAATATTTAGCTCAATAATTCGCCCCATATTAGGCTAAAAGTGAAATACGATGAAAAACTGCGTGTAAGGGTGGTTTTGCCTTCTATATGCAAGAATCATTTGTCATTTTTATTATTTGTAATGCCACATATTTTGTGTATTATATTGTGTGTATGTAACCCTTAATAATTGTTTCATACTTTGGCATATGACCATGGTGTGGTATTTTTAATAATAACACTCCTGCGACGATGCCTCTTTTTTCTCATTTTCATCCCATAAATCATTTTCTATTTATTAATGTCGCGAATATGCCTGAAATCTTTATGCTACGAGAGAGATTTTTCAGTGCCCGCGTACATTCATCCCCCCACCCTCCTATTGTGGTCACTTTTGCAATTTTTTGCTGAATAATTTGATGTGCAAAGAGACAAAGAGATTTTCCTCTCAAAAGGTTTTAGGGTAATTTTGTAAAATAAATTGTTCGTTGAATTTTAATATTTAGTAAAATTTTCTTTCAATGGTTTTCAATTTCCCGCTAAAATTGACTTCTGGAACAAGATGGCAGCACTATAGAAAATGCAATTCACTCTCAAAATGCGCCTAAATGTATACCCCAAAATGTAAAATTTTCACAAATGCTTCTAACTCAATTTTTACATAATTTTCTTGTTCAACAGCACTTGTGAAAAAAAACGTGATTATTCCACTTGATTTACAGCAATGCACTTTATGTCATCAATATCTTTTCCCTAACTATATATTGTATTGGAAGCCTATGTAAAATTAAATCCCCTTCTTTCAGCATCGATGTAATCACATAAATATCGCATCACAATTTGTTTGCAAATCACCAAATTTGCACTCTCGCACTTCTTTTTCACCACCCCCGCGCGTAAGCTGTGTAAGAGAGAAAAATACGGGGGTTTTGTTATAAAATTGCGTGAGATTTTCTCCCAAAATATGCAGATTTTTCTCTCAAATCTTCACACACCACCCCCACACTTCGTTTTTTTTTGCAACTCAATACGGGGTAAATATGTGAAAAATCATGTGTGTGGGGTTTTTCTTTTGGCGGAGGGTGAATTGTTTTTATCAGCACATGCAAAAGGATATTGATAGGGGTGGGGGAGGGTGCTAAAAAGAAAACTCCTACAAAAGGGCGAATGTAAAGTCAGTGGAAATAATGGCTAAAATGCGACGATGTGTGGTGAAAAAATTGCTTTGGGACATTTTTAAATTTTCACCAGCTTTAGGAAAAAGAGATATGTCCTCAGCGATAAGATTGCTGCTTATAGAGAACACACAATAAATTCCCTTTAAAGGGGTTTCTCCTTTTTTATTCATACAAAATCCCAGAAAAATTTTCTTTCTCCATTTTAAAGACTTCTCGCGATAAAAAAGTCCCCTGGCATGCAATTTATGTTTATCTTTCATATTTAGCTTATTGTATGTATTTTTTTTTTCTTATTTATTCCGTGTAAATTCTTTGGATGCAATTTGTAAATTTTTCTTTTTTATAATCCATAATTTATGGCTGCAGTTATTAAAAGAGGGATATATTTGTGAATGGGAAAAACATATCGTACGGGGTTGAGGAGCTGTGTAATTGAATTTTCTACGCAGTGGATTACATAAAGTATTTGTGTCTGATTTTGTAGCATTGAAGTATTACTCAATCGCACACCCCTTTTGGTTATTTTTATTTAAACTAAAGCAAAGGGTTAGATCGGTTAGGCCTTGGAAATATCATTAGAAGATATTTGGGTTGGGTTTGTGAATTTCTCTAGATTAGAAATAATAGTTAGTTAAAATTAAGTCTTTTTATGTGATTTGGTTTTTAAGGATTCTAAGGACTTTTTAAAATACAAAATTAAGATCTAAAAATAAATACGGCCGGTATGATATTTAACGTGAAAAATATTAAGGTTTTGAAGAAATATAAAAAGAAACGGTTAAAATTCTGGGGAAATTGTAAAACGTATGAAATTCCAGACAGATACAAATATGTTAGAAATTTCAATCTTTAATATTACAAAAAAAACTCGAAAATCAAAAAAAAAAAGTTTCTAACGTAAGAATATCTTAAAGAACAGTTTGAGATTTCAGAATACGAAAAGTAAGAATTTGTAAATAAACAAAAACTTGAATATTTTATTATCTTCTTAAACATACTTTCTTTGTCTGTGTGCTCAACAAAAAAAAAACAAGATACTACGTCGTACAAAATGGAAATAGTTTGAAAAGACAATTCCTTTGTGGGGTTGTATGATGATTATTATCACCATGAGAAGTATGAACATATTTTCCACTCTTGACTACGAATTTTCTTCAGCTCGCACTTTTCTTTTTTTTGCTGAAAGTCTCACTTAGAAAATGAGCTTCAATATACAGGAACTTTTGGAGGCGTTCCCCAAGAAGTGTTGAGAAAAATGGAGTATAAAGAGACTCTCATTGTTGGTTTTTTTTGTCTGTTTGAGCACAACATATACGCAAGTGAAAAGCGAGTGCGAAAGAGACAATTGAACTTTGAGAAACTCCAACAAAGCACCCGGAGAAAGGAGTATATGTATATGCGAATGTATGTATATAGTTTAAAAGGAAAATTCCGAGGGCGGAGCTTTCCGAGTGCTTTCCGCGCTGCCTCAGTAACTTGGTGTTATTTGTGGAGGAAAAGCTCTCAACCATATCGAAGGGGCGGTGGAGGAGTTGGCGCGGGGGGTCTCTCTGAATGGTTACCACCAACTCACACGACACCGCAGTGTTTGCATTTAAAATGCTCACCGCCGTATGGACAATGATGGTAAGAGCGAAGCTCTCCTAAATGAGCATTTGATGGAAAATCCCCACATGGATTTTCTCCCATTTCTCATCAATTCAATCAATATATTGGCAATGATATCGCCGGGGAGATTGCACAAAAAAACGCATCACAGAAATAATGGCAATGTGGTGGAATCAAACATAAATTTCCACCATAAATGGCACCGCATACGAAAGAGAGACTTTTAACAGTTTTCAAGAACGCGCTTCGAGTACCCAACAAATGGGCAATTTTATTTATTTCTATATAAAATCCAATCTCTGCGGCAAAAGTGCCATTTTTTTCTTCATCAGTACCTCTTCTCCTCCACCACACAATTGTCGCCGACAAATGAAGACATCAACTGTGGTACGACCTTTGCTGACGGAAGAGGCATAGGAGAAACAAACAAACAAAAAAAGATAGCTTACAGAGGGTCCCAAAAGGGTCTTCCCCCGCGGAGCCCCCAATGATGGGGGAAATGCGATTGAATCATCAGCACGAAATGGTGGAGAAGGAAGAAATCCACCACACAGAGCAACTTAATCGATTTTCATCGCTTCTGTGAGATGAGAGAGAAGACAAAAAATTGATTTATTTAACGATCCAAGCATTTTGCTAACTGCAATTGATACTCTCTCTGCATCACTCTGGCTTTGCTTGAAATACTTGAGATTTATTCCGCACATGGTATGAAGAATTGTAGTCCAGTTTCTCCTCTCAACCGCAATCACAAAACCCCATCGCAAAGGCGCAGCATTGCTGCATTTCAATTGCATCTCACCAATTGCAACAGTGTGATAAGAAATCGTTCAAATAGAGCGACAAATATACATAAAATGTATAAAGAGGAACTTTTAATTGGAATATAGGGGTGAGAAAGTAACGGTTCACCCCAATCTATGTAGGTTTATAGCATTTAAAAATGTCTTAAAAATTAGATCTTTAAGATGAGATTTTTTGTTGGCTTGAATAAAGAAATATAAACCTGATTAGAGACTAATAAAATAATCAAAGTTAAGTTGAGAATTCCTTTTTGTCAATTTGATGAAATACTTTGTGTTATTTTAACTCTTCTTTATTTTCCTTCTTTTTAAAATGTCTCAATTATTTCCTTTGCTCGCCCATAAAGTCCATCCGCGAGCGCGGCAATGATAAGAAAGTTTATGTTGTTTCAACGATTTTGTGCTCCACATCCACTATATATAGTAAACGAAGGAAAATGAGCTTTTGCGTGTATTTTGTGTTAAATGAAATGAGAAAAAAAGAGAAGAAACTTGTCCGGTGATTTATTAAGTAATTTAATGAAAATACGATTTTCACGGAGAGACACATTTTGTGCGCGCGCGATCCTTTTGAGTCTTTTAGCATATATGGGGGGAGGTGGTTGTGAGCATAAGTTTTGCTGTGATGTGATAGCATAAAGTAAATGTTGTTGTGAACATTTTCACTCTCATTCGTATGAGGTTTTTCCTTCTTACTCTTGACTACATACAACATGCTGAAATGGGTATTAATACGCAACATAATATGTGATGCTAAAATGCCGCTCAGTTGAGTAATAATGCAATAATAATAATAATAAAGGTAAATCCACGACGGTGTGTGTCCCACTGAGTGATATAATGCGGCAGGAGGCCAATGTGCGAGACTTTCCTCCTCACATTGCAACTCCATGTATGTGCCACAAGAAGTCACTCACTTTGGGTGCTCCGGGGTTGCTCTGTTAGGTTCGCTGTATTGAAATAATGCCGTGTATGTGCGCACTGGCCCCGAGTCTCAACATATATGAAATTATTCCTCCTGCAGATTTATGAAGTCGGTATTTTAACCACTAGCAAAGCTATACCCGTAGAAATCCCCACATTGTCACAACCAGAACGGTTTCACTATATATGCCCCCGCGTGGGTTGAAGGGAGTTTACTTCTCCCACCCCCACATGGTGAAAGGAAGTTGGGAATGTCTTTCAAAATCATATTGTATACACACGGAGGAACCGCAAGAAATACTCCCCCAAAGCACCACATGCCAGGAGGATTTATAAAAGTCCCTTCCACTGTAGGCCAATTTATATTACGGCGACACATTTTATTAATACAGCTAAATAATCTTTTCACATAAATTTATTTACAAAATACCCAACGGGGTAGGGGTGGAATAGGGTATAGTGGTTGATTTTTTTCTTTGAAAGGTAATATTGCTTTAGTTGGAAATTTGTTAGTAATTTACTTGAAAGGACAACTGACTTAATAATCATCTTTGCAATAATGAAGGATGAGAAATGTAAAAGAAAATTACGAATATTAAAGAAAACTAAACGATTAGATGGAGCCGCCTGGTGGTGATAAGGTGTCTTAATAAGTTTGTTATTAAATTTAACGTATTATGAAGCCATGTTCATTTTTATGTTGACTTTGAGCAAATAAAAAAAGCACAAAAAATATTAATTTTCACAAAAATGCAATGGATAACGATAAAGGAAAGAGTTTTGAAACTTCTTCCAAAAAAAAATTCAAGAATATTGATTGAGAATTGACTTTTTATCACAATTTTGAAGTCAGACTTCGTGAAAAGTTCTAACATTTCATTAATATAGTTTTTGGATTGAAAACCTTTATTCGTTTCCATATGAGCTAACCCTTCATTCAAAAAAATAACCAGGATCTGCATAATCTTTTAGAGAGTAGTAAAAAAAGTAAGAAATCCCTAAACTCATTCTCATTTTTTTAATTGAAATTAATTAGGAAAGACTACAAAAGGATTTGCTCAAAAATACAAAAAATGACGTCACTATTGTATTTTTTTTCTCTTTTAATTCATGAAGAATAAAATTTTACTTATTCAAAAATTCAAAAAAGATCATTTTTAATGCATTAGCGCAATGGTCCATGGAAAAGGACAACAAACACAATAGTAACGTCATTATTAACATTTTTAAGAAAAGCTTCAGCGGTTAAGTTCAGATTTTTTCTTCTAATGGAGAGTTTAGCTGTATGGTCATACAGAAATGAATAAACTCCTTTCTCTTGTATATGTATTAGAAATTTATTCACAAAAAGACATAGAATAATGATTAAGTTGAAAACTATTTTGTGTGTGGAAAGAGTTGCCCTCACTCTCTATCTTTTCCGTATGTCTACAAAGGGTCCCAAATTCATGGCCTTTATTAGAGAAGAAAACTCGAGGTGTGAGCGAAGATTTATACAACCAATTAATTCTATTGGATAATCCCTCCGACACTGTGTTAAAGTGGAAAGAATTTACTTTGACTTTCGGGGAATGTTTCACCTAAAAGGGGGAGGGAGAAAAAAATAAAGTTAGAGGCATCCCACTGCTGAATAATTAGGCAGCTCAGTTTATACCAAGCAACTTTACGAGGAAATCTCCTCAAGATGAGCTATGCAACACGCATGACATTGAAACCATGAAAAGAGATGAAGGAGCGACAAATTCAATTATCTAGTCAAGTGATATGAAATGACAAATAAATTGAATGAAGTCACAGAGAACGAAGAGGTTGCCCATCGATTTGCTGTGTTAAGAGAAGAAAGGAAATTCATGCGACAACAGAAAGAAATAATGCACAAATTTTCGCATTTAATTCCATTTATCTCATATATATTTTGGGTTCTTCCTTGAAATCACCACCAGAACGGTGTAGGAAAGAAAAGAGGAAAGAGATGAATTGGTGAAACGAAGAATTGGATGAGAAGGAAAAATCAGGAGTGATTCTTTGATATCTTTTCATCTGTCAACACAGATTAACTTAGCCGCAACTCCACCGACCCTACAAATCCCTTATATATACAACGCGATTGTTTCATGCATAGAAAGATGTGCCTCCGAAAGTCAAATGCGGAATCGGATTTATTTGCCTCGTGATTAAGTACCTGGAGGATTTAATGTGAGGCAACTACATTCAGACACCATGCATGCCAAGTGCCGCGTTGTAGAAGGCCAGAAGGAACAGTCAGTGGCAAAAAAAAAGAAGATAAACGCAAAAGAGCTTGCGGAGAAAATGATCATTCATTGAAGGTGCGAAAGGAATTTTATTGAATTGAGTGAATTGTGCTTATTCAAAATTCCAATGAGAGGTGGTAAATCCTCATCCTCAGCTTGCCAGTCGTCTTGTCTTTAACACTACTGCTACATACAACCTGCCCTGAGATATTTTGCTTTGAAGGCAAAAAAAAAACGTGGAAAAGAAATCAATTAATCGTTAAGCGGAGAAACTTTTATATTATATAGATCTATATACCAATGGAAACGTTTTGGAAAAAATAATATTTTCAAAGAATATTCTAAAAAAAAAACATTCAACGTTATAAATGCAGTCGTGCTCTCGTGGTAGGACCGTCGTCAAAATGACTTCTCCGCGGTAAAACGGCTTGTCAGAATGAGGAATTTTGCCTTCGCAGTGGGACAATTAGTATCCTACCTTTCCAATAGTACTAATTGTCCCACTGCGAAGGCAAAATACTTCATTCTGAAGCCGTTTTACCGCGGAGAAGTCATTTTGACGACGGTCCTACCACGAGAGCACGACTGTGGTTAGAAAAAAATCTCTTTTATCAAAAGAATTTTTTAAACCAGTAAAAAAACCTTTAATTTGGAAGTCTTCCTCCTTGCAGCTCATTGTACAAAAAATTAAAGAAAAAACCCACTCTCGTAATTATCAGTATAACATCTTCATTTCACACCCAACAGTGTGGCCAAAAAAGTAATTTATTCGAGTAAATAAAAGGAATAATAAAAAAAGATATGCAATTGCTGAAAGGGAAAAAATTATCTTATATTAAAAAATTCTTCCCAAGAGTTAGGGAAGAAGGTTCCCTTTGAAATTGCAAAAGAAAATGTTCCTCGCACCCCTGTTGAGGGGTGAAATGTGAGATTCTTTTTATACGGGGCAATTAACACACGCCGCGGAGAAATTCAGAAAGATGATTCTATAAAAAAAGTAAGAAAGAACAATCTTTGATTAGAGAGGTAGCTGTGAGTTATAATAATATCAAAAATTCCTTTAATAGCAACACTTTGAAAATTGACCACAAAAGAGGGTAAGAACGAGAAAGTGAGGGTATCATCAACATTAAGATGATGCGCCTAATGATGCTCATGATTTTCTTTAATTTCCCACCCACACAGAATTATTATTGCCTCCCCGCACCTTTCCGTTTTTACACAGTCTTTTAGATAAAAAATTTTAATTGAATTTTCTTCATATAAATGACGCAAATCTTGCCTTCCAAATGGACTTCATGTACCAAGAAAAAAAAAGGAAATAAGACTTTTACACCCATTGGCTTTGAAGACGTCACGTGGACAAAAAAATAGAAAAGAAAACGTTAAGAAAAAGTGTCACAACAGCTTGGAAAATTTCAAGAGATTAAATGGCAACAGATAAAATGGGAAATCATTTGGAAAGTATTGCAAACACCGAAAAAAATCATGGCAGTTAAATCTCGCAACGGTGTGGCCTCTAAGAACATAATTAAAACACAAGAGACGTAATTTTACTTAATTAAATTCCCTTCTCACCCAATTTCGGGAACGGAATGCACAGAAAAAAAGAATCCCCGCAAAGATGTGAAATACACACCGAGAAAAAAATGTCAAAGCTCTCTGAAATGTTATAAATTTAATTAGCAATTTTTAGTATAGGTCAGATAATATAATTTGCTAAAAAAAATTTAAAGTAACTCCACGTAATTGAGAGGAATATTTAGCAAAAGTTGTTTGTGTCGCTAATTGAGAAGACCCATTTAAAAGTGAAACAGTCATAGTCAAAGAAAAGGTTAAAAGATGATAATTTTTTTAACCTCTTTAAACGTGACGTTTTGAATTTAGTTTTTTTATGCATTAATTCCTCGATTCAGATTGTTGAACTCTTACCTTTAATTAAGTTGAATGAATAAGAATAGAGTTAAAGTGAGGAACTAACTAAACAGACTATGATCGTACAGACTTTTTAACCTAAATTGAGACTTAATCTTAGTTCTGAAATAGGGATGTAACTAGAAACCTAACCTTGGAAAGTTTGAAACAATAAATATTTTCTAATTTAAAGGGCACTGAATGCTTTGCTGACAGTTGACGTTGTTTTTAACGTTCCACATTTTTTCATAAATGTTTGACGTTTCTTTTCTAACATTTGACATTTCTTATCCACTGAAAGATTTTATTTCGAATCTTTAACGTCATAAAACTTCAGAAATATTTTTTTCAATGTAATTTTTACCCTGAAATTAAATTGTTTTGAAAATCTGAAGTATCATAATTTTTTAAGTATGAATATGTCCTTCCTAATTATACGCAGCTGATCTATGTAAAACTTCTATTCCAAGAATACTATAATTTTACTAATATAACACTAAGCTCTAATGAATTCAATTGAGACGATTTTTTCTGAGTGTATTGAGAAAAAAAAAGAATGCAAAAGAAACGCGCTCATTGTAGCGAATCAAATCTCCCTCCTGGTTAACTTTTTTTTCTTCACAAGGTCCTCAAACATTTATCCACCCTCGTTTACGGATCCATCGGCAAATGGGTGAAAAATCTCAGCTTGTTGCCCACACAAAAGAAGCAATAAACACTTTTAATTTCTCGCCTTTCGCGTGTCTTTCGTTTTTTTGCGCCTATGCCGCTTCTTCCTGTCAAGTGTGAGGACACGCAAAAAAGGACATTCTCCAGGAAGGCTCAAAGAGATGCTGTACTAAGAAGGGCGATGGATAGGTGGGGTGAGATTATTGCCTCGAAAGGAGAAAATACTAAAAGGGGATGATGATGAGAAGTTCAAGAAGCACCAACTTTTTTTTTATCATCCTGCCAAGGATTCTTTTTTAATTCTTCCAGTCACTTGGGATGGGAGAAAAAATCTGATATTAAACGTTGTTTATTTCATAATTAGATTTTTGTCTCTGTAGAGTGGAGGACACTGTGCAGGATGACTCGGTGAAAGAATAAAAGGAAAAAATCTCAGTGGGGGTTGCGAAAGAGGGCTTCGAGGAGACACTCCCTTTATATAATATCGAGAAAGAATCTTGCTAAATTTTATCAACCCCTTTTATTCTGTAAATACTCTCTCCACAAAGATAGCCACTTTGCGATGGAATTTAAACCTAAATCGATTGAGATATCAAATTCCCTTCCACACGATTCGAGAAGCAAAAAAAGGACAAGAAAGACGTGCGAAAGAACTCGCGAGCAAGTGTTTATTTCCACTGCAATCTTCTTGTTCACAAGAAGAAGCCATGCCGAAAGGTGTGAGGGCAAAATATACAACAGAGAATGAGATACAAGGAGGAGATAATCCAAAAACTTATGTACTAACATCGCATATCAATGATTTTTGGGAATTGGAAATGTTGATTGAGATTACAAGTTTTTCACTGATTTCATATAAATTCCATCTACCTTTGTGCTTTTGTGTTGTAGTTGGGTGGCTGAAAATTTTATTGCAGGTGAGAAAGGTTGCAATTGAACCACATAGTATTTCCTTTATAAATTGGTCTTTTGATATTATTCTTAACTTTCGCTTCCGCATATGGATGCTTTCAGAGGATATTTCGGCGTTAGAACGTCTTAAATGATCATTAAATTCATAAAAATATGGAAAAATGAAATTTTTCATGTTCGGGTCCACGTAAAACCCAAAGAATGTTAAAGGGTTAAGAGTCAGTTCTTGTTGATTTTCGAGAGTTTTCTTTTTTGCAAAGAACTTTACATATGTTAAAATCAGAATAAACTTTTCTCTCAAATACAATTGAATCAAAAAATCCTTCAAGTACAAATCTTTCTCTAAAATCGGCAACTAAACAAGGCCCAAAGGCAAGCTAAAAGGGATACGAGAAAAATTTCCCATAAAAAAGTCTATAATACAGAAAAATGGACATAAAGTGTTATGTTGGGAATGAGACTGAGTGACTGAGAAAAATATATCCATATAGATGTGGATACAACTTGTGAGCCACGTTCCAGTTTATTGAATAATCGAACACCTTTTTGTAAGAACCCTTCGGTGGACATTCTTTTACCGCGAATTCATCACTGCGACGACACAAAATTGAGAGATAAAAGAAATGTAAGTTTCTCGGCTCTTTTTTTTTTGTGCGCAACCCTCTTTTTGTTTCGGGGAGATTCACATTTCAAAAATTCTGCGACGCCTCACCACTTGATTTCTTCATGGTGTACGTCATTCTTGGTGTTTTGTGATGTGCAAAAGATACATCTTTGGAAATATTTTTGAGAATATTGCTTTGAATTTCTCAACGCGTTTGGAGGAGAAGAAAAAAATAAGAAAGAAAAATTAACTAACCTTGTTGGAAGTATCTTTTGGATAGTGAGTAAGCATGCGGAAGGCGGTAGAGTGGATGAATTCCATTGTCCAAACGTAAATTTAATGGTTCGACCCCATTTGATGTCTTCGGGGCTGCTGGAGAAATATTAAGAGAATTAATTAATTGATTTCAATTTGCTGGGGGATGTTTCTTCTTTAATTTATTTGAAAATTGTCTTCAGTTTTCTTTATTAAAAGAAGAAATAAAAATGGCGTCCGGTTTAAACATTTGATGGCGCTGTAGTCAGTGTGAGGGAAGCGAAAATGGCTGACAGAATATTACAACAACAACAAAAAAAAAGAACAATTTAACAATATAATTTACCATCGCCTACAACACACAAAAAAAAAACTTTGTAATTCATTCCTTTACTTTTGGAGAATCAATTGAGACTTCAAAGTATACAGAGCCCCCCACAAAAAAGTACACAAATCACAAAGAAAACGACAACATCCACCGTTTTATAAATATTTCATCAATTCCATCTTTTCGCGCCAATTGCAACAGAACCATTGACATTTTTGATAAGAACTCCTTGTGCAAACTCACAAAAACTTCCCAATGGTCTCTTTGGCAAAACTCCCCGCATTGTGTTACACGAGGAAAGAAAAAAACTCGTCGATAAATTGATTGATGACACAGCATAGGAGTCTCTTGGCGTGAGTGTCTTCCACCAGCAACAGCAAAAGAGTTTGTTGGATGTGTTGGACAAAAACTGGTCATCGAGGTTAACAATTCTTGTCAACGAGATACGTTACACCATTGATTCCAAATTCAGGAATTTATCCCCAGACCCGCCAGACACTTTGCTGTAAATGCGCGCGAAAAAAAGCTACCCAAAAGCATCAAACATGTCAATATTTTTCACCTCCCAATCCACTTCGCTGCATCCCATTCTTGTGATGTCTCTATTTAATTGGAGACACCATGCCGGATGGTAAAAAAAGGTGTCCGCTGATTGAATTTTAATTTATCTGAAAGTTTTTGGTGGCAACGGAAAAGTGCGAAAAACCACCAATTTCAGAGACAAACAACGCGATGGGAACGAAAACCCTTTTCGATTTGATGCGCGCGATTTTTTTTTTGGTGCGTATGTGAACATTCACCCGCGGCATCAATTTGTGAAAGTGGGCAAACAAGTCAATGATGTCATTTGAGGACAATTTATAGTCAATGGAAAAGGATATTTGCTTTCTGGTGTTCGGAAACAGGAGTATTTTGCTATTATTGTAATTTATGGCCCATGTGCAGGAGCATTTTGTACTGGTTTTATATTTTAGAGAAGATTTTCATTTGAAGCTCAGCTTATATTGACAGGAGTAGAATTGTTGGTTTGACATGTGATGAGGAAATGACATAAGATTAAAAATTTTTCAAAGCAAATTCTATACTTTTGGAAGAAAGAAATTTTCTTAAGGAACATTAAAATCAAAGTGTTGAAAAAAAAATTAAGGAAAACAGTTTAAAAAAAAGGAATAATTTCTTTTTAATTTCCAGCATATTTTTGCATTGAAAACTTCATGTCGTCTAATATCTGAGTTAAATTAAATCCTTATTATATATTTTTTAAAACAAGCTTTCTTTTTAATAAATAACGAAGGTAAACTTTGGTAAAGTTCTTCATTCTCAGAGCAAGTTTTTCCTCTTTTTCACAATTTCATGTATGTATCCAACTAAATTGTTTACGTATATGAGGGTGGTATAGAGAGGATGATTTTCACGATGCAAATTCTTTGATATTGCAAAACAATTTTCATTGCTGACGTGTGTGTGCTGAAAGATGGAATATAATTGCGCAATATACAAGCAATTTTTGCCGCATGACTTGGCAATTTTCTTCCACACTTTCGGCGCATTCAAGCTCAATTCGAGCATTATTATTTTTCCGGGGGCAATAAAAGGAAAATTCGTTTGTTAAAAAAATAGATATTAAAAAAATTGAATTGTTTGATGATGATTAATTGGTTTGATTGTGATGCATTTTTATTCTTTTGCTTGAATTTGCATTTTTTTTATTAAAGTCTTGTGATTGTTTTACATTATTTTTTGATTGATTTTTTCTCTGCCTTATGTTTCTCGTATATTTGTCGCATTGGCACAAATTTAGATCAATTGACGAAATTCAATGCACCTTCACCTATAGCCAGGTGATATGCACTGTGACACCGTAAAGTAAATTCATAAAAGGGATGTAGGTATCTTCCCAGATAGATCGACTTCAATGCGTTGCCTTTTCCCCTTTTTAAGCCAATTTTCTTCCATTTGTCTCCATGTTAATAAATTCACTCGCGCTATTGCATTTCTGCCCCGTTTGACAGTGTCTTCTCGGCCCATCCACCACTTTAGGCGGGAGACTAGGGAGACACACGTGTATACGCAGTATAAGTTGAATGAATAAAGTGTGTGGTGTGTTGAAAAATTGCACAGAAGTCCCCACCTTGTGTGCCCATTCCCTTCGCAAAAATCATTCACATATTGTCTCCACGCAGCCCCATGCTACCTTGTATTTTGTGATGTGATAAAAGAGGCGCGCACAATAAGAACCAAACCGCCACAACAAATTTAAATTTTAAATGTTTTAACATGGCAAACTTGCTGTTTTCCATGTTCGATTGTGTTTCGATCTGTGGACAGAACAAGCGCGAAGGTATGGATGATTGTCGATATATAAAGTAGCAGTACCAACAACAACAACAAAACTCAAGAAATGGTCGATAAGACGCAGTTGGAAGGTGGGGTTGGGGTGTGAGGTAGATAGTAGAGTGAAGACGCCTCTTTTTGTTTTATTTTCCTGCGCAAAGAAGAAAAAAAAAACAGCCCCAACATGTGTGTAAGTTCAGCGTGTAATTTGCACACAATGCATAATCCTTAAGTGCACAACTACACACCTGGGGATGAATTTTCTTCTTCATTTCATTTCTTCTTACACTACAAAAAATTAAAGGAAAAACTGCGATGGGGATAAAGCTTCGTTACGATATGATTGTTGGAGTAATCGAATTTGATATCTTTTGATAAATTCTAAAAATTCTGCAAATCTATTTAAATTTATTCCTAGATGAAGGAGTACCTGGTGAAGGAGAAAAGAATTATACGAAAATTATTGGGCTTCACAAACTTTGGTAACTTTACTCTGTGAAAAATTTTAAATAAAACTTCTCGACTTTTAAGAGTAAGAAAATCGAGAAAATCTAACGTAAGACGGATGTAGTTGAAAGGAGTAATAAATAAACTAAATTTAAACAATTAAATTGAATTAAACAATTTTAATTTTATTTAAACATTTTTCAGAATATTTTAAAATTAATTTTTATGGATAATTATTTCAATAATAATGAATGAAATTCTTACGCTTTGTCTTGTTTAACCGACTCGAACGAAATTCGCAGATTTTAGTTTTTTTTTAACCACTATTACAATTTTTTCTGAGTGTATTTTATTGGTAGGAATTCATATGTTTGTCTTCTCAAAATTCATCTCACTGGTGGATGTTTGGTGTGAGGATGCGAAGAAGTAGTTCGTTCGTATTAAGTATTTGTCTCATGGAGTTTTTTTTTTCAAACTCCTAAAAATCCTCTTCCAGATTGTTAATCCACCTTGTTGGATGTTACTTCGTTTCTTTCTTTATTTTATTACATACAAACATATACCTATATTTTATAAGTTGTTCTTTTTATCTCGAGAATAAACCTTTTTCGGTCAAACATGGGGATTGCAAAGTGAGACGCGCAGTAAAGCGAGTTACAAGATTTACGAACTGTTCAATGAGAAATTGAGCATATTTAATCTCTATACGAGCTATTCGTACTCTCGCGGGGTTTATCCTGTTTTGCGTTGTTTTTTTTTACCCTTTTTCAGGGATATAGCTGACCTTTCTGCAACGAGAGAGTGGGTCAGAGGTTTTATAAAATTCAACTGACTTAATTTAATGGTTTTAGGTGGTCACATTGCGCTCTATTTTGTCCAAATACATTATGTTTGTATTTTAACATTTTGGAGTGTGTTGTATTTTGTGTGGTATTTTATCTCACATTGGTGGTGCTCAATTTCTTGCATAAAATACCAATTTTTCATTTGGAATTTTCCATGTGGATCTATTGCAAGAGAGACAAAAAAAAGAAACAAAATAAAAAAAAATCATGAAAATTTATGTATTTGATGCACTTTGCAACTTACCAAAGGCGCGTATACGAGAAATGCATGCACAAACATTCCGATTTTACGTATGCATCTCTAGTTGAAATCTCTATGCCAAACAAGAGAGTGGCTTTTGCCTTGCAAAAAGGACAACACACAGGGAACTTTTTGCATTAATTTGATCTTTTTGAGAAATTGCCATGATGCAGCTGGGTTGAGTTTTCACTTTGTGATCCATTGCAATAAATATTTTTCCTCCTCTCAATGAAATTTATTCGTTAACAGAGAAAACGCCAAGAGAGTGTCAAATGCATCTTACGATGCATTCTCAATGAGTTTTATTGGAATATGCAAAGATTTGCTTTAAGGAAGAATTTGAAAGAAATGTTTTTTTTTTGTTTTAGTTTTGTTCAAGTATTTTTTCTTTAAAATTTTCGAATTTGTAATTAATTAACTCTTCATTGCCGGAGATATATTTTGCATTATGTATGAGGTCACTTTTGTAGTGAATTCTTTCAGGAAATGAGGTAAATTTAATTTTTAGCCTCGGTGTTTTAAAGGTTAAAAATTGAGTAAATCATTGATTATTATCACAAAGTCTGATTTCTTTTGGGTCTATTTCGTTGTACAAATGCATTTTATAACTTTACAATCAATCGAGATCACTGTTTTGCATCCACTTGCCTTTGCATTTATCAATTATGATGATTTTTCTTGTTCTCCACGGTAGAGATTTCTTCAACTGATAAAAGTCCCACAAAGTCTTCTCACATTGTACGCATATTCTTATATATTCTTCAATTTTCATCACTTTTGCCAAGGATAAAACGCGAGAGTATCGGTGTCCATATTTTTCGTTAAACAAAAAAAAATATGCATGGAAGAGGAAGAGATGTGCGCTCCTTGGCGGAATTGATGGTGCGATCGAAGACAATTTTTCGCAAAAGTGCACCACAAGATGATTCCATTGAATGCAAATTTTATAACGATACCACACTTAATGCATATATGAAGAGCACCCGAAGCACTAACCATCTTCTCAACTTGTGTACCTATATCCAATCCAATTTTTCGGTATGAGAAACATTGTTTTCACCACGTTCTAGTCACATCGTTTGTACCAATGCTACTGCTGGAAAGCATTAAATTATATTCTTTTCCGAACTCATCCTATACCTTTTGCTTTCTCATATTGTTATTGGCAGAATAATGGCTATTTGTTAATAATTGATTAACAATTTTTCTGAATGATTTACTAACTCAGCACGACAGGAACTTCAATTGCAACTGAAAAAAAGGTTTTGAATTTTAAAGTCAATCATAACGCGTCCAGTTATAAGAGTTGGTGTCCCACAACGTGTAGAAGTTTGTTTATGCGTTGTAATGCGATTTGTGAGCAGAATTAGTATACAAATTTGATTTTTTTGTAAAATTCGGCAATTTGATGGATAAAAATGGTCATATCTCTGGTTCTATAAGACATACAGAAATTTCTTGACCAGTTTTGGAAAGGTATTAAAACAGGCTATATTTTGGGATATATTAAGATACTTTTCAAGGTCACCTTCGAATACAAAATGGCGGCTTTTTGTTTTTCCAAAACAGTTTTTGGCTTTTTTTGTCCCGAAGGAATGGTTTTAGAGGTTTCTGATGTTCTAGAAAGTTGTAGAGTTTTGCAAAACCTTTAATTTGATACCAAATTGAGCAAAATCGGACAATCCGTTCAAGAGATATGACTCTTAGAACTTTTCAAATTCAAGAATTTTTCAAATGGCTATATCTTCTAAACGGCGACATAGATTTTCTTCATTTTTGGACTGGTGAAAGATATTGAGTCAGGCTACAACATATCAAAATTTAAAAGATTTGCCTAATGGGGATTCAGAGATATTGCCCCTTAAAGTTAGCCAATTTTTGTTTTTGATTTTAGCGCCTCTTGCGGATGTTTTTGGAACTTGGAATGTTCTAGAAAGTTGTAGGGCTTCTTGAAACCTTTCATTTGATACCAAGATGGTCAAAATCGGTCAAGCCGTTCTCGAGTTATATCGAAAAAACACTTTTTGCTTTAGGTCGCCATATTTGCTAAACGGCTTGACCGATTTTCAAGTATGAGTTGTCGATGAAAACGTCTCACTGAGCTCTACAACATACTAAAATTTCAGACCTCTAGCTATAAGGGAAGTAATTGGCGGTAGTTCAAAATGGCGGATGGCGGCCATCTTGGATTTTGAAAATGCGAAAAAATAAAATTTTACACCCACATTTCTATAGAAAACTTCAAACCCGAAGTCTCTATTTGTTACCGTTCTCGAGCTATAAGACAAAGTTTGGGCGACCGGCCGGCAGGCCGGCCGGCAGGACGGCCGGCAGGCCGGCCGGAACAAAATTTTTCCACCACCATTTTTGGAATGTGGGTTGTCTGAAACGTGGTCATACCAAGTTTGAGCCCGATCTGAGGTGGTCGGTTTTTCCGACGATTACAATACTTGGTGTTGGCCACGAAGTGGAACACCAACTAATTTGATAAACCAATCAGACTCGTTTGAGTTTTGTTAATCATATTTTGCAGATTGTTTTTGGTAATAACGATTAAAAACTTTTTTTTTATCAAAAAAGTTTTAAAGTGTTTGAAATTTTACATATTTATAAATGAGAACGCCTCATGATTAGGAATAACTTCAAAAA
Organism: Lutzomyia longipalpis; assembly: GCF_024334085.1. NCBI lineage: Eukaryota > Metazoa > Arthropoda > Insecta > Diptera > Psychodidae > Lutzomyia > Lutzomyia longipalpis. The sequence goes on from NC_074710.1 coordinate 13,147,567, forward strand.
ATATTAATACCTTCAAAGTTCTTTTAAAAGCAAATCGCGGTTTAGTAGATAGAGCATTTAGCTCGCAACAATAAAGTCTTCGGTTCAAGTACATAGCCGGCGCCACAAAATATTCCTTATTTCGCTTTTGAATGACCCACAAAACTCTTTAAATAACTTCCCATTCGGCTATGTGTTTCTTTGATCACTATTTGGACTCTTCTCAACACTCATTGATATACAAAGAAATATAAATAATTTGTTGTATGGAATTTGATGGATTACGTAGATAGTTAATACATACAAAACTTCCTTTTGGTGTCTAAAGTCATCTTCCGTTCGGCTTTTTGTGGGGACTGTCGTGGGCAAACATTGCAATATATCACGCGCGATTGTCTCACAACTTTGTGACTTTGCTCTTCACCTTTTTGAGCAACAATTTCTTCTTCCCATCGAACCTCACTTAGAGATATTGCCTTGTACATCGTAATGCGGGGAAGTTGATTGAAGGAAAATAGCTTTGTATCCAAGGTCATTCAAACATACCGCGAAGGCTTAAGACAAATTTGACGTTACCCCGGCAATATTGTGGTCAAGACAAGGAGGAGATTTTGCGTGCACAAAGGCCCCATCATCCGGGGCGAGTGGTGATGCACAAATTTTACAAGCCAATATAAACACATTAATTAATAAATGGTTAAATATGCCTCGCAAAGAGTCATTCTGTGTGATCTCTTTGAGCTTCTCCTCTCGCCTTTGATGGGCTTTAAGTAGTTTGCAAGATTATTAAAGGAACGAGAGTGGGCAATAAAAATACCACACACGCATGCGGAGGAGGTTCAAAGTGGCAAAAGCCCATAACTTTTTTCTTTATCCTTTTTTTTTTACTAAATGATCCTTTTTGCCCCCAATGTGAAATTATACCCAAAAGGTTAGTTTTTTTTTATCTCTCCGGGGATATGAAGAGGAAGTTTATATTTTTACAATCTTCCGTCACTTTTGATGCAAATTTTCTCTTCACACAGCATCCATTTTTCGTTTATTATTTCCCGCATTTGAGATTCCTAATTTTATTGATGCAATATGTGCTACACTTTGAGTGACCCTTTAGTGCACTTTCCACCATCCATTTGAGTGCTCAATAAGTACATGAAGCATTCCATCTATTTTATGACCTTCCGACAGAAACATTGTAAAATTCTGACCTTCTTTCCCGTCCACCATAGCACACACACGGAAGTCTTTGGTCGGCAAATCTCTTTTAAGATGTTTTGTGGTCAAATTGTGGCTATCTCCTCTAAAGCTTACAGTGCACTAATTTTCTTTAACGGGAAATTCTGCATGTAAAGATTATTTTTTCTTAATGAAAATACGTAAGAATGGTTTAAATTCTCTCTTAAACTCACTCTTTTCGAATTCAACGATTTAATTTAACTTATTTAGTTCAAAAAGAAGTTCAAAACCTAATAATTTTCACAAAGTTTCTCAGTGCGAATTTACTACAAAATTTCATTCATATATGTTGACATAATTTTTTTGTGCTAAAGGATGTAATACACAAAAGATGTCTGAGATGTTTTCAAGAAATGTAACATATCTGAATTTATCAAAAACAAAAGGGAGGGAATAGCATTATAGAACATGCCAATGAACAAATGTTTCCTTCTGTCGAAGAGCAGGAAATTATGTTTAGTTTCTTGTAACAATAAACATTTTAAGAAGCGATTGTGGCTTTTTGCGTGTGTGTATAAATGACTTTCAAGGGAGTTGCATGGTTTAATTTTCATTTTTAATTTACAAGAGGAACAAAAAAATCCTTCAAAATACTCCATATATATTTTTTAATCGTTTATACTTCAAAGGATATACAATTGAGTCTTTGTGTGGTTCGAAAGTCACTGAAAAGCCTGAAAACGTGTTTATATACAAATGTTTGCAAACATTTTTTTTTCATTTCAAATGAAATAAATTAAATTCAATTTGAAAAGTAACTCATTGAGAGGAACAATTGGAATAAATTGTGGAAGTCATTGATATGCCTCAATTGAACAAATGTCGCAAATCAAAGGAAAAACTCTTGACTTTTTGCCTCTGTACAGTTAAATGGGGCAAATGGAAAACATTTAAGATGAATTAGAGAAGAGAATTGTTAAAAGGATAACTATCAAATAAGAATTGTTCCTATTCACCCAGTTGTTCACACAATTACCCCAATTGACGGTACACATGCAGTATTTTTAATTTTAATACAATTTCATTTAAGTAGACTTTGTTGTTGTTTTTTCGCATTGTGTTTTACGTACAAGGATCACCAATTGAATTGGTATAAAATGGTAAATTGTGCAATGAATTAAAAACACTCCGTCACACCTGTCGCCCACGCAAAAGTATGTTTTTTGCGGAGTTTGGTACTCATTCTCCCACAAAATCACTTAATTCGCCCAAATTCATCACATTTGGTTGTTGTGCCCTCAATGGGTGGCTTTTTGTCCAATTTTAGTGAAGTTTGAACACGGGTAATTACACAAGTGGTCACTTTTTCCACCCCCACGACCCTGTGTGGACTATGGTTCGCCATTCGGTCAGAATTTACGTATATATGGGTATTTGATTTTTGCGGGGGACCTCACGCGTTGTGGGGAGTAATTGAAAAGCCATTGGGAATATCTAATTTTGAGCACTTCTTTTTTTTTCACCACGCCATATGTAACTACATCCATACATGTATGTATCTCCCCCGCTTCCTCAATTGTTGCCTTCCACATCACGCCCCCACAGTGGACACTACACCATACACACAGCAGCTAGTTAGATGTGCAACAGCCACCCAGGAAAGGGGAGAGAACTGCCGTGGTGGTTGCGCGCGCGAGTGATGAAATTTTCGGGGATTTTAATTTTGGACACATTTTGCATCGTATATTTTAAAATCACGTACCACTCTTTATGCAAAAGCCAGATAGTACGTGCGCTAAATATGAATTTTATCCACAAGACCACCACACAGGAGCTCCCAAAAATTTCCCAACACACATTTTGGGGAAAATACTCTAAACGCGAGGGTTTTTATGTGGAGGGGGTGAAATGCGTTGAAAACACGGAGAAAATTAGTTGGTATACCACAATCGTGGCATACCAAGTATTGTAATCGTCGGAAAAACCGACCACCTCAGATCGGGCTCAAACTTGGTATGAGCACGTTTTAGACAACCCACATTCTAAAAATGGTGGTGGAAAATTTTTGATCCGGCCGGCCGGCCTGCCGTTGGTCCCCATTTTGCCTTATAGCTCGAGAACGGTAATAGATAGAGACTTCCGGTTTGAAGTTTTCTATAGAAATGTGGGTGTAAATTTTCATATTTTTGCATTTTCAAAATCCAAGATGGCCGCCGTCCGCCATTTTGGAATACTGTCAACCACTTCCCTTATAGCTAATGGCCTGAAATTTTAGTATGTTGTAGAGCTCAGTGAGACGTTTTCATCAACAATTCATACTTCAAAATCGGTCAAGCCGTTTAGCAAATATGGCGGCCTAAAGCAAAAAGTGTTTTTTCGATATAACTCGAGAACGGCTTGACCGATTTTGACCAACTCAGGCTCAAATGAAAGGTTTCAAGAAGCCCTACAACTCTCTAGAACATTCCAAGTTCCTAAAATGGCCACAAGAGGCGCTAAAATCAAAAACAAAAATTGCCTAACTTTAAGGGGCTATATCTCCGAACATCTGTTATAGATTTCCTTTAAATTTTGATATGTTGTAGCCTGACTCAATATCTTTCATCAGTCCGAAAATGAAGAAAATCTATGTCGCCGTTTAGAAGATATGACCATTTGAAAAATTCTTGAATTTGAAAAGTTCTAAGAGCCATATCTCTTGAACGGTCTCTCCGATTTTGCTCAATTTGGTATCAAATTAAAGGTTTTGCAAAACTCTACAACTTTCTAGAACATTAAAAACCTCTAGAACCATTCCTTGAGGTCAAAAAATGCCAAACACTGTTTTGGTAAAACAAAAATCCGCCATTTTGTGTTCTAGAGGTGACCTTGAAAATTATTGAAATTTATGTCAATTTATAGCCTATTTTAATACCTTTCCAAAACTAGTCAAGAAATTTCTGTAGGTCTTATAGAACTTCAGATATGAGCATTTTTATCTTTCATATTGATGAATATCATAAAAAAATCAACTTTGCCTACTAATTCTGCTCACAAATTAAATTACAACGCATAGACTGACCCATCCGCGTTGTGGTATACCAACTCTAATAACTGGACGCGTTATGATTGACTTCAGTTTAAAACCATCATCAATCTGTCGACACTATGTCGTTGTTCTATCTATTTTATGGGGGTGTGAGCAACTCTTTTCCCCCAACACTACCCCAACAATTTCATATAGAGATATTTAAAACCAAAAAGCAAAACCTACAACCAGAAAATCGCCCACAATTTAATGAGATTTGTGGCTTTTTGTATCCTTGCAATCACACAATTTTTCCTGCTTTCCAGGGATATTTGTTATATGGCACACAACATTGTGGGTGGGGGTGGAAGTATGAAAGAGGAAAGGGTTGATGTGAAATTTCAATTAAAACCTCCAAATGATTCTTCCAAAAAGTGCAAAATAATAAAAAAATCATACAATGTTTCGGGAAAATATTTATACACTGTACACTTAAGAACAAAACTTTTTTTAATCTGTGAAATGAAAAATTTTAAATTTTACAACATTTATTGAAAATTCATAAAAATGTTGATAAAATGATTTTGATACGTATAGATTTTATACTCAGTTGCGTTTCGCTTGCTGAAGTGAGTGGTCGATTAGAAGAGTCGTTCAGTGAATTTTGGATATTTTTTGAGATTTATTAAGTTAGTGAGGCGATTTATTTTGAGATTAGTTTTTCTTAGTGATTGGGGGTGGTTTTTCAATATTTTCTTATTTATTTGGGGTGAAGTTTTCTTTTTTCCGGGTTTTTAGTTTCTCTGGTGGGGAAATTTTCGGGTTTTTAGCTGTGATTCTTTCGAAGAAAAGAATAGCACAGCTTCTGTGTCCACTCAAAAACTCAAGGTCGTCGGATCGGGCTCAAACTTGGTATGAGCACGAATTAGGGTCCCCACATTCCAAAAAACGTATGCGCCGAAAAACTTTTCCGGCCGTCCGGCCGTCCGTCCGTCCGGCCGTCCGTCCGTCCGGCCGTAGTTTGGAGCTCAATTACAAGAGAACGGTAATAGATAGAGACTTGCGGTCAACGGCAAAGTTCAATTATCGACTGGAAGTCGTCCAACTATGATATCAAATTCACCCCCCCTCCCCTGCATCCGCCATTTTTAATTTTTTTCAATTTTGTTTTTGCTATATCTCAGCCCCTATTATAGGTAGAGGTCTGAAATTTTAATATGTTGTAGGGGCCTTTAAGACCTTTTCAACAATAACCCATTTCCAAAAATCGGACAAGCGGTTTAGCAAATATAGACTTTTATCGAAAGTCGGCCATAACTCATAAACCGGTTGACCGATTTTAACCAAACCGGTTTTGAATGAAAGATCTCAAAAAGGTCTACAATTATCTATACATAGGAAGTTTCAAAAGTTACCGCTAGAGGGCCTACAATGAAAAATAAAATTTTCGATGAGTTTTCGACCAGTTTTCGATTAATATCTCAAAAACTGGACGATAGATTTCGATTAAATTTTAGTATGTTATAGGTGATAGGCACACCTTTTAACCAAAAAAAAATTAAAAAAATTTATGTCGCGGTTTCTGAGATATAGACCAAAACAGGTTTCCATATGTACCGATTGTTGTAATATTGCCTTATATCGGCTTAACGGTACTTGATAGAGGCTTTTTGATTGAAGTTTCATTAGGTATAGTGGGTAAGACCTATCAGATTTTAACAATTTCAAAATTCAAAATGGCCGCCTTCTGCCATTTTGCTACATCAACAATTACTTTCACCTACTCAGATGTATTTTAAACAAACTAATTGGCGCCCCGCGAAGCGGGGCGCCTTTTATATACATAAAAAAATATAAACATATAAAAATATAAAAATATAAATATACATATATAAGTACAATGATGGTCCAACAGAGTAAAGGGAATGTACTGGTAAGTTTCACTTACGGGCTGTGATTCTTCCTTCAGATGACAGTCCAAGTGTGGTGAAAATTGAGATGGATAAATTTTTAGGAATGGCTTTCTCACGCATCGAATCACAGCCAACGCGCATGAGTAAGCCTTTCCCCAGAATTTACACGCGTTGGCTGTGATTCGATGCGTGAGAAAACCATTCCTAAAAATTTATCCATCTCAATTTTCACCACACTTGGACTGTCATCTGAAGGAAGAATCACAGCCCGTAAGTGAAACTTACCAGTACATTCCCTTTACTCTGTTGGACCATCATTGTACTTATATATGTATATTTATATTTTTATATTTTTATATGTTTATATTTTTTTATGTATATAAAAGGCGCCCCGCTTCGCGGGGCGCCAATTAGTTTGTTTAAAATACATCTGAGTAGGTGAAAGTAATTGTTGATGTAGCAAAATGGCAGAAGGCGGCCATTTTGAATTTTGAAATTGTTAAAATCTGATAGGTCTTACCCACTATACCTAGACAGTGGTGGTCGTGCAAATGGAGACGAATTTGAATCCGATCCTGATGAATTTAAGCAAAACACGGCAAATTCTTCTTCCCAAAACGTGGCGGCATTAGCTAATAGGATTCGGTTTTATGCTCCTGATGCTAAGGGCCCTTTTGTGGTTTACTTTAGGGGCAAAGATGGGCAATCAGTGAATCAGGTAACCTTGTCGAAGAAGCTATATGCGAAGTACAAAACTATCATTGAAATACGCAAGATTTTCTCGGACAAGGTTAAGGTGATTCTCACAGGGATAAATGAGGCAAACGTGCTTCCTTTGGACAAAGATTTCACCCAGTTCAGGGTTTATATTCAGGCAAAGGAGGTGGAAGTGGATGGGGTGGGCTTTACATGCTGAAAAAGCATTAAAGAACGCTAAAGTGAGGCATAATGTATCGTACTCTCAGGTTGTTAAAGGGCCACATGGATCGAAGAGAAGTCTTTTTGAGAGTGAAAATCCTTTTGAGGCTATCAGTGGGATGGAAGATGATATGTCTGATTCGGATTCTGATTTCCCTACGGTGGCGGAATCTCTTGACAATAAAGTCAAACGCAGAGTCAAGCGACCAAAGAGCGCATTTGATGTTACGCGATTGACTCAGAAGAAGTTTCATCGCAAGAAGGTAGCCGAACAGGAGGAGAGGTTAATGGAAGAGAAGGGGAAGGCGAAACAGATGAAGAGTCAGACTAGTAGGGCACGCATAAAGATTAAGAAAAAGTCCTCTGAAGAGTCCGAGCCGAAAGGCTGGAAGAAAGTTGTTTTGAAACTCTTGGCAGCTTTCGATGTGGAGAGTGATATTCTTGAGTTGTTAGAAGTTATTGTGTTTCCTATTGTAGAACGGTTTCTGCCCAAGTTGTTAGGCTCTTTCCTTCAGGAGGAGGAAGAGGAGGAAGAGGAAGATGCCTAGTGAAACAATAAATGTGGTTAAGTTACTCCAATGGAACTGCAATGGCGTCCGATCGAAAGTGCACGATTTGGCTGCGATCTGTGACGAACTTAATATAAGTGTTGTCGCTATTCAGGAAACGAAACTATCCAGTCTGTCTTTTAGATTGACCGGATATGACATAGTGCGCAAAGATAGGTCGCCAAGAGGCGGGGGTGTTTTGTTAGCCATTAAATCTAATATGTTTTATACACGTGTTGAACTTTCAGCGGATTTGGGTGGCGACTGTGTGTGCATTGATCTCTCAGTAAACGGAACCGTGTTCCGTATATTCTCAGTTTATTCCACAAATAACCATAGATTGAGTGAGCGTGACTTTAATAGGCTTATACCTTCTAATTCTGATGGTAGGGTGATTATTATGGGAGATTTTAATGCGCATGGTAGTCTTTGGGGCTCTGAGTTGACTGACGCAAACGGTAGAATAATTGAGGAATGGGTGGAAAGGTCCAATCTAATTGTACTTAATGATGGCAGATTTACGAGAGTAGCTTGTCCTCCTTGTTCACCTAGCATCCTTGATCTAACCATGGTATCACAAGCTTTAGCGATTGATTGTGTATGGGACACATATGATAACACACTGGGCAGTGATCATTTTCCCATTGTGCTGACTATTTCTTGCAATAGAGATAATGCAGCTAATTCTGCTGCTCAGAATGATCCATTCCAAAGAATCGATTATTCATACATTGACTGGAGAAAGTTTAACACCAGTTTTGAGAATCAGCTAATGGAAATTGAGTCACTGCCTGATAGTGTGGATAAATATCAGAAGTTCATTGATGCTGTACTTGCAGCTGTGAACGAAGCAGGAGTTCCTATGCTCAGACGTGAAAATAAACAAAATAAGCCATGGTTTGATCAGGAGTGTCGTAGGTTTTGGAATTTGAGGCGCTCTGCTTTCCAAAGATTTCAAAGGTACGGTGATCGAGCATCTTTTCTTGCCTATACAAGGATTGATTCCCTTACTAAACGCACTATGAAACGGAAGAAAATTGGTTTGTGGAGAGATCGTTGTTCGTCCTTTTCAAGCTCCACAGCCCTGTCAGAAATGTGGAATTTGGCTAGGTCGTTCAGAGGTTTATCAAAACAAAATCAAAGTGTGTTTAGGGACGAATGGGCAGAACAGTTTGCCGATAGATTAGCGCCGCCATTTGTAGCGAAGCCTCAAAATTTCTTTGTACCCAATGAACATGGTATCGATAACCATCAGTTGACTGGCCAGTTTAGTTTTGAGGAGATTGAGTTTGGCATTAAATCACTCAGGAACAAAGCTCCAGGTACGGATAATATTCGTGCAATATTCCTGAAGAAGCTTCCTAGAAGAGGTATTGAAGCCTTGCTCGGTCTTCTTAATTACTTCTGGAAATCATGCACGATTCCGGAGAAGTGGCAGGAGGCTAAAGTTATTGCTATTCCAAAACCCAATAAAGATAGAACTAACCCCAAGAACTTTCGCCCTATCAGCCTTTTGTCAGTGGTGCGTAAATTGTACGAAAAATTGATTCTGTGCAGGCTTCAGTTATGGCTGACTGATAGCAATATTCTTCCTAACTCGCAGTTCGGGTTTTGTAGGAGTAGAGGTACACAGAATTGTATTGCCGCACTACATACAAAGGTGCAAGTAGCATTTGAAAACCAAAATGCTGTGGGGTGTGTATTCTTGGACGTTGCTTCTGCGTACGACACGGTTCTTATAGATGTGTTGTGCTTAAGTTTGAGGGTTTTGGGATTGCCAGGCGGAGTTGTGGCTGCAATTTACAGTCTCATGGAGTGCAGGGAGATGATGGTCGTTAACAATTCTCAGATAGTTGCCAAAAGAGTGGGTCGATTGGGCCTTCCTCAGGGGTCGGTGTTGTCCCCTACCTTGTATAATCTCTATGTCCATGATATTGAGCGCTATGTTCCACGTAACTGCTTCATTCTGCAGTATGCTGATGACGTAGTGATCGGAATTGAAAGTGCGAATGCTGAAGTAATTGGAAGCGAACTGACTGCTGCTTGTAGGAATTTGAATACGTTTTATGACAGTTTAGGACTTAGTGTTTCCAAGGAAAAATCTGAGGTTTTAGTGTTCTCTAAAACGCATCGGGAAGTTGTGGTGCAAGTGGAAATGGATAACACTGTACTACCTCAGACAAACACGTTTAGGTACTTAGGCGTGATTTTTGATCGCAAATGCCTTTTCGCGGCTCATTGTCGTGATGTAGTTGCGCGAAGTTCCTTACGTCTCAATTTCCTTAGAGCTGTTGCTGGCTTGAGTTGGGGTGCACACCCTAAACTTATGCTTATTATTTTTAAAACTGTCGTTCGCCCTATTCTTGAGTACGGTTGCTTTGCATTTGGTGGAATGGCTGCGTCCCATTTGATTAAATTAGAGAGAGTTCAATGGAAGGCGCTACGATGTTGCCTTGGGTTGATGCAAAGCACACACACAATGTCAGTGGAGGTCCTGTCAGGCATCATGCCTCTGCAAATCAGGTTTGATTTGCTCATTGAACGTTTACTTGCGAGAGCAAGGTTCGTTCAGGAGGAGCTTTGGCAGGACATTCGTGTACTTTGTCTTGTTCTTCTGTAGTGTTGCCTGTGTCGGTCGAGATGATTTGTTACTGAAATGTGGTGGTTTTGTGTGTTCTAGAGATATTTGTGCGGTATCTCTCGAACAACGTTCGGTTGTTGCGTTGCGTGCAATTGATTGTTTTGTCCACGTTAATGAAATCAAAGTCTAAGTGATGTCCCTCTTATTTTTGGCCTCGTCGTTATTTGTTCACTCCCTTGTGTTTTTTTTTTTCTGCTAGTGCACTTGGGGTAATGCACTAGCGGGCTAAGTAGCCATTGCGGCAATGCCTCGGTCCGAAATCAGCTCTACGAGCTGAGGACCTGAGGGGTGGAGGTGGGTTAAAAAAAAAAAAAAAAAAAAAAAAAAAGATTTTATACTTGAAAGACAAAATTGGTAATCACTGCCAATTTGACTTTTTCTAACCGTCACAGCAGAATCAAATCTACCAAACTTATCATGATAAATTCTACATTAGGGAATTTTAATTACTACAAGTTCGTCGCGACAAAAGAAAAATTAAAGTCAAATTTTGAGGTTGAAAATTCGTGTCCTCCATATTAAAAAAAAAAAAACAATCATAGCTATAGGGGTTAAGTTAGATTAAGAATAAAAGAAGTAAATCTCCTTCCTAATGCAGAGATCTTCCTGATCGTCCTAAAATGTCTCTTTTGGTGTTCGTTACAGCGAAAGTTTCTGTTTTCTCCCAGAAAATTGAATAACATTTTAAGTCAGAGCTTTCAATTCCACAGTATTTTTTTTTCTTTTTTGAATTCTTTTATACATGTCAACTTTCTCTAAAATAAAGTCTAGTTTTTTAATAAAACCTATACTACCTTTTGGCAAAATATTCTTTACCAAGCTACCAGAGAAAATACGTGATCATTTTTGCCCCAATGTGGGGTAAAATAAACACAATGTTTTTAGAAATAAAAAAAAGTATTAGAAGGTACAGAAAACTGCAAGACTAAGCAAAGTGAATAAGCTGTTATTGCACACAAAACTTTTAAAGCCTCAATTTTTCGCAATAACTCTAAACTGTCCTTTTTCACCCCATTTGACGGTGTTACATAATTTTGCCCTTAAACCCCTTAAAATATCTCTCCTAAATTCTCTGAAATTATGTGACAAAATCGATTTGGGAAATGCACACAAATTTGCCACAACAAAATGATACCTCAAAAGAGACCTACATCTACATCCATATATAGTTCCTGGATGGATGCAATTTTGTATGCGAAGAGTGTCAACGAGAAGTGAGTGGATGATGATCCACAGAAATGGGTGAAAAGATGCGTCGGGAGTTGTGCTCTAATGGTGCCGAAATTGGTTCAAAAGCGGGTATAGTCATTTGAACGCGGGGTTGTGTGCATGCGGAGCATTAAATAACAGAAAACGACCCCATGTAATTTGTCAATCATTGGCATTGTCGAGCGAGTGTACTCAATTGTGGGATATTTTCCCAAAGAGCTCACACAACACCCAACTGGTGAGCACACGAGGGGAAGGAAGATGCACCAAAAAGGCGAACAAACACCCGAAAAAGTCATTTTGCACGCTAAGGCCTGAAATATAATCACATAAGAAAGTCACACACACCGGGCTTTGCTCTCTCTGAACAGAAGCCACGTCAAAAGGTACGACACTCATCGGAATGAAAAGAGATACTCAAAGGGGCCCACCGCAGGAGCGCATCAACTCAACACCACCATCAAAGGAAGACGATGAAAATTGGATGAATGGGATTATCTTGCAGTCACCACTGTGTTCAACGCACTTCTTGTACCTCCTCATCACACACATTTCGGCGTGTTAAGTGATGTGGGAAATTTGAGAAATTGGACCAACAGATTACTTTCAGTTTTTCAGTATTTGAATGAATGGAATGAATGAATAAATTGCAGGAGAGCGCCATATCATCATGTATACATTGGTTCTCATTTGCACGTGGGGTGACGACAACCATTTCGGTACATATAGCAACCCCTTTTTAACCCTGAACTCTTCTGTCACACATTTGACCACCATCCAATTATCTGTATCAATCAATAAGTGGGTGAAAAAGACACCCTTTTGATCCTTTTGCCAATATATGTACATATGAACGTTAATTTGGGGAGGGGGTGGATTGTTGTTTAAAGTAAGGGGTTGAATATGGTAAAAATCTTTTTTTTCTTTTCTTATAAAAAGTTGTTGTAAAATTTTGATAGTTAAAGTTTTTAAATAATTTTATTGTCGTTCTCATCGTTCTCTAAAAGAATAAAAAAAGAATTTGTTGTTCTAGAAAATAATCAGAAGGATCTTTAAGAAGCTCAGGAAAAGAAATTTTCTTTTAGAAAGAAACAATTAAAAGAAAATAAAATGTCAAAATTGTATGAGATTTTTCTCAGAATATCAAAAATCCAATATCTGGACGAATTGTATGAAAAAAGAAAATATTCTTCTCACAATCAACCCTTATTTTGTAATTTTAAGTTCTCAGTTCTAACAACTTGAAGCATGACCTCAACAAAACGCTAAAAAAAGACAATAATGACGTCATTGTTTAAATTTTTGAGCAAACATTTACCAATGTTTTTTGCTGATCCCAGCGGCAAATGGAAAGCTTTTTAGGCTATTTCAGATTCATATATTAAGCTCTCTTAACCCAAAAACACTTGTATGTAAAAGGGAGAAATAAATTATTATTATTATTAAGCTCTCTTAATATTTTAAGAATACGAAAACTTCTACATATGATTTTATATCAAAACATATTGAAATAAATAATAAATTAAAAAAAAAACTATGAAAATCTTTAGGTAAGTCTAAGCATCATGTAAGTTCCCAGCACAAGCTCCATGTTAAATTCACTTAACTATATGGTGATAATAAATAAATTTTATCCAACACACCCACGTAACCCATAAAGTCCATTGAAGGATTAAGCAGATAACTTTATATTCACTGCACTTACAACATTAATCTAAGCCCGAGACAATACTGCACAAAATTAGGCATATAGAAGGAGGGAATTTAGAGAGCTTAAACGTGGGTGTGTTGTAGAAAATATAATTAATGCGGAAAATTAGCAACTCTCAAACAACTTTTCCGGTTCAAAACATTTTGGGTATTCTCATGCATTTCGGGGGAGGAGGGGAGGGCTGACAACCCCCCATACCACTCGCAATAAACCCTCATCCCACAATTTCATACTTTTGGGTGTTCAAATAAATTTCAAGAGAGGCACTTCACAGCCGAAATGGAGGAGGTTTTGGCATTCATGAGAAATCAATAAATCAGACACACATTTTAGGTGTTATTGCCGAATTTACACGCTCGCACTCATCAATTTCCCTTGGTGCGCCCCCTTATCTTCCCTCTCGGAGCGTGTAGTACATATACGTGGGATATTGGGGATGGTTTGAAACACTTTAAAGGAGAAAGAGGATGAGGGACAAATTTTATTGTTTCCCTTTTTTCCCCTTTTAGAGGCCATTCAATTCGTCAAAGCATCCAAAAATCCTCACGATTGTCTTCTCGGTGAATCAATTCATAAATTCCCGCGCGACTAAGAGAATCTTTTTGGTGGATGCGCGATTCAAAAGAATAAAAAAATATGAATTTTATAGAGAGCATAACGTAGCACAGAAGTTCTTGACTGTGAGAGTGCAATAAAAATATGAAACTGAATACATTTTGTCGGGCAATTTGCAATGGGATTGGAATCGTGGATGAAATGTGTGCTGTAGATGGGCAACAACAGCAACAAGAAAAAAGAGAGAGACCGAGAAGTATTGCAAACAGCGTCATAAATTGCCAATTCATTGTAAACGACACTCACCATGTCCGCAGGAGATGACACGGCAGTGCGGGAATGGCACGAGAGGAGACAACAATGTGAAAGAGAGCCAGGGAATAAGGATAATGCGGAGGGTTTACAGGACTATGCGGATGAGTCGTTCGAGATAAAAATCATCTCAGATTTCGGGTCATCAAATCGATACATAAAACCCCCCACGAAATGGGAATTATTTGGGATGAAAATTGACAAAGAATAAATCCTTTTTGAGGAAATCCAATGTTATTGTGGTAGAATGGAGGCAGGTGGTGTCTAGGACATTCATATTTCGCGAATAATCATTTTGCTCACTAATTCTAAAAAAGAAATTAAAACTTATCCATTGGATCTTATATAACAAATTCAGAGATTAAATTCTGAAAGAACGAAGTCTTTTTCCTGCAGACTCAAAGCTTGAGAAACTATTGAGTAATTTATCAAATAAACTTCCAATAAAAGCATCTAATGAAAAAGAAATGTTCTCTAAATTTTGCCCACCAGTGTATTTTGCAATGAAGAAGAATAAATTTTTCAAAATTGGTGTTGAAATCATTTCAAGAATCTCCCTTCATCACAACCACTCAATTAATACATGAAAATATGCCACAAATGCATTCGATATAATTGTCATGATTCCATATATTCATCAATAATGTTAATTGCAATGTGATTTTTCATGTGCGCTCCTTGAATACTTAAAGAAGTTAAAGAACCAACTTCTTTTTTTTTCTTTTCTTCTTTTCGAATTCTCCCTGAGGATCTTCCTTTTATGACTCTCATAGCCCCTTTCAAAAAGAAGAATTTAAGGAGAAAAAATGTCTCACAGAATCTTCTGTGAGCGAGAAGTGAATTTAAGATAAAATTTTATCCGCACATATTTTTCTTAAAAAGCTTTTCCATTTAATTTTTTATGATTTCCAATGATTGTTTTATGATATTAAATTATCATTGGGTGAGTCATTAAAGGCACTCAGAGCCAGGTAATACCTATACTAATAATTTTTTAAAACTCAAAATCTCTCCATTCGTTCAGACTATAAAAAATAACGCCTCTTTGGGGGCAATTTTGATTGATTTTTCACGGATTAACTAAATGATTCTTTATTGGTGCTCAACCACAAAAAAAGTCTCAAAAACTCCTCACACAATCTTCAACACTTCTTGTATATTACTCCTCGTTTAAGCAAAACACAGCTCTCTTCGTATTGGAGAAAAAGAACCGTGAAAATTATCTCACTTTCCACCAAATTTATGCTAATTCCCAATTAAGAAAAATTATATCAAACCCCGCTAAAACTCCCCTTGAAAAATCTTTTTGCATATTGATTTAAATGATTCCCTAAAAAGAACATTGGAGTGAGTGAATTTATAATGGTCTACTTTTCAAGTCAAATATTTCCCCATTTGGTAATTAATTTATGTGTTGGTGTTGCTTGTAAATTGATTCTGAGGGTTGGGGGTGTGATGGGTGATCTGAAAAATAGGGGATAGAATCGAATGGGGGGGTTTATCAATTCTACTGAAAATGTTCAAGTTTCGTATTAGTAGGACCCTTAAAAATATTAACTAAAGTGTAGATTTAGTAATAATAATGTTAGAAATATAGTTTAATCAAGTCTGACCGAAATAAGTTCTCTTGCTGATATTTTGCTTTTAAAAATTGAATTACATAAAAAAAGCGTTGTAAGAAGAAAGAAAAATTTGACATTTCGAGAGCAAAGTCTCCCTTCATCAGGTAAAGAATTGTTGGGAAAATATTTGTCATTCATATAAGAATTAACCAATTAGTACAAACATAGTTAGAACGTATAAATTAGCATGAAAATTTATATTCTCTTTCACATTTAGTTTTACTAAATGTTTTAGTTTTACCCAACGAACACGCAATAAATAAAAAGATCAATTAAAATTTCAAACTGATAAACCCGCGCAATTTGTATCTCTCTGTACCTTTTGGTCCTCCGGGCCAATTTCCGCGTGGCGCGAAAATGTGGACACACTGAGGGAAAATTCATGGAAAATGGGGGGGCATTCATTGTTAATGTTTTCCCAACATACGGTTAGTTAAATCGCGTAACATTTTTGGCTTGCATAGACCATAGAGCGTACTTGAAGCGAGAAATTTAATTGTTACCGCAATTTTTGGGCAAATTCACAGGCAAAACTCTGTCCTCAAAAGTGGGATGGTCTCGTTGCATTCGTCACGTGTGCTCTTCGATGTTGCTGCGCGCATTAAACCATGAGATGTGTGTTTATGTCAATTTTAACACATAAAAGTATTTCACGGCTATTTTGGCACTTTTTAAACATTTGCCTTTTGGCCGGAGGGGAAGAGTCGCGAAGGCAAACTCTCGAGAGGAGGACAATGATGCCCCCAAAAGAAACCATGAAATTCATGTTGTCATATTTTTACCGAGGCATAGGCAAATTGAAAACAATCAATTGCCTCAAGAGGGGTTCGAGGGGCTATATTATGTTCCATCGAGAATATTTATTTATTTTTTCTTTCGATCCTCCTTGTTACGCCGTGACAAATGACAATGTTCCACATTCAATTTTGGGAGCACGTTTAACACTGGCAGAAATGCAAAAAAAAGAGAGAATCTTCCGCCACACACACGAGATTTGTCACCCGTTTCGCCTTTTTTTTCTCTTGTATTTTTTTGGGTGAAAATTGGCAATAACCATTCAGGATGAATGAGGGTGAGTGTTCCGATCAATTGTGAACGATTGGAAGGTTCTTTTTCTGGGGGTGCAGCCACAGGGATGTTTTTTTGCCCCCGTAATTTGTTAAATGTTTGATTTGTATACTGAACAAATCCTCAAACAAATTGGATCATTTTTCTTTAACTCTTATCTTTAAAAGTGATATTTGAAGTGATAATAATTTTTCTTATCTACATCTAAAATGAAGAAATATTTTTAATGGATCTACTAACATGTCCATCACTGTAGTATCAGATGAAATTGACTAAAAATACTTTTTAACAAAAATAAATCGAGACACAGCATTGAGGCATCAACCAATGCACCCAAATGAAGAGAAATGATGAAGAAACTTGTCCATGGAACGCCTTAAAAGGTCGTGGTCTCTCTCAGTTGTTAAATACTCTTATAAAAAAATAAAGAAGCGCCCAAAGAATGAAAATGTCTTGTGCGTAATAATTTAAATAAATATTTTACCAATGTATTGAAACTTTTTTAAAAGTCTAGACTCCCTTCTTGGGAGTTCGATGAACAAAGAAACTCATCATTGTCGCTTATTGAGTAGCAATATGAAAGAAAAAATGACCAATAAGAAATAAAAAGCCATTGTTGGCGGTATAGAATGAAAAATCTCTTGGAGATGAGTTAAAAAACACACAAAAAAAGTCTCTAAAAGACTTTGTTGAGCGATAAGAAATGGGAAATGGTTTAGAGATTATTTGTTTAATTTACCAATTTTCACTTCTTTTCATCCTTCTGTAATCTCTTATTGGGAGTCTCTTTCTCAATTTAGATATAGATGAAAGAAAGAATGTAGAAAAAAATTCTCAACATTGGATCAACAAAGAGATCGCCCAGAGAGAGAAAATAAAATTAAAGGAAAAAAAAACGAAGAAATCGGAGGTTGATCTCAAGATGAAACCGATAGCCAGTAAGGTGCTAAATACACTTGAGTAGTTCTTAGCACGCTTCACCAATAAAATAGAGAAGATTCTTTTTGATCTTTCACACCCCCTCTCGTTCTCTCTCAAAGTCAGTAACATTTTGGGATTTTTATTCATATGTTGGAATGGTTGGGAAAAGGCGGTTCCAACAACCTTTTACAAATACATTGAGAGAGGTAAAATAAGTTGTTTTTTCTTTAAAACAAAAAAAGAATGTACTCACGTCGAAATCCCGGTGTCTCAGGGCTCCTTTCCGGCGAGCAAATTCGATCACGATCACCATCTTCACTCGTATGTCCCTCCAAGGATTCCTCCTTAACCGGAGGCGAAAGTGATGTACACGCAGGACTCGATGAGTCCGTGCGGAAGGATTCCCCACCACTGGGAAACATCATATTCTGCAAATGTAAGAAATTCTTCTTACAAAAAATACACAAAAAAAATTATCAAAACCCCCCACTGTGTGCTCACCTGTTCCAATCCCGTGAGTCCTACGCATTTTGGCGGTGCAAATGCCGATGGTAGGGGGAGATTAGACGGGAAGGGCTTCACAAAGGCCCCACCGCCACCAAAAGGGCTCCCATTGGCGCCACCGGCTGTACTCACGGCCGGATTGAGGGGATGCAGGAAATGTGGGGGGAAACCATGTAGCAAATGAGCCCCATAGCTCCCCAAAGCAAAGTGATGCAAATCCTTTGCGTCTGGAAGCTGCATTGAGAGTTACAACAAAAAAAGTGTTTAAAAAAATCATTTCATGATTATTATATACTGAGGAAAATAGAGAAAATCTTGTCCCTTTTCTTGTTTTTTTTAAACCAAAAAAAAAAGAACTTTAACATACGATCTCACCAAAAAATAAAAACCCGTAAAAACCAACGACGAAGAAAATTTTAAAATTTCAAGAATTCGTAATGAAATATCAAAGATTTCAAGTTCTTGAAATCCTTTCGACCCATTGTTAATTTTAGTGCAGAAAAATGTAAAATGAGTTCTTATTTTCACAAAATCTGAATGAATTCGGTTAGTAGAAGATTTTTAGAATTCTTTGGGCAAAGATTCAAGAATTTTTGTTGAGAATTTAATTATCTATATAATTTTAAAGTTTGGACTTTATAATTTTTTTTTGGACGTATCTACGTTACCTTAAGGTTCTAAAATGTTTGGTTTCGGTAGTAAAACTCTAATGAACGTAGTGAGAACTCGAAAAATTATTTAAAATAAAGCTCTACTAGTAAACCCTAGCCCCCAATCACGTGTGAGCAAACTCCATTTTAAGCCATAAAAGGGGGCGTATATTAGTAGGGGGGATGAATACTACGGTACCCGGAAAAATTCTAAAAATAAAAAAATCCCGTTATCTGACCCTTCAGCAGGTAGAAAATGGGAAAAAATCAGTTTTTCTGTGGGGGCGCTTTAAAGGGGGGTTGGGGCGGAATCCCACATAGCGCTTGCAACTCGTATTGACCCCCTCTACCCCCATACCAAATTTCATCAAGATCGGCCCAGCCGTTTAGGAGGAGTTCATGTGCCACAGACAAACAAACATTTCAGCTTTATATATTAAGATTATGTAGGTATCACAACAATTAATTATAATTTAATCATAAAAATCATAAAAAAACTGAATAATAAAAAATACTTTAATTCATGTTTAAAATCAGAGAAGAAATATTAAAATTTCTTGTTCTTTTCTTCTTGGAAGAAAATTCTTTCATCATTTTTCTCCTAATAGAAAAGAAACTCTAAATGTGAAAAGTCTCTATTTAGGACATTTTTCCCTAATATTTTAATTAAGATGTTTGCTGAACTTTTTGGAACTTTCAGAACTTCAATAATTCTAAGAAAAAGAGTTCACATAATTAGCAATCTTAACTAATGCATAGATTAAAAGAAATTTTTTTTTTAATAAACTCCACAACTTCATAATGGTCGAGAAATTATAAGTTGTCGAACGTTCTAGTTCGAGTTCTAAAACTGCTGATATCTTACATTTTTTCTGGGCGGTTAAAATCATCAAAAAATGGACAAAAAATATTTTGAAAACAAAAATTTCAAATTCCCTAATAAAGAAGCTGTATTATCTCTTTGTGTTGACTGTTGAGTTATCGGAGTTATTTTTAATTTAAAAATTGCAAATCACAAAAATCTATATTTGCGAAATTATTTATTGTGACGCGTCGAGGACTTGGATTTCTCTCTTCCTCAGGCAAAGATAAATTGACTAAAAATTCTCTCTTGGACAGAATAAAAGAAGATTCTCGCCCAAGAAAATTTCATTAAACCATTAACGGGTTAGGAAGATTTTGAAATAATATCGTCGTACTTGAGAATGAAATGGTCGCTGTATCCTCAGTGCTTCCCCAAGTCCCCCAGCTGCCTGAGAGAATACCACGAGGGCTGGTGATGGCAAATGTGCCGATCCGTAGGCTGAATTCTCCATTAGAGTCCACGCAAATGAATTCCCAAAAAAAATCCCTCACAAATCACAACGAACTTTTATCATCGAAAAAAATTAATGTGGTCACAAAATTCGTCACATTTCTTCTTCTCTTCAACAATTTTTTTAGTCTTTCGGCACAAAAATTCTTCTCATCATCTTTTCACATTCACTATTAATCTTTTTTCTTATGCTCTTGGCAGACTTTCAATCACAAAACTCTTCTTCAATGTAAAATTCCTCAATCCCAAAAATAGTTCCTTTTTAATCTCAAAGGAATTTTTCTTCACTTTGTCACATAATTCACGGCTTTCTCGCGATTATCTTTAATCGTTCAAAATGAGGAATTTTTGTAATAAAAATATTTTAAGATTTTGGGAAGGAAGTAAAGAATAAGAATAAATTCTTTTAAGTTGATCCGTAAAACCGTTTGAAAGTTCACGCAAAATCAGTTTTATGTACAATGAAAAATGCACGCAAATCGTAAGGAAGCAGCACAACAGTACTGCCCGAGAGTCACGGATGTACTGACGGGAATCAGTGAACACGGATGGATCGGGCGGAATGGAGGCAAATCAGGGCTGCGATTGAGTTGAATTCCCACCTTTTTTTCGCATCCCACCAAACTCTCATCCAACGAATGGCATGCGCACGTGAGCTCTCCATGTCTTCCATCTCCTTTTGCCTTGTGCCTCAATATGTGCCGAAAGGGGGCCGTCGTGAGTGCATCTGCGAGTAAGCAGCTGAGATCCCGGAATGAGAGCCGCGCGGGGTATGAACTAGCCACGGGTGACTCCTCATGGGGCGGAGTCGGTAAAATAACCATTTTTCCGCGCGCATTTGCTCCACTCAACAACAGAAAAAAAAGAAGTTCAAAAAGGAAAGTTATTATAAACGAACAAACACAGCACAATATTATTGAGTTCAGACCCAGCAATTCATATTGCGCACGGAAGCTCTCTATATTTACCCCAGCAGAGAGTCTGCTGTGGCCATCTCATGCCAGGCGGTTGCTGCTGCTCACACATATGCTATGTTGAAGCTTTTTTCCACGCCCGCTCTTCCGGGAAGTGTCGGTTGCGTACACCGGAAGTTACCAAATGAACTCTTCACCTCGTTGACCCTTTAAATAATCGCCCACCTCCTCCCATACTATGTGCTACCCTATGTGTTGTATGTAGCATGATGAGGAGACTAGCACACTGAATATGTCCAGGAAGCTCTTCTCTAGAACAAGCTCTTCTCCAGAGGTTTAAAATTATTTTTAAAGTTTACAAAATAATAAACGTTAAAAAAACGACAAGAACTCGAATAAACGTTAAAAGGGTTCAAAGTTTAAAAAAAAAAAAGAATCATGTAAAAAATGTCTAAAGTTGAAAAAAAAAGATGTCAACCGTTAGAAAAGAAGCGTCAAAAATATAACTGTTTATAGCATTAAAAATTAACATCACGCGTCAAGACGTAAGAAATCTTTTACTTTAAAATCGTTAAAGTCATAAAAATAATCTTTATTTATAGAAAAAAAAATTTACACAGATTATTATCATTTTTATAATAAAAAAAATACAAACTATTCCACAAAATTGTGAAGAATTTATTAAATATATGATGTGTATAGAATTGGTTAATTTTTTTTTGAATTGAGAGCAAAATTTGTAAATATTTACTAATTTTCCGGAAATATCAAAGAATTTGTGATAAAATAAATTATATCCTAATGATTTTGCTTTGATAAACGCCATAAAAATAGCTTAAATCCATCGAAGGACCTCGAAAATTCACTTGTGCTTTATAAGACAGAAATCGATAAAAACTTTTATTCTGAATACTATATTCTTTTTATTTATTTTTTTATTTTCTGGAGACTTGTAAAATTTTCTAGAGTACCTATAGGGGAGGGCGGGGCTAATAAAGTCCCTTAAGGGTTTGGAAAAAGCCTAAAATATTTTTTTTCCTAGCTAGATAGAACGAAATGATCTGAGAAAGAGTTGTAGGGCGGTAAATTTCCTAAAGAAATGAGCTATACATTTCGTTTTATCTGTTTGGGAAATATGATATTTTGAGCTTTTTCTAAACCCTTAAGTGACTTTTTTAACCCCGCTCTCCCCTAGTTTTTCTTTTAATGTTTGTTGGCAACCTAAGTGCGAATTAAGGAGAAAAATTAAATCTTTCATAACTTTTAGAGTTGAAAAGGATACCCAGACTATGTCTTTACAATCCCTGATCATTTTATGACTACAAAAGGACATCCCAAGGACTCACAGGATCTGGAAAAGCGAAAAACCAAAACTGTTTGAGTTGGTTTTATTTGTTAAAAATGTCTTATTTGAGCTCAAAAGAACTCCCAAAAAATATTTTTAGTTCATTCAGCTCGCTGGATTTGATCGCGGACCTGAAAGGGTTAAAAAAAGAAAAGAAACTGCCAATCAATAAAAAAAAAACTAAATTTATTTTAAATCATCTTTAAATTCAAAGTTAAATTATTCTTAATTTATAACATTTATAATTATAATTTATTTCAAATTAAGGAATGAGGATGAAATAAAATTAGAGTTTTCTTTTTATTCTTATAAAGTAAACAAAAAACAATATTTTTGGCGTAGAAAATAGAGAAAATATTAGGAAAATAGGAAATATCCGAAAAAAAGTAAAGTGAAAATGATTTTTATCTTAACTTTTTTGCTCTATTTTGAGGGATTTTAATAAGAAATACTTGAAATTATTACAGAATTTAATTTTAAATTCATTTTTTTTTAATTTGCGGGAAAAATCGAAAAAAAAAAAGATTTTTTTGAATTGAAAATAGGAAAATCGTCGGCGAAATCAGCTTGAACTGCAACTGTCACACACTCATACGGTATGTACTGATTGAGTGGACGAGTGCGAGCGAGAGGGAGTGAGGGAGGGAGGGGGATGCACTCTGCCCCTGAATTTAGACTACCGTTTTTTGGCTTTTTACACTCTGGGAAGTTTTTGAAATTAAATAAATTTGAATTTTTCATTTTTTTGATGCTAAACGACGCGCCTTCGCTTCCTACGCCCCAAAACCCGCACCCGGACGGAAAATTCGCCCGGAAAATGCGAGAAAATTGCGAAAAACCTTGAATCGTCGACTAAATGAGCTTGTATCGTAACCTGATTACACATATGGTATGTGCTGACGTGCTGACAGATGACAGTGTGCGAGCGAGACGTCACAAAGTTTCGAAATGTTCTTTCTCTTTTTCTCCAAGAAATAAAATTAAATATTTTTGAATTTTCCCCGTTTTTGATGCCAAACGACGCGGAAAAATTCAAGGGCCCCAAAAAACCACACCCGGACGGAAAATTCGCCCGGAAAATGCGAGAAAATTGCAAAAAACTTTCTTCCACCATGAAGTTGGCTCAACTTCGTCACTTTTTCTCCTTTTGAGGTTAGATTTTCTCTTTTTGAGGTTAGGTTATTTAGTGCAAAAATATTTTTTTCATCTTTGGATTTTCGGGAAGTTCCCGATTTTTGGGTATTCCGGGACTTCCTGGCTGTACAGTTGTGCTCCAAGGGGGTGTGGAAGGACGTCTAAAGAATAACTCACGTGTTTTATGGGGTTTATGTGAAGAAAGCATCGTGAAATTGTGATTTCCTCCAAGGCTGGAAAATTTATTTAGATGAAATGATTGAATCTGTGAGATCCCTGTGAATCCCTGGCTTGATTACTTAACGCCACCGTGTTCCTGGTCATCCTTGGCTGTGTCCAAGACCCATCGAGAGGCACTATGCAATACCAGAGGCTGTAGAATAAGAAGAAAACGAATTGTAAAAAAGTTGAGAAAAATGGATGAAGTTGTTTTTCGTGTGGAGCAAAATTTGGAAGCACTCCAGGTGAGGATTTTCTCAGTTCCCTAAAGTAGATTTCATTACCCAATCATTGTGTACATTGGGATAGTTATCAGAGGGATTCATTCACTGTACCATCATGCCTCTTGAGGGGATTATGTAACCTATAACCTCTCTGCTGGGTATCTTCCGGAACTTCCTCAAAACTCATTTTGTGTTTGTTGTGGCTTCCATTGTCTTGCACTCTCTGCTCATCCATAGAGTTTTTGGATCATGTAGCACCAATCTTTTAGGGTGTTGCCTCATAAACTCCGAAGGTGTTCACTAATCAGAGTTTCTTCCACACAAACAAAAACATCCTCCCACCACCCCCTCCGAATCCATTGAGAAGGTACGAATGGGAATGGCAGCTGAGAGTGGAATGAGAATGGTACGACAGGCATCGGATGAGGGAAGAAATATGGCACTGAGGGTAAGAAAATCTGCTTCCTTCTCAAGTTTATCTTCAAATTGATTATTTTCTGCTTCCTTTAGGCCCTTCAGGATCCCTCATTTGACGGTGTCCGGAATTCCTTTCAGAGCATCTGGACAAGTTGTCTTGATTTTCTCAATAGAATACGCTACACTGCCCTTGAGCTGACAGATCCACAAATTTTCTACCAGCAACTTCAACTCTTCTTCCAGGATGAGAGTAAGTTTATGCAAAGTTCTGGAAATTCCAGACGTCCTAACTTTGGTTTCCTTGTTTCTTTGGCAGTTTCCCGGAATAATGCCTTTTTTGTGTGCGTGGGACTCGGTCTGGGAACAGCTGGTGGATTCTTCTTGGGTCTCTGGCTTGCACGGCCATCCCTCTCAGCACCCGTCATGAAGGCCATCGCATGCACTCACACCGGCTACCCAGACACAGTCTCCCTCACAAGGGTATCCGTACCACAAATGTTCTCCACCTCAGACATCCTTATTCGCATCCGTGCTGCATCCTTCCATCGACTGGATGAGAGAATTTCCCACGGATACGGACGTACCCTCCGTCGTATGATCTCCCCACATCCCGAGAGTCCCCTCGTTCTCGGAAGAGCCGCCTCGGGGGTTGTAGAAGCCGTTGGGCAGGATTGCCGTAGTGGCTTGGAGATTGGTGATGAGGTATGGCTGGTGGCGCCATGGTATGCCCCTGGGGTGGCATCAGAGATGGCCATTGTGCCCGAAAGTCGCGTTGGCCGGAAACCCTTCATTACGGGCTTCGAGGGGGCCGCAAGTCTCCCCTATAGTGGCTCCGTAGCCATGGGGGCACTCAAGCAGGCCGAATTGGGGGAAGACACGTGCGCCGGGAAGCGAATCCTTGTCCAGGATGGGTGCTCACCCGTTGGATGTGTTCTCACGCAATTAACGAAAAAATGGGGCGCTACTGTGACTGCAACGTGCTACGTGCGTTCTGTTCCTGTGATCCGGGCACTCGGTAAGTTGAGCCATCCCAAGGAAAATTCATTTTTATCGCTCATTGGTTGAGGTATTGGCATATTTTTTTTTTGCATTTCTTTGAACAGAAAAGGAGTTTTTTCACATTTTTACGGCTTACAGTCTAACTGTAGGAACTATTGTGAAAATTCAGGGAAAATATTTACGACAAAATATACAAAAAAAAACTATGGGGTTGATTCTGATAAAAATCTTTTATTTTCTTTTCTAATAAACTTAAAAAATGTTGTAAGATTTTGACAGTTAATGTTTTTAAATCTTCCTATTTTTGTTCTATGAAAGAAAAAAGAAGAATTTTTCGTTCCAGAAAATAGTTAGAAAGATCTTTAAAGAGCCCTGAAAAAGTAATTTTCATTAAAAAGTCGATTAAAGAAAGAAATAAAATGTCAAAATCTTAAGATATTTTTCTCAGAATACCAAAAATCTTGTAATTGACAAATTAAGAAAAGATTTTTTATCAGAATCTACTCCAATGTCCTAAATTTTTTTTTATTAAAAAAATTGTTTTCCTTTGTTTTTTTTCCTTTGAATATGACAACATAAAAATGAATAAACTCCTTTTATTTCTCAAAGAAATTATTGAGAATTTTTTTATGCCAAATACTTGTCTAAATGAGCAATCAAAAAAAGAAAGAAAATATAAGAAAACTTACCAATTGGATGATTTTTTCTTCATGTCTTTTCCCGGAAATTAAATCAAGAGGAACAAGGTGGATTTTTTTTGCAACACAATAAGGATTTGTTCTTGATTACTAAAATTCCCTAAAATTGTTTTTTTTTATGCAGGAGCTGACGATGTGATCACCTTGCGTGGAGAAAGCCCTTCAGATGGACTCTTCCTATCGACGGATTCGAGTCTTGTGGAGAAATTCAACTTGAGTCATGCCCTGGCCACGCGTGAGGTCATCTTCGATGTGATTTTCTTCACCACACCCGTTACATACGACAAGAATTTCCTGTACAAATATCTCACATCCGGTGGGAGGATAATTGACACGTACGAGGTGCCCCTCATGACGGATGATTTTGGCTTCCTGGGACGTATGGCTCTGTCGTGGTTTGTCACCTTACGACGTCTCGTTGGTTGGGTGCTGCGAAGTCCTCCGGATTGGGGTGGACCCCATTTGTGCCATTTGACCCTTGACCAATTGGCGGGGTATGTAAATGAGGGTCTCCTGCAGACTGTTGTTGATCAAGTATTCACCCCGGAAGATGCTCAACGGGCCATTGAGCATATTTGCAGTGAAAAAGCCATTGGGAGTACCATTGTTACGTTCCGGGATGGCAAATAAGAGAAAAGATAGGATGAAAAAAATTCTCGAAAAATTGTTCAAAATAAAAAGTCAATGCTGTACAGAAGAAAAGAAGCAATTTCTTCACTTTTTTTATGCGAATAATTCATCCTCTTCTGTTATTATAAAAGGAATCTTGTGTGTGTGCCAAAGTTACTTCTTCTTTGGCTCCTCTTCATCTTCTTCGCCACTCTTGCCATCTTCATTGTCATTCTCGCGATCTTCACCCTCAAATTGAATACCTTCCTCATCACCCTCTTCGTCGTCGCCGGCAATTTCGGCATTTTCCTGCTCAGCACGCTCCAGGCGTCGCGCCAAGTCAGCCTCGTCAATTGCCGTAACAACCTTCGGGGGCATTTGGACGTTAAAGACACCCCCGAGCGATGTAATTGTCTCATTAATCTTCTCAATTGCCACTTCGAGTGCTTTCAGCCCGTCTGCCTTCTCTGGTGTTGACGTTGTCATCACTGTAACAGGAAGTTTAAACCGTAAGGACTTTCTACACGGAAAGGTGGAAGAAAAGACAAACTCACCATAGAGTGGGGGAGCAATGAGATTAATCTTAATGGGCAGTTCCTCCGTGGATAGTTCCAAGCCAGACCGCAGGGCTTCCTTGACAGCATCAATACCTTCATACCCATAGCATGCACACTCAATGTCAGCTCGAATCTTCACAGGTTGCGACGTGAGCTTCCGCTTAATGTTATCCAGGAGGACATCGAGTGTTGCCTCCTCCAGTCCGCATTCAGCGAGAATTGATGGATCCACAACGGCTTGTTTGAAGATATCAAATGCATGCGCTTTACTCTTGTACTTCTCCTCAAAATGCCACGCTGTCTTCTGGTACAAATCCTCCAGTTGATCATCCGTCTCAAATTTGAGAATATCCGCAACATGGCGCAGAATTGAATTAACTGCCTTGGCCTTTGAGAAGCGCTCCGTGCATTTTTCCACATCCTCAACGGAGACACGACGCTTCGACAGGTCAATGTAGCCCTTGTCCTTGTCAACCCTAATCACCACAGCGGGTTCCGTCTTACCCACACGGATCAATTTATTGATAGACCTGATGCGCCGTCGGGAGAGTTCTGATAGCAAAATCATCCCTTCGATGTTGTTGTACTCCAGGAGGTACACATATGCTCCCATCTCGGCAATGGAACGTACATTAACCATCACGACATCCTCCACCTGTGGACGAATTGATATGGGATCAATTATTCTTCTAGGTAAGACAACACCATAACTTGAGACAAGGATTGACATTTTTGCGCCCTTCTTGTGGATTCAATGCAATTAATTCTTTCTTTTGATGGTTGACCAGACCATCCTCAATCTTAGCCACAAGTTGATTTTTCTCACAACAATTAATACAAGAAATCACAGAGTTATGAAAATCTGATGCAAGAAGTTCCGGGAAGGCGTCCGGAACATATGCCAACATGAAATCTTTTGCTTCTAAACACATTTAACGCCCTCATTCGAAGCTTTAATAGTGTTTAATGTGGTTAAGGGGTTTTATTTAACTCACCTCTGGGTATTTATCTTTGTAGAATCGACACGAAAGCGGCATTTTTGTGATTTTTCAATTTCCTGCAAAATTGAGAATGAGACCGACATTAATTTTGAGGTTAGAATCTTGAATATTCTGTTCAACTTAAAATTCATGGAAAATTCCATATTTTTCCAGGGAAATTAATGCAATTCGTAAAGAGAAGGATTTTCCGGGACATTTGGATGGGGAAAATTACCTTTTTCTATACAATTTCACCTAAAAAAAGACACAAAATGTTGAGGAGGAAACTCAAAACATCCACGAGTGCACGAGAAATGACATTTCACACACGCACACACACACACACTCAGAGCAACGAAAAATTCTTTAGACGACTTAGCCGAATTGTAAAGTGGGACTATTTCCTTGGAATATCGCGGGACATACAGTGAGACGTTTATTGTGATTGTCCTGGATTTTTTCGTTGGCTAATTTTTGAATTCCCAGATTAACCCTTTCGCGTTTTTTGGGTCGTTTTATTTTCTTATTTTTTTTATAAATCCAATTGTTTTTCTAGTTAAAAATAATCATGAACGCACAGAAGAAGCCGAAGAAGAAGTTAGACGCGAAAGGGTTAAAATAATATTTTCCAAAGCTTTCGACGATGTGGAAAACGAAGGGGTTGTGTTTAAAAATTTAAAAATTAATGAAATCCAAGGGGATGCCCAACCCCGAGAAATCAGTACTTTTAGTGAGGCAGCAGGTTCTTCCGATCAAAATATGCGATCAATTTGCACAATTCCACTTGCAATCGAAAGTACATTTAATTAGCTCTCGGTTGATCCCTTCTCATCATCGAAATAACATTATTAATATAAAAAAAGTTAAAGTGTTTCTCGGGAATCGGTCGAGATTGGGCGAGATTCGAGAATTCCTCATACATTTTGTTCAACAAAAAGTGACTTTTCTTCACTGAAAATGAGGTTAAACCATCCCCTTGATGAAATCTTAACAGCCCGCCAAAGTTCGACATAAAAAAGGACGCGCTAACCGCAGGAAGATTGAGTTTCAGATTCGGAATGTAGCGAATGTAGCGTAAGTTTTTTTTTGAGAGATAAAGATAGTAAAACTTGTAAAACTTAAGGAACGTACATAACTTTTAAAATTACTAAAAATAATGTATTTAGAATACTTTGAATTCTATTGTAAAAAAAAATATAAAAAAGCTTTATTTTCCTTTTTTTTATATTATTTAAATAAGTTTTTTATAATGATTATTACATCGAATTTCACCTTAATGTTTAATGAATCCCCGGATTTTTTTTTAAAGTTGCTGCACAAATACTACATAACCGAAAATTTACGTTGATTACCTTTATCCCGATCAGCAGAATTAAGAATTTGAGCGGTACAATGAGCAATTTGTGCGAAATTGTATTCGATAAAATCATCTGCTATTCTGTTTAGCAATTCTGCTGTATTTGAAATTTTCTTCATGATTTCGCAGCCATTTCATGCCAAACAATTTTCTGCGACATATTTCTCCTCTGAGAGGAATCGCGGAGATTCCATCATGAACTATGCACGACTCTATTTGCTCTACAGCCTCCACCATTACTTCCGATTTATTACTAGCGTTCCTATAGCGCTCATTTCGTTAATTCTTTCCTCTTTATCAGTGATGTTCACCCACAAAAAAGTTTTCTTTTAGAGAAATTAGGAAAAAAAACATTCGTTTTCAACAAAACCTTCCTCTAAGACCACACAAATATATAGCAAAGAAAAGTTGGAAATGAGAAAGCTCATGATGCTTGTTGCACTCTATGAAATCAAATGCAGAAGAGTTCTGCGGAGTAATCTTTTTCATTCTTTTTTGTGTACATTTTTATGTACTTTCTGCAAATTCTATCCACCCCTCACCTCACACAGCACAACTTTTTATCTTCCCACAAAAATATTTTCAACACTGAATTCAGCCTCTTTTCGCATTGCATTTTCAGTTGGTACATCCCGCGCAATATGTTCTTTCTGCAGAATTTCTACCAAATTCAGGATATGTGCAATCGCACTTAGTCCTGGCATCTGGCATGTGATATGCAACTCTATGCCATTTTCATGGTAATCCTTCCACTATAAGCCAAATATGTATCTCCAATGTGGCCTCATCGTGTTTGCTTCTCGTCACAATTGGCGGCATTTGTGGTGTGTTGCTGACATTCTTCCTCATGCACAGCACAGCATCCAACCACGGAATTTCAACTCTTGTGAAATGGAAAAATATGCAATTTGTATCCCATTGCGCTTTATAATGCTGAATCTCATCATTTCTTTGATCTCGTTGAAGGATCTTTTTCCCCCTTTTTTTTACCATAGTAATCAGGAGACACAAAAGATGGAACAAAAATTGGAAGGAAAATATTTTCATCTTGTTCTTTATCGTGATTCCCTGAAGAAAAAATAAAATAAAAGACATTTCTTGATTTGTTTTAAATTGTAAATGTTTATATATCATTCCTTATTGATTTTATTTCACATTTTTTTTGCAATTTTTCCCCAAACGGAAAATTTCACTTCTTGTTTTTTTTCTTTGCAAAAATTCGTGCACTAAAAGTCATCATTACCACAAAATGTATGTGAATTCCTCCAAATAGAGGGTACATTAAGTAAATATGTATATAAGTAATAAAATTTACTTCAATGGGAAGAATTTATTGAAAAAAAAATTATCTTCTCTAAAAGATGAATTTAGTGCAAGTTATTTCCAAATTTTCTTTTTAAAAAGTTTTTTTTTTGGAAATGTTTTTTAATATGAGATTAATTACATGATTTTTCAGTACTTGGTTTTTCAATTTCTTTTTTTTCATATTTTACATTTTATATTTTTTTAGTGAAAACTTCAACACAAATACATTTTTTCATATTTTCCATTTTTTTCTCTCTATTAACAGCTTTTACCCTAATTATGTTCCGTTTTCCGAACGATGCTAACTTAGCACAAACCTTCAGTGACTAAAATTGAGATTTTTTTCTTTCATTTAATTTAATATTTAGACCATACATAATTTTTCTTTATCTTCTACTATAAATTTTTTTTTCTATCATAAATAAATATTTACATTGCATAATAATGCGTAATATATTATGAGAAAAAATTTTACGCATAGGAAAATATTGGAAAAATATAATAAATATTATTAATTTACCGATTTTTTAAAACAACAAAAAAAAAAACAAAACAAATTGCAATTGATTATTTTCCTCATTTTTCCATCATTTTATATTTTATTACATTTTTTTCATTATAATAAATAGTGTATATCCATTTACTTTTCCGTTTAGTATTAGTAATACTTTTTTTTTTTGGTTTTTCATTCATCCCAAACACACTGGGGCTTCATATAACGCAGAGTATTCCTTCATCCTCACTTTTTTCCATTAGTTCTGTCCATTTAAGTAATGATTTAATATCAATTGAGTATCCATTGATATATGCCCTAAATAAGACATTCATTAATATTTTATGTTGGTAAATCATTTAATTTCATTTTTGTTTTTGTTTTTAATGATTAAGACATTATTACTTGGGGGATACCATTTATGTATTCTTTTTTTTATCTACGGGATCTCTGTGTCTATATAGGATACATTCGATGTATTTCTTTGCTGACTAAAATGCTGACGATGCAATTTTTTTTTAATTTGAGTATAAATATTTTGAAAAATCTACTTTGATAATTTTTTAAAAAGTTTTCTCTTCTCAAAAAAGGTACCTAAATGAAAGTTAGTTAACACATGAAAGACATACCTATTAAATATTCTCAAAAACTTGTTTTTGAGAATTTAAAATTTTCTTGAATTTACAGATCTTATTATTTATTTTTTAAATGCATTATTAGTTAAATAAGTTTTCTAGGGCTCTTCATATATTCACAAAAAAAGTTAAAAACATTTTGCAAAAAAAAAAATGCAATTATGTGTTATACTGAAAACACAAAAAAGTGCGCTTTAAACACTTTTTAAGCGCACATAACATTTTTTAGTGTAAAATAATTTTCATTTAAAGGTATCTTTTTTAAGCAATCTTATTGATTTTCTTTTGTAAAGGATTTTAATGAAAATGCAGGAGATAAGATGAAAAAAATTGAATTTTCTCTTTCTAAATGTTGATTTTGTAAATTGTTTTTGAGGATGTATATATTTTTGCTTTTTCTTTTTTTTTTGTATATTGTATTATATAATAAATATTACTGCAAAAATATTAATAAAAAAGATTGGCACAAACTGGTGGTGGAGCTAATCAACTATCAATCAACTACTGCAACTATCTTCTCTCTGTTCTATTCTTATCTCAATCTCATTTTTTTGTTTTCTTGTTATTAATACCGTGTCCTAAACCATGTATAATTTAGCATTAAACCATCACTCTTTTTTTTCACCACAAATCGCAATGTCTTCAATGTATTATTATTTATTTTAATCTCGTGTGATTAGTGAGCAAAATGTGACATTAATTAGATGTGTGTTCTATAATATTGATTAAATTCCCTAGATTTGCATACTTTTCTTAATTATTACATTTAGTTTATTCCTCTTTTCTTTTTCTTAAAACGTTGATACATTGTGAATTGTGTGTGGGATTCTTTTTCATACGACGAGGAGACATCTTTTTAGTCAAATGTGAGATTATTTGGTTATAAAATGTTTATTTTTGCATAATATTTTGGGTTTCTTTTGTTGATAAGTCTGCTTTTATTGGACACGAAGATTTTTAATGGATTGACGTGCGTGAAGAGATTAATTTAAAATGATATATCTCAGAGATGTACAAATGAACAAGAGAAGCTATTTGTAATATATAAAAAAATTGTAAAAGGTTAAAATTTGTTTGTTTTAAAATTTAAATTAATTACACTACGCGCAAAAAGTTTCCAGGTATAAGCCAAAATTATGATTTTTCTAAACAATTATTACTCCTGCTGTGTTCAACCAATTTTTTAAAATCTGCCAGTAATTGAGTTTTCGTTGGATTTTTTAAGTTGCTAAACCACAGCAGAAGAAATAATTTTTGCTCTCCAGAAACTTTTTACGGGTAGCAAATATTTGAAATGGATTTAGGGGAAAATGAGGCTCAGAAAGTTAAACAACACAATAATGAAGATCATTCTGCAAAAGAAATTTTCCTGTAACTTCTTAGACTCCTTCGGTATATAAGAGTTTCTGATTTTTTTTCCTAAACCTTTGTTTGACTTTTTTTTTTTACCTCAGATCTCCCCTAATAATCGTTTAGTATCAAATCTATATTTAAATATGAAAAAAAATTTACCCTTCATAGAGCTTTAGTTTATCAATCACAAAGGGATCCTTCACTCATCTCTTTGAGACTTTAAATTAAGTTTAAAAAAAAAACTAGTTTAACTCTGCCC
Organism: Lutzomyia longipalpis; assembly: GCF_024334085.1. NCBI lineage: Eukaryota > Metazoa > Arthropoda > Insecta > Diptera > Psychodidae > Lutzomyia > Lutzomyia longipalpis. The sequence continues at coordinate 13,181,111 of NC_074710.1, forward strand.
CTAATGCCTCTAACTTTTCATTTTTATTGAGTCCTAAAATCCCTAGAAAAACTAAAGGTCAGCTAAAGGGTAATAAATATACATTGAGTACATCCCTGAGAGAATTTTTCGTAAGAATTGGGATATTCTTAAAGAAAAAGAAAAACTTACAGCGTACCATCGATATCAGTTTCGCTCCACCTCTTCCCGTTTTGCTATAGAATTTCTGTCTCATAGACTTTACTGGTGGTCGTTCCGGTGTGGGCACCATTATTGGTGACCCTTGCACCACCATGAGCCTCCACGAGGGTATCACTGTGGAGATTTTTCATGGAACCCGTAATTGCCATATTGAGTCCCATCTTCTGTGGCAAATTCGATTCACTGCCCGTCTTCTTGAGTTGCGCCTCAGTATTGGCATTCGGTGGCAGTGCTATGCTATTCTTACTCATTTGCTGCAATCGCGCGTACTGTTCCTGCAGCAGTTTTTGCTTCTTCAGCAACTCCTGATGTCGTAGCTCAAGCACCATTTGACGCTGCATCTGATCCTGCGAATTGACTGAATCGTTGCTACTTGCGGAATTTGTATCCAACTGCGGGGGTTCGCAATTGTCCACGGATGCTGAACGAATTGGTAGATTGGGGCTCGTTGGACTGGCCAGGGGACTCCGTGAACTTGTCCGTGGTGGCGGTGGTGGTGGTATACGTTTGGCGCTCACCTTTTGGAGTAGTTCGGCATTCCGCTCTGGTACAGGGGGCTTCCCAACGGGCCTCGGCTGTGGGGGACTTGTGTCCGTATCTGAGCCGCTTGGGTAGGAGTGTAGACGCCTCAGACCTACATTTGTAGCAGCTGGATCAGAAGGATAGAGACTAGATTGAGAAAGTTGGGTAGTTACGGTGTTTTGGAGGGTTTGGGAGCTGTCGTCTGAGGTGGAGTCATCTGGACGAATCTATGAGGGTGAGATTTTTTTTATTTTTTTGAATGAATTTAATTTTTCTTTTTGATTTTCGTTTACCTCCGAATTGGCGCCTGGTGGCTTAGCGAATGTCTGCAATTCATCTAACAGGGCATCGAGTGCGTTTTCGGGTGCGACTCCCCCGCTGATAGAGACTGTCCCCAACCTGGGACTTGGGATTGGCTGTAAGCATCGAAAAAAGAAATTCGAAAATAAATTAATATCTATTAACATAAATTTATTTAGCACAGAAGTACATTGATTTCTTTCTCTGTTTAACATATTTTTTAAACTTTTGATACAAGTTAGGATATAAGAAATAAGTAAAAGTTTTTTGGTAATTTAAATAGATATGAAAAGAAATTAATCAAGAAGTAAATCTTGAAAAAGTGTGGAGGATAAAAAACATCTCTTTAGCATTAAAAATCAAGATTTTATGATATGAACGAGTTTTAGGAATTGGCATTCAAAACTTGTATCATAAGTTTTCTTCATCAAACGTATATTTCAGAAGGTAAGTAGATAAATAGAGAAAGTCAAAGAAAAAGAGAATAAAAACATCTTTTTTGGTTGAATTTTATCACCCCCTCCTTTTTTGTGTTTGTCAAACATTTCCATTTGCATTGTCTAGACAAGAACGTATAAGACAGGATAAAGTGAAGCGTACAAGAAATAACGTCTTGTTCGTCTGTTTTAACGCTCCATTGAATTTTCACGTTAGCACATTACCCGTGAGGAGATAGACCATCATTCGCAACCATTAATCGCATCTTCTTTTCACGCTGCGACTACCTTATACACAGCTCTATTGTGAATATAAAATAGGTACTAAATTGCCCTTTAAACTTTTCCAAGAATCTGCATTTTCATTATACAACAGAGTTAATTTAAATTTTGGAGGAAAATAAAACAAAAAAAATTGTGTGAGATAAAAGGATTCTTGGAATTGGATTTAAATTGCAATTTAACAGCATTCAATAAAGTAAAATTTATATGCAATATAAATTGTCTTTGAGCATCTAAAAAAAACGTGCTTTCTAGCGCTCTTTATGCATTCACAAAGCAGACTATAAATTTATTGTAATTTTATAGAATGAAGTAAAGGAATTTATTCCATGTAATTTATGCAAAATTATCTCATTGTAGAATGCATGAGGAAAGAATGAAAAATTAAGCAAAATATTTATTAAGGGGGGCTAAGAAAGACCATCGAGTGTATAGAAAAAAGCTCAGATATTTTTCAAAGAAACAGTGCAGGTCTGAGAAAAAGTTGTAGAGCTGGAAAGTTTTGCTTTATCTCGTAGAAAAATTTAATAATTGGAGCTTTTTCTTTAAATTGTTCTTCTGGCAATTTCTCAGTTAGTATTATAAAATTTAAATATGTGATATGTGTGGAATTTACTTAACACAATGAGGTAATTTTTCAAAAATCAAAAAATGAATAAACTCCTTTCTTAAACAAAATTTAAAATTGATTAAAATAAATGAAATAGGTATTTCTCTCGCTGTAGTTCATTAATTTTTTTTTAAATACATTTTAATATTTTAGAGAATTTAGAAAAAAAAAGTTTCCATCAATTTTAAATTTCATTTTCAATATAATTTTAAATGTTTTTAGACAGTTTAAAAAATTTCATTTATTTTCTTCAATAAATTCATGCAGTTTTCTTTTTTTTTTACAGAAAGGACACTGTGCATAAAAATGTTTTTTTGCTCTAAACATTTTTTGCATAGTTTCCTTTTTATTCTATCGATAGTTTAAAATTACATAAAAATTCTCATATCAAGATTGATTATTTTACATGTGAATGAGTGAAAGAAATGTGAGGAAGAAAACTATAATTTTAACTTAAAGAAAAAGAAACACTAAATGGTGAAAAATTGTGATATAAAAGCGTTCCAATTTGTTGAAAAAAAGGGGTGTTTTAGAAAGAAAGTTCTTAGAAAAATTACAAAGCACAAATTCTCCCATATAGTAAGGTTTAATTTGATTAGTTATAGTATAAAAATGTTTCAACTTGGAATAATAAATGCTTAAATTTTATAATAGAAATATGTTTAAACTACATTTTTTAAAAATAATTAAAAAAATATAATTCAAATAAATATTATATAGTATTCAAATAAAATATATATTTACAATATATATCTACAACAATAATATTATAGAAATTTCAAAAGATATTTTATGCGAACTCTTCATAAGAATATTATTACAAAAAATATATTAAAAAAAATTATAAGAACATTAGCAAAGAAAATAATAATAATAGGAAATCAAATAAAATTAATTATCATTCAAAATACATTTAATATGTTTATAATATGGAATTTTAAGAATTCATAATAAAATTCTTAATTATATTCTTTATTTATTATTTAAAACTAAATATAGGTAATAAATGTAACAGTATAATCTCTTCGAGTTTCATTTCCAATGTACCTTACTATAAGGGGATTAATGTGACTCCTTTTTTTTTTGATCAGATAGAGAAAGGGGGCAATTTTTCATTACAAATCATACAGTACAAGAAACGAAAATTAATTCATTTTTGTTGCTAAAGAAGAAGAATAAATAATGAATATTTAAAAAAATGATATTTTTAATTTATTTTTCTTTTTTTTTTCATTTCACTTTTTGCTGTTCTCAAAATTAAATTCAAAAATATTTTAGAGTGATAAAAATTTTTGAAAGAAAAATAAATAACGTTCAGACTCTGTATAAAAAATTTAATTGATTATTAGTTATATTTTGTATATAAACCATTCCACATCGACATTAAACGCTTTTCCTATGTAATTTCCATAAAATATTATGTAATTTAATAGAAAAATTCGTGACAATTAGATAATTTTAAAGAAACATTCAATAGAAAAATTAATTAAAAAGAAAAAAATACAATAAAATAAAAATAAATAAATAGTGTTTCTTGTTAAAATTATATACATATATTGCGGAAAATTTGATAATGGAGAAGGTGAAGTAAATTTGCACAAAAATAAATACAAATAATATATTATTTAGCAAAAAAAAATTTTTTAAAGGATTATTTTTTCTAAACATAAAATAAATTGTATTGTGAACACTGGGAAAATTGTTTAATGTTTGTGTATTTGTGTAAAAATAGTAAAAAAAAAATGAAGAATAAAAAATGTAAACATAAAGAAAGTCTATAGATATCCGAATGATTTGAACGATAAATTTTTAAAATATATTTTATGAGAATTTACTCATTGATCGCCTCTTTGAAGTTAGAACTCCATCGCCAGTTGAACTATTCATTTTGCATGTAAACAGAAAAGATTGTAAGAAGTTTTAATGTCACACTTTGTTGCAAAAAACGGAAATCCGATAATTTTGTTTTTTTTTTATTGAAAAAGCCAATTTTTAATTGTCAAACTTGTGGAGGGTTTTTTTTCTGCAGAGTATTTTTCATGATGAAAAAAATTTTTAGTATCTATTCTTCTTTGTTATGTAAGTATTTTTTTTTTAAAAGAAAGTAGTTCTTGTTCATTTTGTATTAAATTTAATTAAAAATTTATTATATAGATGTTTTATATACAGAGATATTTATGGAAAATATTTTTTTCTTAATAATTTCCCTTTTTTAAATGTTTATTTTTAGCTTATGGGTCAACATCAAACATTAATTTATATATTTTTTTAATATAATAAAAAAAATATGAAACGTAAATTAAATAAAAAAAAAACAACTGAACGTGGGGTGGAGGAACACAACTTGCAGGATGAATATTGAATTAACTTACTATGTGATGTTGTTTGTTGTGGGAGGGAAATTGAAAGCTATTTTAAATTGATTTTTTTTAAAATAAATAAATCTATGTTTACATTTTTAAAGTTATTTATTTTCTAAAAGCTTTCAATATTAGGTTTTGCGGGTTTGCTTCGTGCTTTTACTTTTTTTTTAGAGACTACCTATTAAAATTCTCATGATCCAAAGAAAAATTAAAAGTTTTCGCTGGATGGTTGAAAACCCAATTCTATTTTAGTACCAGATGGAACTCTTTTGCAATATAATAGTGTTATTAAACCTTTACAGAATTTCACAAAATTTGAAATAAAATAGACCCCATAGACCCTAACTTTTCCAATAATTCTCTTACTGATAAAATAAATATAAATAAATCCATTTAAATCATTCTATAGTTTGGGAAAATCATTTTGGATATTTTAGAGAAAAATAGTTAAGCTTTTAAAAATTTAATTAGGTACATAACTATCATTCAATGCTTTCTAAAATGGAGAACTGTAAAATATTTTCATTATCGGGACTAGCTCTAGCTCAAAGCTTGTACCATATATACATATGTACTGCTCTTAAATTCTATTCATAGAATTTCATTTATGATTTTTTTTTAAATCTTTTGGATCATGTGATTTTGGTAGCATACTTATTAATGCGTGAAAAACATAATGAAAGTTGGTGTATTTTTGTAATGAAAAATAAATGATAAAATGGTTTTTCATATCCACAAAGTCACCCTAAAAGATCATTGGAAATGTACTTAAGAGTTTATGAAGATCACCATAACTATTTTAGTTAGGTAGGTATACAAAATTATTAAAATATTTTCAGGAAATTTAGACAATTTTTCATTTCTATCGTAGATTTAAAATACCAATTAAAAAAAATACGAACTAATATACAGATAAATTTGTAACACAAACAGTGATGAAGAGCTAAGAATATCTTTATGATTTTCTTTTAAATGATTTGTCTTTGTATTGTGAATGATGGTTGTATGGCAAAGAAAAAAGAAATTTTTATAAAGAAAATCTTTTACGATAAACAATGAATTGATGATTAATGTAGATGAATTCTGTTAAATAAAAAAATCATGCAGAGGGAATACGATCACACAAACAAATTAATTTTTGTTTTAATCACAGAATTTTCAAAAATTTTCAGTCATTGACGTCCAAATTTATAATTAAAAAAACCTATTTTTTACAATAATTCAATTTCATCTTAATTTTGAATGTCAATGACAATGAAAAAGCAATAAGAAAGGAATTTCAAAACTATGTTTTTTTTATTCTGGAAAATTTTGTAATACGAAACATAACATAACGCTCAACGAAATAACGATTATTAATTTTTAAATGCCAATACAAACATTTCTTTATATTTTCTCAATTTCTAAATAAAAAAGAATCAACGGAACAATTTTAAATTGATATTATCCGATATATATGGATAAGAAAAAGTTAACACGATTTGATAAATGTCGCACATTCTGAATAATAATACATTATGAAAAAATAATGATTACGAAAGCTACCTTATTCGTCGTCTGCACTTCAGTTGTTCGTGTTGTCTCTGGTGTATCCTGCTGGGGTTCAACACAAGTTCTTTGCTCCTGAACACTTGCCAACCTGAAATATCAAGAAAAACAGAAAAAAGTTAAAAATACTTTTCATATTTGAAAAAAAAAAAATAGAAAATTGATACGTTTTAACTCTTATGTTAGAAAATTTATTTGATGTGAAATAAGGAAACCTTTTTAGGGTAACGAGTGTTCCAGTGAGTTTCTTGCATCTCCTCAGTGCTGATTCGAGACGTTCTGGCTCCTCCTTGAGGAATTTCTCTTCACGCACCACTTTCTCCATTTCACTTGCCAATATATTCCGCAAACCATTCTGCAAACTTGGAAATCGCATCTTCAATTCCGCAACAGTTTTGCTGCAAAATTGCCGAACAAAGTTGCGATGAATATTGAGTATCAATCATATTCAAAATTAATAGTTATATTTTTCATAGATTGGAATATCAATATACGATTATTTATTGTTGCAAATCTTTCTGTTCGACATTCATTCTGCAATTTTTCATTAAATGTCTTATATATGTCATAAATTGAATTATTTCTGAAACATTTTGTACGTGTAGGGGAGACCGGGGTAAAAATAGTCATTTTGGAATTTTCAAATGCCAATTTCTCCCAAAATATAAATCGGAAAAATCGGAAAAAATTAGGGTGCAAAGCCTTACCAACCTATAATTTTTGACAGTAATTTGGAGGTTATCCGATCAGTACTTTAGGAGTTAAAAATAAAAAAAGTTTTTTGGCCCATTTCCCAAACTTTTGCGTATTGAGAAAAACGCGTTTTCCGAAGTTTTCCTTCAGCAATTTTCCAATCTGATAATTTTTCTCACTAGCTGGATTAGTGCAGAAAATGTTGCCAAGGTGTATTCTTCAATAACTTTTAATGATTTTTCTCTACAATTTTTTGAATCAAAACATACCCCTTGGGGCAGATCTAGTCATCCCATGTAAATCATATGGGAGATCGAAATTTTTGGCATATTTTCTATTCATTTGATGCAAAATGGCGTGTTTGAGAAAATCGCAAAATTCTCTGTTTTAGTGCGTATAAAAGTGAAATTCCTTGTCGCGGATCAAAAGGTGAGAAGTTTAGCTATCAACTACTATCAATCTCTCAGGTGGAAAATCATTGGAAATGTCGGAAAATTCGACCGACTTTATTTAGCCAACTGGTGACTATATTTACCCGCCGCGTTTAAAAATAGTCAGAAGCGGAAGGGTTTGGGAAAAGCTCGAAAACTCATATTTCCCGTGGAGATAGAGAAAAGTGGACTGAGACAAAGTTGTAGGCCAGGAAATTTCCTATAAGAATGACCTATCGAGGAAATTTTCTTGCCCTTGGGGAATCCTGCAAATAAGGATTTATGCAAATTGACTATTTTTACCCCGGTCTCCCCTACTATATATTGTATTTTGTTTATAAATTGAATAGATAGAATAGTTAAAATGATTTCAATGCATATAGACAGCATATTATTATGTGGTATAAGAAAATTTATGATTGTAAATCAATATTTCAGTTTTATGTTGCCACGGTACTTTTAAATCAAATCAACCCTTATATTCCCCCCCCCCCCCCCTCACCGCCTTTCTGCAGTTGCACTATTCTATTGTCATCATATTGAAGGAGAAAATATATATTTTTCCATTTTTCAATATAAAGCTATTGAGAAAATTCTTCAAGTTTCCATAGCTTCCAACATAAAGCAAATTTTTTTCACTCTACATAAATATCTGTTTTTTTTTTCACGCTGAACTGATTAGGTAATTTGAATTTTTGAATGAACCTATCAAAATCAGGTGAGGGATTGATTTTTCTAATTGAATATTTAAAAATCAACCTCTTATTCGATTTTGATCGTCTCACAAAATATTGGGAATAAAATAAATATAGAAAGATAATATAGAAAAATATACATAGAATGTGTTGAAAGCTTTGGCTAAAATCGTAAAATCAGAAAGGACAAAAGTTCTTATATACTTCAATTTTTAAATCCACGTTAGTTTTTTAAACAAAGAATTAAATTTGCTATTTACCTTGCACGACTTAGCACCAATGCCATATCCTCAACAGCTGCCATATTAACACGTGTCCTCCTGTTAATCACCTCCCCACGAAGACCCTCAACTGATGATTCCAAATCACTGAGATCCTTCTCAAGGCGCACCACTTCCTGTTTATAGAGTTCCTCATCGCGCGAAAGGCGCGTTTGATCTTGATCCCCTTGACCCCAGTACGCATTACTGCTGGCCAGTAGTGTTGCCCTAATTCGCATAAATGTATCCTTAATGTCCTCTCGTACGGCTAGAGCTTGTGCCTGTGACAAACGACGCAACGTTCGCATTTCAGTCCGCAAATCCTTTGCCTTCTTCTGCAGCCCACGCAAATGGTTGTACACTTCCGGAGCAAGGGCCAGGTCAGGACGATAATTGGGATGAGCATTGGCAACAGCAAGTGGCTTAGGTGGTGGCTGAGGCTTATTGCGATCACGTTCTTTGATGAATTCAAAATGGAAATGAGATTAAGGTAAAAAAATATGAATTAAAAAATTAACTTTTGTATCCTAAAATTACTTTTAAAAAGTTTTTTTTTCTTTTAATTAATCAGTATACAATGGTTTTTTTTTAATTAGTTGAAAAAGAAATTAAAAAATGTTAAATAAGTAGAAAAGAAATTTGGTGTGTTTGCATGCGGAAATCACTTGGAAAGATTCACAAAGTTCAAAATAAAAATGAAAAAGAAAATCAACAAATAACCACAACAGCAATCAATCGAGGCGTTAAGGGGGGTGAGATTTTGGTATTTTCTTTTACACAACAGGGATCATCTTGAATTTTTTTTGTGTGCTCTACTTTCGGATGTTCTGGATACGGGTCGGGAGGGCAGAGAGGCTCCTTCTTATACACAGTGTAGTTGGTTTTATTTTCTTGTATTTTTTCTAGGACATTACCTTGTGACGACGTTCTCGGGAGTGTTGAAGATTTTATGGCCGGTTTCGGCGGTTTAGAATCAGCTGAGAAGGAGAGCAGCATTTTGTTCAAGAAAATACAAGGTTTTGTTTTTTAAACCATCTTCTGTATCCACTTTAAATTTTCTTAATCTTTTTTTTAAATAATAATTTATCATCATTTTAAGTTGAATAAATTAAACAAATTATTTTTTTGCTACGTATTACATGTATTGTACACGCAAGGATAATAATAAAATAAATAAACAAAAAAAAGAGGATGTCCTTAAAGTGTTCTTTAAAATTTCTATAGAATAGATTGCAAATTATTGGGTTCTTGGTCCAAATGTGCAAGAAGAAAGTAAAGAAAATACTCCACACACAGTCACACACAACAGAGAAATAAAATATAATATTTTTTATATCCATATTGAAGCTTTTTTTTTTCAAATGCTGCAATTTTGGATATTATGTAGGTATTTAATGCCCCCATGAAGTTTCCTCTGCAAACATTTTCTTTATTTTCTTACAATTAGATTTTCAGTCAAACATTTATGGCCACTTTTACACATTAAAAATTATTCCAATTTTCAACTAAAAAGTTTCAAAAAAAAAATAGAAAGAAAATACTTTCGTGTTGCAAAATAATTTAAATGTGTCCTCTCATATTAGATAATCAATTTCTTAAGTCCTATTACATTTTTATGTACAACATAAACACAAGATATACATACATGTATATAACGTACAATACGCCTATAGAGTTTTTTTTTTATAAAACCAACAAAAAACGTTTTGCCATCAAAACATGCAATTCGTGAGGTTCACAGAACCAATAGAGTTATAATATGTTGCAAATTCTTGTTTTGTGTATTACATTTCATGCTCCAATTTGTATAAAAATGTGATTTAATTTTCGTGACATTCATCATAAATTGATATTTAGTAATTTTATCAAGAAATACACAAAAATACTCTGAATCAAAATATCCAAGACACGCAGTTCATTTAATTAGTCACTTAATTAAATAATAGACTTTTTTTGGATTATAAATCCAATAGCTGTTGTTTAATTAAGATTATAAATTCAATGAAATTTTTTTTACTTCGAAATAGAATGAAAGCTAACTTGAAACGGCAAAATGCTGTTAAAAATTAGTTACAAAATCTCTATTCCGAATAGGATACGCCATGATGTTGATGCTTCATGTAACAAAGAGCAAAATAAGTGAGTCAATTTAATTTTTTAGCCAAATATAAATTCTTTCATACCCCTGACTCATTTCTAGCCCAATTGTAAATGAAAAACAAAATTTGATAATAAATGGATTTTTTCCAATAAGACTTCTACACTACACTTCATATTGGTTTCAGAGGTCATAGCACATCTTCTCTCTTTTTTAAAAATAATATATACATATACATATCACATTTCCTTAATAGTAAATGTGATTCCTTTTCAAAAATAATACAACGTTTTGTAATTTTGTTTTTATTATGAAACAAAAAAACATAACTTATCTCTCTCAGCAGTTTATTTTAGCAAAATATGTGTCTGGGATATCTTGATTTCAGTATCAGAAATTAATCCAACAGAAAAATAACTTAAAAATGCACAAATATTAGAGATTAAAAATAAAATACACACTCTTGTGAGAAAAAAATATATATTATCTACATAATCACGACAAAATAAAATTTAAAAAAAAAACAGAGGTACGCAAATATTACAAATTTTCACACTAATAATTAAAAAAAATTATGGTAAAAACTTTCAAACTGCCGTAATTTTCAATGAGAGAGATTTACCGGGATGCTGTGGACTATGAGATTTTGGCACTCCCTGGATGTCATCACTGAATGACACTGACTTCTCAAATGATACTGATTTATCTGAAAGAAGATTGAAAATAATAACGAAAATAGTTTCATCGAAATTGAATTAACAATACTCTTCAATGAAGAAAAATATTTTATAAAAAGTAGAGAAGAAAGACCAACATATAATGAGAAGAAAAGAAATTTTAGAAAATGTACAGAGGACTTCTTGTGCGTTAAATGAAATCCTTTCTGTACATTTATTTTTTCAACATGTTCGTAATACAGAATTTTGTTGATTTTAGATTTTCTTAAATGAGTAAAAGCATTCATAATATTTTCATAATATTTTCAAGTAGGTTTAATTGTCTTGAATGCAAATTGCATAGATGGATTAATTTTCAATATCATTTGCAGATTAATTGAAGAGGAATTATATGTATAGTTTACTAATTCAAATATTTCTCCTTATGCTCACTGACAGCACTTGAAACTATCTATACTTGAAATTGATATGGTAATTGGAATGTAAAGTTTTGATAGAAGTTTATTAATTATCTAGCTATATTGTTCTCAAATACTTATGGTACCTACTTGTATTAAACTTATAAGGAGGTATAGGGTACAGGTTCATTTTCAGTGTATACAGTGAAGTCTCATAATACAGCCACTAATTCCTCTTTCAGACTTCTTTCAAAGCTCCTAATTCGGAAAGCTCAGAGATAGAGTCTAAAGCTTTCAAAGTATTTGACTCTTTAACTTCTTGTTGAAAGGAATTTTTTTTCCAATATGAAGCTATGAAGACATTCCATTTTTTTTAAAGTAAGAATGTGTTACAAAACTCCACTGTATTTAACAATTTATTAAAGTGGACAGAGTTTATAGAGAGGTCAAGTTATGATGAAGATATTGATCTGATTCCATTGCTATATATAAATATATTTAAATGTGAAGCAAGGATAAAGTGGAATTCGTTATTCTTTCTAATAAAACTAATTTATTTATTTTTTCTAGAATATAAAGCAAGATTTTGAATAATAGAATATTCTTTATTAAATAATTTTTGCTTAATTTTTAACTAAATCTGATTTTAAAATCGATTAGAAATGTAAGTTCTTAAAGAAATATTAGTTTTATAAAGCATAAGCTCTATGTTCACAAGTTCTACCTTTAATTGAATTCATTGAAATTTTCTTTTAGCCCTTGGAAAATTTATAATCTCAAAAGATTGTTTTTCTTCGATATTGAATTGATGGAACTTCTCTATTCAATCAGATGTAGAATTTATTACGAAAGGTTAAATAGATGTTAAATCTATGAGGCGATTGAAAAATTCAAATTGAGCATGGTGGCCAGCAAAATCCTCCAAGGGTTAAAACGTAATTTTTCTTTGTGTGTGAAGGAAGGAAGGTATGAAGCGTAGGACATTTCGACTTTTTTTTTTAAATTTCCTCTCTACTCCATCCTTTTAATATAGAAATGCAATTAGTTAAAATACAACTATATATATGCGGTGGAATTTCATTAACACCACTCGTGCGTGAACTTGTCATTCTCAATTAATTGAAAGTGATTGTTCAGTGCAAAAAAAATATTGTTTTTAATCGAATTTATCAAAGTGTTAATAAATTAATTATTAAACAGAATATCAAATTAGTTTGCATTTGCATATTTATGTGTTTTATGCTGCAAATCTTTTTTTTATAAAACTTTTGCCCACATACATACTTTGGTAGAAGCTAAAAGTCATGGTCCATGATATAGGTAATATATAAAATATATCTACTAGCAAAAAAAAACATTATTTTCACTACCAGAGAGAGTAAAAGTTTAAAAGTGCTATTTACATTTTTTTCACAGATGACTTTGTATTTTTTTTTTGGCTTTGAGAAAAGTCTCTGGTGCCAGACATTTTTTTCTATTATGTATATCATGAAATATGATATAAATTATTGAAGACAAAAGAAAGAATGTCTGAGTGAGGTGACATGCGACAGAGGGAATTTTCACTCAAAAATTTCTCTATAATAGAATAGAAAGTTTATTTTGTATATAAATTTTTATACAAAAAAAAGGAAATGAGAAGAAAAACAATATAAAAGTTGTTAGGATGTTTAGAATTGCGGAAAGCACATAAATACAGGAGATTATGTTTTTTGTTGGAAGGGAAATATACAGCGAAAGGGACAGTTAGAGCGTTTTCTTCAAAGATTTTTAAATTATTAAAATACTTTCTTGAGGTTAACTGACACTTACGACATGAAGTTCTGCCCAGCTTTGGCGGTTTTTCTCTAACATACGTATCATCCATCGTGCCGTTAGCTTGTTGGTCAAACAATCACGAATATTATAATATTTACACAGATATTCTACGTTTTTTTTTCAAGTACAAAAAAATAAAACGATAATTCATAAAAATGGCATAAATTTTTAAATGCCAATTTGTTATTTTTTTTAAAATTTATATTTCTTTTTTTTTTGTTAAAGAGCATTGTACCAATTTCGTGAAATGAAAAAAAAAAAATGAAAATGAAAATGAAAGATGTGTGCATTTTCTTCTCTAACCTGGTATGGAAGTAGAACTATTGCTTGAGTGCCCTTCAATCTCATCCGGAACTGTTTATTGTGATTGTTAGTATATTGTTTGTTAAGTGAGTGAACCACAGAGGAGAGAGTAAAAGAGAAAAAAACAAAAGACATCGTTTTACTAAATAGATTATAAAGAAGCAACTTTTCGTCTAATGCATTATATATATGAGTAGGTTAGCTAAAATCTTCGTTTTTTTCCCTTCATTCTGATAAATTACTCTTTTTTTTCTATATTTGATTTTGATTGCAAAGCTGAATTGGGGCTTGAAATTCATATTGAAAATTGAGTTTTCTTTACTAAAATATGTAAAAAAAAATCTTTCAATGACGAAGATTAAATGCTGCTTAAACCACCCACAGCAATTCAATCAATCTCACATGTAATTTGTCAGGTGAAGGATTTTGGCATCTTTTCACGCCGCACATCATGACTAACTAGAGTAATGTGGCGTTAAAACAATGGATGTGAAATGGTTTGAAAAAAAAGAAGGAATTTAGTATGATGAACAATCTCTTAACGCTCTTAGCATAATTGATATTGCCACAATTTTCATCTAACAACACACTCATATATAGAGAAAATTATAAATGACACAGACGCACAATGAGAACATCCAAAATAATCATCAATTATCTACTCATTTTCGACTTTTAGCGTGACTAATTAACAAATAATTAAATTTATCAACAGAGCAAATATGCTAAAATTTGCAATTACGTTGTTGCCGAAGAAACAACAAGGAAAAAAATATGTAATAACAACAGCATCGGTGATTACATGAGTGAGGGTGAAAATTGTTAGCTCAAAAAGCCAATAATTATATATTTTTTTACATTATATTATGCAATAGATATCAAATTCCTATTATGTATAATTTGTATCTAATATAAATACGTGAAATGTGTGACAGAAGAATCATACTAACTAATTTTATTTTGTTTCTATATATAGATGTAGCATAAAAATGTTGATTACTTTATTCCTGCACATTGTGGAACACTTTTGCCAATAATTTCTTACAAAAAATATTTATAAATTTTGTTATTCATCAATTTTATGGTTCCCTCAAACACGCAAGATCATTGATTTTAACATAGTTTGAGAAGAAAAGAGAAATTCAATAATAACTCACCACCTCTGCATTGTCCGGGAACATTCAAATATCCAGGTTGATTGATATTGGACATTGGGGCAATTTGTGGATTCTGATTGAGTGCCTTCTGGACTAGTCCAGTTAAATTGGCCAATTGACGTTCCATGTGCTCCACTCGAATTCTATGCAAATCTTCAGGTCTGAAATAACAAAAAAAAGAGCAGAAATCGTTATTTTAAATATGTCTAGGAAATTTTCAATTTTTTTAAAAGTGATTTAAAAGTTGTCTAGAAAAGTTAGTACAACGGTTAAATTTGGACCTGTCGGGTAATGCTGATGGGGGTTTCACTGATTTCTTGAAGTTTTTTCGAAAATTATTTATCCAAATAACGAAATAGTAATTTCATTCACATAAACATTACCTTGCTACAAATCATTTAGATAGATAGATAGATAGATAGATAGTTTATTTTATATGCAAGAGATACAAAGATCTATAGTAGCACTATATATTTAACTTTTTTCTTAAAGAATTTAGTGCTTTTAAAATTGATCTTGAAATCTTAACCATTTCAGAATAAAAAAAACGAATAATTTTTTAAATCTTGAATTTAATACTTTTTAAGCTTGATTGTAGAACTTTTTCGGTTTAAATTTAGTAGTTTTATACTTGATTTTAGCAACTTTTAGGTTTTTGCTCTTCAATCTGAACCTTATTAGGACTAAAATTAATTTCGAAATACCTCAGAATTTGCATGAATTAAAAAATTTCCTGTTTGCAAAAAATTTCTTTAGTTATGAGTTATTATTCGTGAAGATTCATTTTCACCGTTCAACTACTTCTAGGAACTGACAGAAATGGATGAAGTCCTTCATGTTTTCACTTCTCCTTTCAAAGTGATACAATAAGATGAAAATATTTTGGAATTTTCTTAAAAGAATGTGGGAAAAGGCATGTCATATAAGTATGTACTTAATTCCTAATTTTTCCCACCGGAAGATGAAAGAAATAAGTCCTGTCCTCTTTTACAGAAGCTCTATTCATTATGAGGATTTTTTCTCACATTTACGTTTTTGTTGGTGGATAAATTTCACCGTGTATGGTGGGTGGTAGTGTTGCGTGAATGAAAGCAAGTCACCTCTTGATTCACCTCGACTGCAATGACATCAATCTCATCACATATGGTATCTAACCTGAAGCAAAAGATACACTCCAGAGGACACCGAGAGAAATTGCTTAGATGGAGAATATCTTTGCACATTTCCACAGCGATGAACTTTAAAATTTCACTATATACATGGAATTTCTTGCACATACAGCTCCCCCATTCACATATATGGTATTCAGTTGTCGGTAGAATTTTCACTGCTGCGGTTGCACAAAGTCAAATCTCTTTTGGTCGATAGCTACACATACCCTACATACGTACATACATATACGTATTTATTCACCGCGAGAGGGATGTTTGCCAGGATGAGGTGCAATTTCCTGTGCATACTGCTGTGGATAAACATTTCATTGGTGGTGTCTGAGGGTAGATTTGCATATTTGAATGATCTCCCACTCAGTGCACTTTTGCGAGTCAAGAAAACTTTTAGTGAAATGTTCAGCAGTGATACATGTTCGCGCGAAGAGAAATGTGATGGCAAGGTGACCGAATATAGGTTTATTGATGCACCAAATCAACTTGAGCATACACTTCTCGATGGGAATCATCAAAATATCACAGCTGCACCACTTATTGGCCACATTGGGCATCCCATGCAGAAAATCCATAAATCAGCAGAAGGTTGGCAAGAAATGAAGCCGAGTAAGGTGCAAAAGATCTTTCAGCTAAGTGTCACGGCCCTGGCATTCTTAGCCTTTGGTGGTTACCTCTTGTGCATGATTGTGCAGGCCATCAAGAGTAAAGGTACAACATACTATCACCCAGCAATGATGCCCATGAATGGAGCTGCGGCCACGAGTATTAAGAAAAAGCGCCCTTCCTTTGGACGTCGTCGAAAGCGTCGCAATGCACCAGAGAATGACGATCAAATGGCCACCCCAAGTCCTGATGACCTATACAGAGGACTAGTCTTGGCAGCTGAACAATTCGTCAAGTTGAATCAAATTTAGTTCTATTAAAAGTTAACTCCCATCTGTGGACTATTTAGTGCATTCTGTGTTATATAGTATGTGTATTATTTTCTCTATGTGGAAAATAAATCTTTCGCACTGGATGTTCCCTTTCAACCATTGCTACTGTTTTTTTTTTTATTTTGGTGCTATCCGTGTTTGTGATATGGGACAGAAATAATTGCTTTTTACTTCCACGAAAAGTGGAACTCTATTTCCTCTCCAAAAGCCCTTCTTTCAAACGAGAGGATTTATGGGTTTCGGGATAAAAAGGCATGTGTCAGATTGCAAGGATTTTCTTTTAGAGGATTTCACTCGTTATTTTAATCAAAGAGGATTAAATAAAATTCGAATGGCAATAATATACCTAACCACCTATCTATATGTAATTAATTTTTGACCCTTATTATTTCGGATTATTTTTTTTTAAATACTTTTTATGTTATGATACTATTACACATAAATATTTAATGTAAAATGCGATGGCCTAGCCAGGGGGAGAGTGTTTGGATGATCATTATCAAAGTTTAAATGGCGTTAAATTCATTTTACTACGAATCAGTCCAAGAAAAAGTCGTAACCAAATTTTGTTTTCAAATTATCGTAGGGCATTGTCAAATACTCAAGACCAGTGTAACCATTTCCCTGAAACACGCTGGGAAATATACGAATTTTCCGTTTTAAGTGTTATTTGATGCAACCAATTTGATAATTTTTCTTAATTTATAGCCTCTCTAGGATATTCCTTTCTGTGTTATATAAAAGCCTAATGATATATGTGTATTTAATCCATATTCCTGAGGTGGAAAACTCGCGAGATTTTTCGAAAATGTATTCTTTTTTCGCCTTCCATTTCCCTAATATTGCATATAACTAATTTTAAGTTACATGATTTTGTAGCATTTTTAATTCTCTTTCATTTGCTGTATCAGTTTCGGAGGAAATCCGCAGGAAAAACTCGCTAAAAATGATTTTTCAGGGTTAGAAACGCATTAGAAAAATAAAATTATTAACTTTTAGGTATTTAATAGAAAGCACCATTCGTCTGGGTTCGATAGAAGGATTTTAAGGGGTTTAAGGGTATATTAGGTGTATCATTATTGATTAATATTTAATCATGAAACTTTTGTAAAAGAAAAAAAGTTCAAAAGTTAACTAATCGATTTCGCATTAAACGAGTTTTCGAACTTTCATGATGGGGCATCAATAGGTAGGGGAGACCGGGGTTAAAAAAGTCACTTAAGGGTTTAGAAAAAGCTCAAAATATCATATTTCCCAAATAGATAAAACGAAATGTGTAGCTCATTTCTATAGGAAATTTACTGCTCTATAACTCTTTTTCAGATCATTTTGTTCTATCTAGCTAGGAAATATGAAATTTCATGCTTTTTCCAAACCCTTAAGTGACTTTATTAGCCCCGGTCTCCCCTATATAATAAAGTTTAGATGGGGAAAATTGCGAGTTAGACAACTTTTATGCTGCCAATTTTTTGATTTGAGTGCATTTTTTATGTACTCACCTTGTTGGATCATAGATTTGATTGGGATTCCTTGGTATTCTGCCTGATATTTTAACACCATACAGCGCATATTGATCCTCAGTGAGATTGGCATCACTGGAGCGTGCAACGAAAATGGTAATTACCCAAACTGCGGAAGGTGAATTTGAGAGGTAAATTGCCATCCACTTACGTGTGCTCTTCATCAATGATTGGCGTCACAGTACTTCCACGTGTACCATATTGACTGTAGTAGGGCTCCTCGTAACCCGTTCGAGTACCTCTCTCTGGGGAGCTCATATATCCATCTACCGTGTTATGGATGGAAGAAAAAATAGAAAAAAAAGGAATTATTTGTAAAGTGTTTTAAAGAGTGAAACTGTTTGGACTTAAAAGTGCAATAAAGAAGAGTTTCAGTTAGTGAACATCACAGATGTTTGGTTGGACCCTTAATTGTCCATATACATATATATTTCTTTTACCTTCGTTAAAGTATTTCAAAGAACCAAAAATCTGTCCATGCGTTCACTAAATGAAACCCCTTAAATTATTTTAATTTATTTAATGACCGTCTCTTCTATGGAAATTCATGCATCTAATTATTTCTTAATTTCCTCTTCAACCTGTACCACCTACATACATTGTCACCATGTTATATATTGTTGTCTTTGTATAACTAAATATTTCTTATTCTTTCGCTATACTACATCAAATACCAAAAGTCCAAAAGAAAAAAAAAAACAATTAAATTAGGAAAATGATTAATGAGTGAGAAAATGAGACACAAAGTGATTAGTTAACTAACTATTTGGTAAGACATCCAATAAAAAATCTTCACCAGGGAAATTATATTACGAAAAGAAAATAAAGATTTGGTGAAAAAAACGTAGAGATAATACAAAACAGAGTGAATTTTAATTAATTTTGTGAAAAATAAAAGTCGTATTTTCTTTCATTTCTTCTTCTCAAACTTTTCA
The DNA here is from genome assembly GCF_024334085.1 of Lutzomyia longipalpis. Taxonomy (NCBI): domain Eukaryota; kingdom Metazoa; phylum Arthropoda; class Insecta; order Diptera; family Psychodidae; genus Lutzomyia; species Lutzomyia longipalpis. The sequence goes on from NC_074710.1 coordinate 13,200,439, forward strand.
TTCCCCATACAATTAACCCTTTAGTGTAAAAGTTTTTCTCCCCATTTTAAAGGTAATTTTTCTTTTCTTTTACAAACTCTATACCTGGGATACTGTATAGTTGATCCGGAGGATAGGGAAATGCAGGGCCCATGCTGCCCCGTGAACCATAAGAACGTAATGGTTTCGCTGGTACTCCTAAAGTGTGTTACATGTAGAAGAAAAGAATAAGGAACAACGACACTAAAATTACTCATTGCCACCATAATTGCAGGAAATTAAAGGAATTTTTTTTCTAAAAATAGAACTAAAATTAAAGCTTAGACAAATGTGTTAAAATTTCCTAAAATAATAACTATATGATAAACAATCAGAAAAGTTTTATAATTAGATTTTGAATGCTTTGTACTCTGATTTAATTTTGGTGTGCCGAACTTTATGTTAATTGAGAAAAGTGCATTATGATGTTTGTTTAGTGTATGTATGCTGACACAGTCCTTACTCCCCTAAGCCAAGTTTTACTGTAAAATTTTACATTTGAATTCTTTTACAAATTTTACATCTAAAATACTTCACTATGTATACTATATGTATGTTAATAATGTTGTTTTGTAAATAAAATTGTTCTCTTTTTTTTTTCAATCAAAATTTATTGTTTTCATGAATTAATTAAAATTGTATTTTTCTGTGTATAACAAACTAAATTTATGTAAATTTTCAGATCAATCGACATTAAACAACATGAAAACGAGATACATATATTTAAAATAGTGTATATGCTTTCATGTTTATATACATCGTATTCAATTAAAAACATATAATAACTGCGCAGTCGGCTAATTGTAGGAATAAAATTTGAAATGTATATATTTTTTTAAAAATATATCAGAATAATTTTATTAGATTTTTTAAAATAATTCAATTTTCGCTGTCATCTTTCAACAACAATAAAAATTAAACAGAAACTCCAAAATTGTAATATTATGAAATTAAAAACATAATACTTTATGTTCAAGGATTTAAATTAAAGTCCAACAGGTCCAACATTTAAAATAATAGGAAGCATGAATATGTAGGAATTGATAGGACTTCATTAACTAAAAGTGAATTATCGTGATTCCAAGAATAATTTTCCATACAGATGTAAAATCAATGAGATGGGATATGAATACAAAAGCATTCTGTATTATTCTACATAATTGAAAATATATATAGGAGAGAAATGATTAAATGTACAGTGCGAAAATTACATGTTCTAGTCTTATTTACACACCCGCATCTATAATTGAAATCATAAAACATGATTGTGAAGTAATAAAACATAAAATCTAATTAGAATTTAGTAAACAATAGTTAGTAAACAGTTTGAAATAAAACATATTATTTTGCCTCCAACGAAATTCTGTCATATTCGGGAGTAAAATAAACAACAACCCTTTTCAAGTACATAAAATTTAGGTATATTCAATGCACTTACCCACAGCATTTTTGTTGCGATCCGAATACATTCCACGAGGCAGTGTTTGTGCCGCTCCCACATAGTAGGGTGCTTTTCCACCCTGTTAGGTTTTTTTTTGGTATGGAGGATTTTCCACCAACCCCCAAAAAACAAGCAGAGCGAGTCAAATGGATACGGTATGGGTATTATTTTTCGAGTCACAACGTCAGTGCGGGCACATAGAAATACATAGATAAAATGAAATCACAGTAAAACAATGTAAATTGTCTTGTATGATGATTTTGGGGTCAAATTAAAATCTAACATGGTTCATTAAATCGATTAAAATTGCAATACAAATTCGTTAAATTCACTACTGAACACTATTCTGCGGTTTAACTATTGAAGTACAATAAAATACTATATTTACGAGCGTGAAATCGTGCTTTATTTGCACATCCCAAAGAGCACGGCGGTTCCCGGCCGTATTCCATTTCGGCCAAAATGTATTCCGCGCGGGATTCCCGCTCAGGCACCGTATGGTGCACCATATATGATGGTATTGGGAAAAATTTGGTACCCAAAATCGGGTCGTGGCTCCATAGCAGGTAAAATTTTACGCCTAAATTTGGGAATACCATAGGGATATCCGTATGGTGTCTGGAAACAGCCTCTGCCACGACTGAAAAAACTCCTACATGTAGGCAAAAATTTTGACATTTTTTTTCTCTGTCCCTCTCACATATCTTTCTTTCTCTCAAACACATTATTTTCTTTATCTAATGCTCTCCTTTTACAATAGTGTTCCCTTTTCTATTTTGCCTCACCGGGAGGCAAATGGCCAAATTTCATGGAGATGTACTTTGGCAAAAATACCTCGTCTTGGCAATAATATTCACAAAGAAAAATTCACGCGTTTTCACGCGTGAAAAACATATGCGAGATTGATTTTCAGATAGGATATAGATTAGAAGAGTCATAAATGACCTTCTCATTTCATAAAAATAATAATTTCTTTGAAAAATTAGACAATTAAAAAAATTGAAATTATACCCACATCATTATGCTTATTTAATACAACATTGCATTATGTTTCTTATGCTAGAAACATTATTAAAATGGCATAAATCGCTTTAGTTTTCAAGAAATAAAATTTTATAAAATATCCATGCCACGTGTAGCTGAAAATACCCTCAAAAAGCCAACCATTCGTCGAATACATGAAAAAGCTTTGCATTTCAGTACAATTTTCTTCAGCACATAAGAGCATTTTTTATGTTGCTGACGCATTTGCTCTAAGAAATCATTGGGAAACACATCTTGTATTCAGCATTAAAAATGATAATTGAAAAAAAATTCAGAATTATTAAAAATCTACCTGAAATTGGGAGGTCTTTTCTTTGGGCTGCATTATTGTTCCCTTAGAAGAAAAATATGCTAATGCTAATTGCTAATTCTTCGAAAAGTCCAAAAAGTATCTCTCATATTGTAAAAGGATTACATGTTTTAAAACTTTTTCAATGAAATTCTAAGAACAATCAGGTAGATATCTAGTTTTTATTACAGGACCCATTTGCTAACTAAATCTTATGTAGGTAAAAATAATTAAAAATATTTGTACCTAATATTAGGAAACTTTATAATTATTCAAATCAAATGATTATATTAAATTCATTAAATTAATAATGACATTTTTGCGAAATGAGATAGTGTTTTTATGTTGGTATTAAAAGAATAGTTTTTATATTTCATTTAAACTAATAATTCTTTATATATTATTTGGGTGGCTTTTTAGTTAAATTTTGAATCATGTTTTCTAAAAATAGGGTGGTCATACCCAAAAAATGACAGAATCACATAAACAATCCTTCCAAAATTATTTAATTTCAAGAAAATCTTAATAAATAGCAATTTGGTACCAAAACGAGCATAAAATTATGTTCAATGATACTCAATATAATCCTTAGAATATGTTTCAATAATTTCTTATGTCTATCTTTTGCGGAAAATTGTAATTATTCAAAGATTTTGGATTGTTTACAGTCCGTCGCTTGTCCGGAGAACATCTTCCCGGATACATCCAAGAATAGGTTATGATACAAAATTATTTTAAAACATATTATAAATTCAGAATATGATTAAATTTTAAGATAAATTTAGAAAACTATCAATAAAATATTAATTATGGATTAATATTCTGAAAATGATTTAAATATATTATGATTTCTAAAACCACGTGTTCTGATATTAACTTAAAACCAAAATTCACGCGTGCCACGCCTGTTTTTTGGAACCAACGTTGAGCCGTAATCTCTAAATTTTTTGGATCCAAAATTCACGCGTAGCCACGACTGTGTGTTGGCACCAAAATTGAGGCATAACCTCCGATTTTTGTTGGAACCAAAATTCATGCGTAGCCACGACTCTGTGTTGGTACCAAAATTGAGGCGTAGCTACGACTCTGTGATGGTACCAAAATTGAGGCGTAGCCACGACTCTGTGTTGGCACCAAAATTTAGGCGTAAACTCCGATTTTTGTTGGAACCAAAATTCACGCGTAGCCACGACTCTGTGTTGGCACCAAAATTGAGGCGTGGAGCAGACTGATCACGACTGATTTTGTTAATTTTAGCTAATTTACAATTATTTTACTCTGAATACATCTGCTCCATCATATATTAACTAAAACTAATCAAAAAAAATTGCCAAATATTTTTAATTCTTCAAAATATTAGAAATTGTACTTCAGTCGTGGCACACTCTGTGAGTTGACACCATATGGATAGCTGTATGGTTATCCAAAATGGCTAGAGTCGCCGGCGTGCTCCTTGGGATGGCTATTTTAAATTGTACACTTATTTTAAAAATATTTGTAGGTATGCTTTCCTGTATCAAACGTGGTTATATGTTCTATATTTGTAGATTTGTTTTATTTGGTTTATATAATTTGTTCGATTTGGAGATTGATCCTTGATTATGTACAAATATTCTCTCATATTGTAGCATCACGAATGTGTGTTGATAATATCGATGGGATCAATATAATTCTTTTAATTTAAAATCAAATCAATTTGCGATAGTTGTGAGTTTAATCTATAAACATCTCTGGCGAATTTCTCTTGATCATTTGAAATAAAATTAAGGTTTTTATAATTTTGTAGTTTAATGGTTACTTTAAACCAAAAATGATATTCCTCTATGTACAAGAAATAGATAGAAAGAAGTATACAAAAATAGTTTTGCAATTTATCGTTAAATATGTCGTTAAATTTTTTTTTACCAATTTTTAGTCGATTGAAGCTTTCAGTCATGTCGCAAAAATAATGAACTTTATATCGCGAAAGAAGTATCACTGTATTATTGAAAAAAAGGTGTGTTTAATCTCCCACACAAAGAGAAAAAAAAACAAATTAATCTTGTCATTTGAAAATCCAATCAAGGGAATTGTAAATCTTTTTATTTCCAAATCAAATTGAATTAATTTATATTAAAATTTTGCAATTAGATACTAAAAAAAAACTATACAAAAAACCAGTTGTTGATAATGCCCAAAAACTAAAGCCATGTACCACGATCACCATCGATTTAAGCACGACAGATATGTGGCTGTTGCGCAACAATCAAGAAAAAAGAATAAAAATAAAATAATAAACATATAATAATGTAATGTAAGTAAAACGCGGTACATATAAATATTTTTCATATATTATACTTTCACCTAGTTTAAGCAATATGCCATGCTAATCAATTAAAACGTCCAACTGAAGAATTTTTACATTATACCACGTGCTATATACAACATTATATGTATATGTACCAATACAGATATAATTTTGGTGAAAGACTTTTCAATCGAAGTCATTCGCTTGCCAATAAAACTATTGAGAAAAGTTACTCGCATTAAATGAAAGATAAGATTAAATTTTAAGACGAATAAAAAAACTTAAACGACTTTCATCACCAAAAAACCATTCCATCTTTTTTTTAAACCATCTCTTTGAAGAAATATTGTCTCTTTCCCAATGAAACTCCTTCTTCTTTTGCCAAAAAAATGATGACAAAAACGGTGAAGAATTATATACCCACAGAAAGTCGACCGATAATAAAAATATTGCATAATGCAAATTAAAGAGTTTTGCATTTTTATTGTGCTATTTTTGCGCATTATCCAAAAGAAGCGTTCACTATTTAAAATAAAAAAATATTATGTGTACAAATTGTTTTTTTTCTTTTATAACTTCCCTCCCACAAGATAACGGCTATGTACTTTTATTTTCATCTTGAACATATTTGCAGCAACAACAACAGAAATGCGCATAACACTTTTTTGTTGCTGGCAAGTTCGCACAAACATATCATTTATGGATTTATGATTTAAAAGTATAGTGTATATACATAAATCCATATGAATTGGTTTGCCGAACTTTTTTGTTTTACAGTCCACCAAAAATTCCCACTGTAAAAAAAAATATTTCCATTTTATGTACTTCCGGTAATAGCCATCACTGTTGATGGTGGAAAAAATGCGGCTTATTTTGAGTGCTCTTTATGGTACGATTAATGGCTATTTAGGCAGCTTTGAGCTGAAACCTATATTGGGAGGTATTGAGCTTTTCTATTGTTGATTTAAAAAAATATGCCTGCATATGTATGAAAATTTCTGTTTGATCCATCCAATGAATGAAAAAGAAATGATTAATTTTCTGAAATTTTCACAAATGTTTACTTTTTAATTTCTTACAAGAGAATGAAAAAGTTTTTGTAAAAAAACAATATTTTCTTCTGTTCTGGTGAAGAAATCTAGAATCCAAAATTCACCAAAAAGACCATAAAAAATATTTAACGACCTACAAAAGACAGTTTAATAGCTAATTAATCAACATTTATGCAAAATTACATCTAATTTCACACAAAAAAGTGATATAAAAATCTTTAAAATCTCCCGCAGGTAAGAATGAAAATGTCTTGGTGGATTAATTGTGAAATTCGAAATGTTTATCCATTTCCTCCAGCATCACGATATTGCACAAAGTAGTATTTGGAGCAAAATGTGGGTAATAATAAAAACCACCCATCACCATGTCTTGGTACTTTACAATTGGTTTGAGATCATTTTTTCGCTTCGCATGCAGTACGTATTGCATTATAAAAGCTCAGAAGAGCTTAAATGTCGCTGCCGACGAGTCAAAATGTGTATAATTTACCTCGTTTCGCACTAATCCACAAATCATGGGCATTACATAACAATTAGTAACTACATATTGCGACTTATATGTCGCAAAAATATCAAATTGTTTTATTTTCCCTTTGAAATTAGATGAAAAATTGTATTATAAAATTCCCCAATTGATTTTGGCTTTTGTTTGAAAGAGAGGAAATGAAAGTTGAAGAAAATTCTCATATTTTGTCTTTATAATTTTCTTTTTTATCATGAACGTGTTTTTTTGGGAAAGTATCATGCTCGTGACTCCAATGTTTGAGTTTAGTTTTGAAGCTCAGCGTGGTCTTCTTTCTTTTTGCTTGTTTACGAGTTTGAGTGGTCCATAATATGTTTATATGTTGCTCTTGTTCACCATGAAGAATTCACGAAGAAGAATGAAAGTAAAATATACTACGGAAAGGGGGATGTTGAAAAAGTTTCAAACGTCTCTATTATTATAATCGGAAAATTAACGCTTTAAAAAAACTCCTTTCCCTGAAAGATTTTTATATTTAAGACTTGAAGCGGAAATATTTTAATGAGATTTTGCATAAAAAAACATACATATAGGTACAATATTGTTATGATATAAATGAATCAAGGATAATGCTAGAAGTTTGATATTGAGGACAATGCTGTTGAAAGTTAAAATTAAACATTTTACATAATTCACTTCACTTTAAAGAAAATTAATCATTTTCAAACAAAGACGGATACTTTACAAACGCCTCCGCATAATAAGAAATTTATAAGCATAGCTATGCAGTTGCATAATCGCTTTTGTGCCTTTTTAATCCATCACAAACATTATATTTCAGCACTATCTTTTGGGCATGGAGGAAATTTCTCATTCTACGAAAGGATATGAAAAGTCAAAGAAGAGTTTCAATGAAAAGCTTTAATGAGATATTGTGGATGACACTTTTGCGCATAATAAAGCAGCAGAGAGAATAACATAATTTATCTTTATGGAAAATTTTTAGCTCAAATTAGCATAATTATAATGATTTTTTTGCAGAAAAAAATGCAAAATATTTCCTAAAGTCACATGAACTTCCATTTAAATCAACTCTACACCAAAGGTCCACAAGAAATAAAATTAGTTAGGATGTGAACGAGGACCCTGTGTAAGTTTGTAAATTAATCAGAGAGAACCAACTGAACCTTGTCTTCCCTGAATAAAATAATATATATTTTTTTAAATATAGATGTCAATTGACGCAATAATTCAAATATTTCTGCATCAGTACGTCTACTTTAAGCTTAAACCTTGAGCATTAATAAACTGTATTTTCCATCAACACCACGCATTAACTAAAAACACATAGTGTTTGAGATTAATTCAGCGATCACATAGAGATGTGGTGCGTACTGGACTTGGCAACATGGCCCACGGAAAAGTAAAGTTAAATGCAGACTGTCGGTGGAATTTGCAAAGATTGTATAAAGTTTTTCTGCCTGGAATTGTAAATCTACAATTAAAATTAATTATACGAGGAGGAAGTTTCTTAATTTGGTGTGTAGCCGAATTAATAGGTAAAAAAATCACTCAGCAGTGGAAAAACCAACCGACAAATCTCAAAATGGTATCTCAATATTGCATTTAATTAGACGAAAAGAGAGTATTAGACGAAACTAGAGTTCCAATGCAAAGCAAACTATTATGGATTTGAGTTGATAAATATTTGATCTGTAGGTAATTTTTGCAAAAAGCTCCTCTCGGCTGAAAGTGGTTGATAACCAATAATATTCAGTACAAATATGTTTTAAAAAATCGTTCAGAAAGGTTGCTCTGCGCATCATGTAAGAATTATTTACATAGAATATAAATCTTCTTCTCCAAATGAAGTTATAAGAAAGTCCCAATGTAATCTCTTTTGCAACGAAGCAATTGGGAAAAAAACTCTAACTTAATTTCTTTCATAAAGTCAACTTTTTCTAAGGGAAGTATCTACCAAAAAAATCCTTTAAAAGTTAATTGAATTTAATGTACACTCATTGGGCATTTAAAAGAGCATTAACGCAGTAGAAGTTATTGAACATTGTCACTTAAAGCAGTGAAAGTTATACTCAAACACTTCCACACTGTAGGCCTATGCCACAAAGGAAGTAACGTTGAGAAAAAAAGATGATTAAGAATAAAAAAAAATTTTTTGGTCTCTTTGGTCCATGTAGACAAATCTTAGAGACGAATAAATAGCATTAAAAAAATGAGAGTAAAAAAAGATGAGCCACTGAATTTCATTCCAACTTCCATCTCAACTTCTTTTTTATCCTTTACATTTTAATTACACACAGCAGGGCAACTTGCTCCAAATGTGTCCACAAGAAGATCACATGTGGTCAGTTGTAAAATCTTAATCTCTTGCATCACCTTGGTGTAAGCCAGCACACACACATTGCGCGCCAAAAAGAAAAACATCACATGCACTTTCATTTTCATTTTGCTATCTCTCTGGGGGGATTCATTTTGACGCGGCAAAAGCCTCACGATCACCGGGTACCCATCGCGCGGTGGAAAACGAAGTGAATGGCTGTGGTTTTAACCTGCCCTCCCTCTTCTGGTGGGCATCCGCGAGAGACGTTGATGTTGCGATGTGAAAGAGGTGGAAGGCACATTCAGCAGCCACATATTGAGTCAGTTGTCGTTGATTTGTAACAAGAAGCAGACGTCCACCTGTGGTGCTCCACCAACTTTTTTTTTCGCTTCATTCTTCAGTGGTTCGCGATACAAAAAAAGCACTCATACCGAAGAAAAATTCCCTAAAGTGTTGAGTGTGAAGTTGGGTGAAGAAGTGGAGTTTTTTTAAATATTGTTTTTGTGATTTGTGTGGGGAAATTGTGTAAGAAAAATGCTCTTGCATAGTTTACGGGCATTCTTCCTTCTGCCCATAGCTTTTGTAGTGGCATGGAAACCAATTGTTGGACCCCCAGCGGCTTTTACACTCAAACAGACACTTCCCGCCGTGGCTACGTCCGTTGCCTCATTCAATGGGGATGAATATCTAGATACTCAGAGTCAAGCAGCATCTAATCCCTACATTGATTCTGAAGAGAGAATACTCAATGGAAAATTCTCATATGCTGCAAATTCCATTTTCAACACAGGACTCACAGGACCATTGGTAAGAAGAAAATCCCCGCAATACATATGGTACATCAAGCATCAACCTCCTTGTCAGTAGAGAGATTTATAGTTCACCCCTTTCCTCAATTTTTTCACAAAGCTTTAATCACAACCATCCAGATTTTTTTTAATATAACTTTTTTAATGTAAAGAAAATCCAGAAAATCCTATCATGCACAAAGAAAAGAAAAATTCTCTACAACACTGAAAGCTATTTTAATTCACAAGGGAAAAGTTTTAAAACTCCCTTCTCTCCCTTAATGCTCCTTTTATTGTACGAACCGTCAAAGGCATTTTCACGCAATAATTATGACCCCTCAACTATAATTTTCAACTTCCCAACTAAGACTAAAGTTGTGGTAGAAATATGTCGTCTATGACCTAAATTACCATTGAATTCTCTTCATTCTCTTCTCTCTCATCTATGTTCTACCGACATTGCGCCTTCAACCACATCAACAGCAGGACTCATGCAGTGTGGACAAATATGCTTTAGAACACGAGGGGACTCTGCAATATGACAAAACTCTCCCCAAATTGGATCAATTTACCCTTTGTGCATGGATGAGATTTACGAATCATAGTGGAGATCATACTATATTCACATATTCAGGTGAGTCTCACAACATGCAAATTCCCATTTTCATCAAACCCCGCACGTATAAGAACCTTACCCATGACGTCATTCATAAATTTATTGACTTTTCTTTGAAATTAAACTCTCTTCTCCACGTGTTGAAAAAAAAACGAAAGTATAATCGAAAAATTCAATTTTTTTCTCTGGGTATTTAATATAGAGAGTGAAGCTTAAATTAAAGTAAATATGTATATACAGATAAGCACACGACATGGTTTACGAAATATTGTATCAATTGGATATTCGCGCACATTTTTTTTCTTTTGCGTCTCAACAAACTACGTAATGACAGCAGCCACCACGTTTCGCGATGAAAGTCGTAATGAGAGTAAAAGTGAGTGGTCAGTAATGTTCTTTTGTTATGTGACTTTCTTTGTTGATTCACATTGTGAAAATTATCTCAGGTGTGCCACGAGATCATTTTTATTAAAGTATTTTGTAAGTAGGTATAACTTTTTAGTTTTTGGTTAAATTTCAATCAAAAATTAAAATTTACAAAATTAAAAATTTTGTAAACTAATAAGAAGTTTTTTTTGGACAGCGCTATAGAGGTTCGTTAAAATCACAGGGATTCATTTTAAAAACATTGATTGAATTAATATTTGGATGAATTAATTTTAAAAATTTTAATCCATTTCAAAAAACTTGAGAAGGATTGCCCGAAGTTCTTAGAGCTATAGCTTATGTTCTGCTTGACCGATTTTGTTCGAAGAAGACTCAAATTAATGATTTTACAAAACTCTACATCTCTTTGAAACATCAGAAAACTACTTTTTTCAAATTAAAAGTTACCATTTCTGTTCTATGATTTCGAATATACTTGCAATAAATTCATAATTTAATTATCAAGGTCTTTTCTTAACAGATTAATTAATCAAATAACTTTTGTAGCTCTTAAAAGGCTGCGATATGAGAATTTTTATTTATGATTCCATCCTCAACTCTGCTTGTTTTAATTCAACTCACTATTTATTACAATGCATAACCAACAGCATAAACAAAGAGCCTCACCGGATTTATTCCAGAAATTTCCAAAAGAGTGAGAGCAGCAAAGAACCATTTTATTTCGAAAGGTGGTCACTAAAGGGACTTTGGATAAATAATAATACTAATTCAGACCGATAAGGAAAGTGTGAAAATTCGTTTTGAATTTTTTTTTAAAAGCGCAAAAAATTGCATTTTTTCGTGTTCTAGGTTGGTTTTAAACATTGAATTTTCGGCTAAGATTGTTTCTTAGTCTTCACCCTATTTGTGCAAATATTTTTCAATTCCCTTGGATAAATATGGAAAACTAAATTTTTCTAAGATTTTCCAAATTTCATTATTTCTTTCAACTATTATCTTTTACCCTAGAGAGTGTGCAGCAAAAAGTGTCCATAAATACAAGCATTTAATGCGCTTTTAGATAATATTTTGTTCTGTACAAAAATTAGCCGGTAACTACTAGCGTATACGCATTATGAATTGATTTTGTAAATAAATTTAAAGTTTGAGGAAATAGGAAAATTTATCGTTTGCAATACACCAAAGTCTTCGTTGCAAATGAGTGTTTTTTGTCACTGTCTTTCCAATGCAGTGCTGCAGCCGGAAGTGAAGAAGCTACGATAAACGCGAAGATGTGTTGTAATACCCTGCAGGTGTTATATACGAAGAGGTAGATATGGATGAATGAATGAATTGGATAATTGTCAAGAAATCAATTGATCCGTACGTGAGGAAATTCGCATTCCGTGCATTTTTTTTACTCGTATTCTAAATACCTTTAATTTTAATGTTTTATTTGCAAAAAAAAATATGTTACATGATATTGTCAAAGTTTGTTAGTTTATATTCCCTTAGGGTAAGTGTATTGAATGATTATATTGAAACAGGTGGTTAATAAAAAAAAGAAATGTGTAAAATGTACATCATTCGATGAAATATAATTGGCGTGAATGCCATTACCTGGTGTCTGCATGGGTAATACTGCAATAACAAATGTTACGCGAAATACAATTCGCTACACAACTGCATAGAGGTACACTGTTAATGCACACAAAAGATCATAATGGATTGTGCAAAATGCACCACGAAGAAAGTTTTACGGCAAAAACACGTCTTTTCAATCACATTGAGAGCTTTTCATTCGTATTTGATGACTCCATTCGCTCGCGCGCTTACCATGGCTTCATGAAATTCAAACTAATATTAACCAACATTACTACATAATGGTTGTGCATTGATTTCCATATAATAATCCATTTGAACGGAAATTCATCACATTTGATAATTTTGTCATATCGACTCTATCGACTAGTTTACTTGAATTAATTTTTTACATCAGAAAAAAAACTAATATTATTTTTATGACTTTCCTTCCTCATTGCTTATTCATGCATTTTTTGACTGAAGCGAAATTTCACAAAATTTCTTTCATTTCAATTTGGACCATTCCAAAAAAAAAACTTCAATTCATACATTGATTGCATCAACATTTTATGAATCCAGAGTCAATGCCAAAAGGTGTGCAAAAAAATAAACTAAAGAGATTTCAACTCTATTGACCTGATTTTCATGTCAAGTGCGTCGAATAGCATTAGCAAATGAATTCGTAACGCTCTTAAAAATAAAATTACATCGCTTTTAAACACCTGCGACCCTCTCATTTGGCAGCTCTCGTCCATGGAAGAAAAAGTTCATGATGTAAATAAAATGAATGGGATGCGAAAGGAGGGACTTTGTCGTGTAGATTGAATTAAATTCAAACGAAAAGAGAATAATCATTGTTAGTCAGTAGTGTACCCCTCTCCACACACACCACCCCCATCACCTTTTGCCATTTCCCCATCGCACTTGTCCCAGAAATTTTAATTGAAAATCTGTCTATGTCTACATACATACTTTTTTTTAAACTCTCATTCATGTGCCTTAATTAATTTTCGAGCTTGCAATTCATGTCTTACATCGACATTGTAGAGCATTTTTTTATGCAACATCGTGTACCACAGCAATTGAAAAAAAAACACATAGAGTGAGAAAAAATATAAATATGTGCCCAAAGGGAATAAAATGAAAAAAAAATGCAATTGAAATGAATAAAACAGGTGAAATGACTAAAATAGTGTTAAAATGATTTTTCATTTTTTTCTCGCGAAATTATTGCGCCACAAAGCTAAATCACATAAAGTAAATTCAAGTCATTTAATTTACGATCAAATTCCATGACTAGTTTTTTTCTATTAGTGTAATTTTGCTTAAGAATTTGTGATTGAAGAGATATAAAATTGCAAATATTTCAGTTTACTTGTTTTAATTTAAATCTTGATCTTTAATTACTAAAATATGTAGGTACTATATATATTGTACATATTGAGGATTAAACTGTCTAAAAGTTTTGAAATTCAGCATCAAGTATGAGATTATTTAAATTTGATCTTGCACAAATAATGATTTGTTCATTCAAGTTCATTGGTGTAAGAATTTCACTAGGGTAAGGTTGCCTAATATGAGGCAGTGCCGACAAAGCCCAATATAGGATAGTCTGTTTCCTAACTAAAAAAAAAAGGTAAAGAAATTGACCCAGGATATATTCAGAGAGTTTGAGAAAATTTTCACAAAATCTATTTTCAAAATGTTCAAGACAAGTTATGTAATTTTCAACCAAAATTCTTAAAATTTAGCGTAAGAAACTCTTAATTTCTCCCTTTAACTAAATCAGGATTAACTGGTCAGACAGACTTATGCTTTCATAAGTTCTCTTAAGATTTTTTTTAAATTTTCTTACAAAATATTCTTAAGCGAAACTTAAGATTTCTTAAGTCAAGCTGAATCGGGTTAAATATTTCTCTGTGATTTTTACGAATTTAGATGTCCGAATAATAAGCATTTAACCCGATTTATCCTGACTTAAGAAACGCTTAAAAAAAACTTTCACGAATCTGGCAAAATGGGTCCCAAAAAGCATTTTAGTTTTCATTAGACGGGTTTTTTTGGTTAAGAAATATTAAGATTTTTTTTAGTAGAGAAAATTCAGGTTTCTTTCAAGTAAACTAATAAATTTTTCATTGCATTTATTTCCTTGCAGTCAATGGCGAAGACAGAGAAATTCAACTGTGGGTGGCAAATTCTAAAGGTTCGAGTTTTATTTCTCTTGCTGTTCATGGTCAATCGCTCTACCGACTGAACTACCCACTGAGATTCCGACAGTGGCACCATGCCTGCACATCCTGGAATGGCAAAACCGGCGAATGGCAGTTGTGGATTAAAGCCGAACGAGTTGGTCGTGGTTTCCATAATCGCGTAAGTAAAAATCATTTTCTATTCGCGTTATATAGGCTGTATATAGGCACATGCTACATATATAGTACAACGGAGGGGTAATTTACGTAATTAATAATCACATGTTGCACACGCTTTTCTTTTCACTAATTTGCCCTGCACACTTTTTGCACCTCTTGAATGTAAAAGAGTTTTAGCAGAAAGGTGTTAATATTGCAATTCAGATAAAATTATTCCACATTTAAATGCATCATAAAGACAAAAAATTACATAGTGGGAGAAGGTGTGTGCAGTGCACAAATGGGTGCTCTATGGATGAGAAATTGACAAAATTGCATACATTTCCTCTTTTGGGGCGTTTTGCACACAAATTTGCAATAAATGCACAACCGTTTATAAATCTCAAACGAAAGAGACTGTTGCACAAAATGATTAAATGAGCCACGCTTTTGTTGTTAAATCACCTCGGAGAACCAGGAAAGGAACTTAACAGGTGGGAAAATTGAAGTTCCTGTCGTAGTTGTTCAACTCACGGTGTGTGTTTATTGGGACAATAAAGATAAACAATCAATTTTCCTCGATATAATCCAATTCAATATGTTGGTCGCGGAAAACCAAACACGTCTTTTATGTTGCTTTCCAAACATTATGTCTGTGTATATATTT